>NC_086100.1:128487753-128808753 GCF_963921235.1 Mobula hypostoma
ATTAACAGAAGGATTTGAGTGGTTGGAAATGATCAGATTTACAAAAGAAAACTGCTTGAGGAAGGCATCGGGGAGTCAAGGAATGATTACTCTGGTAGCAGTTCACGGGCCTACCTAGAGAATATGTAAACAAGAGGAAATCTGCAGATGCTGGAATTTCAAGCAACACACATCAAAGTTGCTGGTGAACGCAGCAGGCCAGACAGCATCTCTAGGAAGAGGTACAGTCGACGTTTCGGGCCTAGACCCTTCGTTAGGACTAACTGAAAGAAGGGCTAGTAAGAGATTTGAAAGTGGGAAGGGAAGGGGGAGATCTGAAATGTTAGGAGAGGACAGGAGGGGGAGGGATGGAGCCAAGAGCTGGACAGTTGATTGGCAAAAGGGATATGAGAAGATCATGGGACAGGAGGCCCAGGGAGAAAGAAAAGGGGGAGGGAGGGAAAGCCCAGAGGATGGCAAGGGGTATAGTGAGGGGGACAGAGGGAGAAAAAAGAGAGAGAGTAAAAAAATGTGTGTATATAAATAAGTAACGGATGGGGTACGAAGGGGAGGTGGGGCATTAGCGGAAGTTTGAGAAATCAGTGTTCATGCCATCAGGTTGCAGGCTATATTGGCGAGACCCGATGCAGACTGGGAGATCGTTTCACCGAACACCTACGCTCTGTCCGCCAGAGAAAGCAGGATCTCCCAGTGGCCACACATTTTAATTCCACGTCCCATTCCCTTTCTGATATGTCTATTCACGGCCTCCTCTACTGTAAAGATGAAGCCACACTCAGATTGGAGGACAACACCGTATATTCCATCTGGGTAGCCTCCAACCTGTTGGCATGAACATTGACTTCTCAAACTTCCGCTAATGCCCCACCTCTCCCTCGTACCCCATCCGTTATTTATTTATATACACACATTCTTTTTCTCTCTCTCCTTTTTCTCCCTCTGTCCCTCTCACTATACTCCTTGCCCATCCTCTGGGCTTTCCCTCCCTCCCCCTTTTCTTTCTCCCTAGGCCTCCTGTCCCATGATCCTCTCATATCCCTTTTGCCAATCACCTGTCCAGCTCTTGGCTCCATCCCTCCCCCTCCTGTCTTCTCCTATCATTCTGGATCTCTCCCTCCCCCTTTCAAATCTCTTACTAGCTCTTCTTTCAGTTAGTCCTGACGAAGGGTCTCAGCCCGAAACGTCGATTGTACCTCTTCCTACAGATGCTGCCTGGCCTGCTGCATTCACCAGCAACCTTGATGTGTGTTGCTGGAGAATATGTGTCTGTTCAAGCTGTAATTTGAAGTGTGTTCCTAGCAATGATTCATATGGAACTGTGGCACTTGAAGCACTTCACAAACTAGATAACCTACATATCAGTATCAGTGATTGTCATCTCTCCGAATATAGAAAGAAGCAAAATAATCAATAAACCTTTACCCTACTTTAGTACTTTTCAACAAAGCTACAGAGGTATTGTAAGTGACCTTGGGAAATTCAATCAACTAATTCCCATTATGTAATAGTTTTGCTGTAAAGTTGAGGGTGTGGCAGAGCAGAGTTTATCATATATCAACAAAGATAATCTGCTCAAATATACAACTTCTAAGTTTGTGCTTCATAACAAGCTGTCAATAACACAGAGGACTGCAATGAATTGTACAGTGGGAAATGAAGCACCAGGAGAGACCTTAAAGGTGGTGAAGTTATGTAAATTTCTATTTCATTTTTACTGGACCACAGTGAAGACTACTGCACAAAGTTCTGAGTGCTATGGGAGTTGCAAGGGTTCAGAAAGGAATTTACTCCTTTTGTCTCGAAGATAATTATGGATGGACAATAAATGCTGGCTTTGCAGCAATACCCATCACTTGAATATAAACAAGTAAAGGAGTAAATATGGTGCTATAACTGGGAGTCAAAAGGTATCTAATATTTATGGGCAAGAACATTTAATAGCAAAAGACCTTCTTTCATTTATTCAGAATCTAATTGCATAGCAATGAAAGCTAATGAAAACTCCCTGTAAGGATTGAAATTGCAATACACCTTAGAAATGCTGAAATAACCAAACTGTGAAACCACTGCAGAAAAATGCAGTTAATCATTGAAAATCATGACTAATGTCTATTCAAGCAATTTGAGCCCCTTGGGAGGTCGTTGAGAGCACATATTTTAAGGGAACCTCTCACTCAAATTCAATGTTTTACTTTTTGTTAGTTAAATTACAATCCTTCACTTGTTTATAACATTTAGAAGAAAATCTAATATTCAATAGCACCAAAGGATGATCTATAAATACTGCAGAACCGTTTAAGTTTTGCATATATTGAGGAAAGCCAATTGTGTTCCCTTCAGATTTGGTGAATTTACCAAAAGTAAAATCAAGACATTAATTGCCATAATCTATATTGTTTAGGTAAGAACTCTTCTTTATTACCTTAGATTCTTTTCAGCAATGAGAGCAATAATTAAAAAAGGTATTATAGAAATTGTTAGCTAAAATGGAAAATTAAAAGCAGTTTATATGATTAAGAAGAAAAAAAACACCAGAAGTTATGCCAACTAATAACATTACTGACCATAAAGTGGCAAGACGAGCACTGAAGGACTTCCTAGTAATTGTTATCAGTCAAGAAAGAAACTAATTAAAACATGTTTGAGTAAAAGGTTGCTGTTGACTGTTTTCAGGTGGCACGTCAGAATTCATATACAGTACTTTGTGATGTAGAGACAGTCAAGCCACCATTTGTGGTATATATTACAAGCTACTTAATTAATTACTGGAATAGACATCTGAACATATAATTCAATATTAAAGAAAAAAGACAAATAATATGACAAAGTAATTTTGGACAGTCATTTTAATTGATTTTTCTGGACAAATTCTGATTTAAAAGAAAGTGTTTATAAAGATGAGAAAAATCTTGGTTATAGACAGAGTTTTAAGAATTTACAATGCAGAAGAAAAAGGTAATGACTGATATCTTCAGGTTAGTAATTTCAAGGCATTTGGTCTGGATAGCTATGGGCAAAGCAGTTTATGGAAAAGCAAAGGAAATTTTAGATATTTTAAGTATGTGAACTGGTAGAGTGCAGGACTAGAGAAGGCAAAGCAAATAGTAAAGGGTACTCATGGAAAGAAGACAACAAGCTTGGTTCCACTGTGCTAAAATTGCCTCTGTACGTTCTTCAACTGCATGGTATTTTTGCTGATGTATTGTGTCCTGAAGAATATATTAATGGAGCTAATGGAGAGTGATTGACAATTTCCTTGCTTTGATATATTAATTTTTTGTTTATAAAGCTAAGGATCATGTATGTTTTAATTTGAATAGCAGTGTTATTAATTTGTTTTGCCAAATTCAAGGATTTATGAATGGGAATACTCAAGTTCTTTCCATTCTCGTACCTCCTTCAAAACTGCCTCATTTAGTTACACTGCCTTCCCTCTGTCTCCATTCAAAATGAGTTCAACTTCACTCTATTAAATTTCATCCAGCAAATTTCAATAGTCCCATTCAGTACTTATCTTGAAGTCTGTTGCTATTTTCACTGTCATTTCTTTTATTTTCCAGTTTTATACATCAGTAAATGCCTTTGAAAATCATTCAAAAGTTCAAATATATGTTAAAAGGAACTGTATTCCTAATACCAACCACTGACATATACCAGACTCCATTATTCACAAACATATCCATTATCTTGGTTTCTCCTTCTTTAACTAATTTTCCTTACACACTGCCAAACCACTTTAATCCCATTCAGTTTGATGTGTTTAACGAGCCTATCACATACTTTTACCATTACTTATTCATTATATGTTGGAAAGATAGAAAGTATTTATTTAGAGCGAGGATCACTGATAAACAGCAGCACTAAACCTGTGCCATGAGGTTAAACTACGCCCATTCATTCTAGTGTTGTCTGGACGTAGTATTTGCTTGCAATGCATATTTTAAGTGCACTGTAATCATTTCCCTTGGAAATGCATAGTTTACAATGATTAATAGCCAGCATTACACAAATATGCTACTAGGAAGTTTAATCATCTGTGATTCTCTGTACAGTATTATTTCACAAATACACATGGTCTGGGCTTGAGGCTTGAATCTTTTCTTCGTAAATCTTAGCAGACCCCAGGCTGCAAAATGGCACTGCACAGAAACAGCTTCCATGGTGATGGGGATACCGTTTTGATTAAATCAAATTAAAGAGACTAGGAGAGAAGAGGTTAGTTCACAACAGGGGGATGGGAACCAGTGCAGAGAGACAAAGGGGTGTAAAATGAGGGTAGAAGCAAAAAGTAGTAAGGTGAAAAGTAAAAGTGGCAGGCCAGCAAATCCAGGGCAAAAATCAAAAAGGGCCACATTTCAACATAATTGTATAAGGGCTAAGAGTGTTGTAAAAGCGAGCCTGAAGGCTTTGTGTGTCAATGCAAGGAGCATTCGTAACAAGGTGGATGAATTAAAAGCGCAGATTGTTATTAATGAATATGATATAGTTGGGATCACAGAGACATGGCTCCAGGGTGACCAAGGATGGGAGCTCAACATTCAGGGATATTCAATATTCAGGAGGGATAGACATGAAAGAAAAGGAGGTGGGGTAGCATTGCTGGTTAGAGAGGAGATTAACGCAATAGAAAGGAAGGACATTAGCCGGGAGGATGTGAAATCGATATGGGTAGAGCTGCATAACACTAAGGGGCAGAAAACGCTGGTGGGAATTGTGTACAGGCCACCTAACAGTAGTAGTGAGGTTTGGGATGGTATTAAACAGGAAATTAGAAATGCATGCAATAAAGGAACAGCAGTTATAATGGGTGACTTCAATCTACATATAGATTGGGTGAACCAAATTGGTAAGGGTGCTGAGGAAGAGGGTTTCTTAGAATGTATGTGGGATGGTTTTTTGAACCAACATGTCGAGGAACCAACTACAGAGCAGGCTATTCTAGACTTGGTATTGAGCAATGATGAAGAGTTAATTAGCAATCTTGTCGTGAGAGGCCCCTTGGGTAAGAGTGACCATAATATGGTGGAATTCTTCATTAAGATGGAGAGTGACATAGTTAATTCAGAAACAAAGGTTCTGAACGTAAAGAAGGGTAACTTCGAAGGTATGAGACGTGAATTAGCTAAGATAGACTGGCAAATGACACTTAAAGGGTAGACAGTGGATATGCAATGGCAAGCATTTAAAGGTTGCATGGATGAACTACAACTATTATTCATCCCAGTTTGGCAAAAGAATAAATCAAGGAAGGTAGTGCACCCGTGGCTGACAAGGGAAATTAGGGATAGTATCAATTCCAAAGAAGAAGCATACAAATTAGCCAGAAAAAGTGGCTCACCTGAGGACTGGGAGAAATTCAGAGTCCAGCAGAGGAGGACAAAGGGCTTAATTAGGAAAGGGAAAAAGATTATGAGAGAAAACTGGCAGGGAACATAAAAACTGACTGTAAAAGCTTTTATAGATATGTGAAAAGAAAAAGACTGGTTAAGACAAATGTAGGTCCCCTACAGACAGAAACAGGTGAATTGATTATGGGGAGCAAGGACTTGGCAGACCAATTGAATAATTACTTTGGTTCTGTCTTCACTAAGGAGGACATAAATAATCTTCCGGAAACAGTAGGGGACCAAGGGTCCAGTGAGATAGAGGAACTGAGGGAAATACATGTTAGTAGGGAAGTGGTGTTAGGTAAAATGAAGGGATTAAAGGCAGATAAATCCCCGGGGCCAGATGGTCTGCACCCCAGAGCGCTTAAGGAAGTAGCCCAAGAAATAGTGGATGCATTAGTGATAATTTTTCAAAACTCTTTAGATTCTGGACTAGTTCCTGAGGATTGGAGGGTGGCTAATGTAACCCCACTTTTTAAAAAAGGAGGGAGAGAGAAACCGGGGAATTATAGACCGGTTAGTCTAACATCGGTGGTGGGGAAAATGCTAGAGTCAGTTATCAAAGATGTGATAACAGCACACTTGGAAAGCGGTGAAATCATCGGACAAAGTCAGCATGGATTTATGAAAGGAAAATCATGTCTGACGAATCTCACAGAATTTTTTGAGGATGTAACTAGTAGAGTGGATAGTGGAGAACCAGTTGATGTGCTATATTTGGATTTTCAAAAGGCTTTTGACAAGGTCCCACACAGGAGATTAGTGTGCAAACTTAAAGCACACGGTATTGGGGGTAAGGTATTGGTGTGGGTGGAGAATTGGTTAGCAGACAGGAAGCAAAGAGTGGGAATAAACGGGACCTTTTCAGAATGGCAGGCGGTGACGAGTGGGGTACCGCAAGGCTCAGTGCTGGGACCCCAGTTGTTTACAATATATATTAATGACTTAGATGAGGGAATTAAATGCAGCATCTCCAAGTTTGCAGATGACACGAAGCTGGGCGGCAGTGTTAGCTGTGAGGAGGATGCTAAGAGGATGCAGGGTGACTTGGATAGGTTAGGTGAGTGGGCAAATTCATGGCAGATGCAATTTAATGTGGATAAATGTGAGGTTATCCACTTTGGTGGCAAAAACAGGAAAACAGATTATTATCTGAATGGTGGCCGATTAGGAAAAGGGGAGGTGCAACCAGACCTGGGTGTCATTATACACCAGTTATTGAAAGTGGGCATGCAGGTACAGCAGGCGGTGAAAAAGGCGAATGGTATGCTGGCATTTATAGCAAGAGGATTCAAGTACAGGAGCAGGGAGGTACTACTGCAGTTGTACAAGGCCTTGGTGAGACCACACCTGGAGTATTGTGTGCAGTTTTGGTCCCCTAATCTGAGGAAAGACATCCTTACCATAGAGGGAGTACAAAGAAGGTTCACCAGATTGATTCCTGGATGGCAGGACTTTCATATGATGAAAGACTGGATCGACTACGCTTATACTCGTTGGAATTTAGAAGATTGAGGGGGGATCTGATTGAAAAGTATAAGATCCTAAAGGGATTGGACAGGCTAGATGCAGGAAGATTGTTCCCGATGATGGGGAAGTCCAGAATGAGGGGTCACAGTTTGAGGATAAAGGGGAAGCCTTTTAGTACCGAGATTAGGAAAAACTTCTTCACACAGAGAGTGGTGAATCTGTGGAATTCTCTGCCACAGGAAACAGTTGAGGCCAGTTCATTGGCTATATTTAAGAGGGAGTTAGATATGGCCCTTGTGGCTACGGGGATCAGGGGGTATGGAGGGAAGGCTGGTACAGGGTTCTGAGTTGGATGATAGCCATAATCATACTGAATGGCGGTGCAGGCTCGAAGGGCCAAATGGCCTACTCCTGCACCTATTTTTTATGTTTCTATAATTTCATTTTAATTTTGTTCATGAACTACAGCACCCATTTTACCAAGTCTCCCATTGGTTACAAGATTCATATAGAGTGAGAGCAGCAGGTTGCTCCTGTACATGGGGGAATAACGAGTTGGCTGTTGGTGACATTATTCCTGGTGCAACATTGACCTGATGTCAGCCCTGCTCAGTCTGACAACAAAGATCTGACTTACTAGATACGCTACTTACCAGTAACTTACCTAGCACTTAGCTGCAGTAAGATCTAGTCTCCTCCTTAAGTAAGCCTTGCTAGTTAAGTGAAACTTCAAGATTTGGAGGTTTATTTAAGACTGGTTTACACTTGAGTTTTTGCAGAAAACTGCAGTAACTGATTTATGAGGAGCCATAGGCAAGTCCTAGAACAACATTTAGAGGTCTATGGTGTGGGTTAAAGCAACATTTCAACTTTATACTTTTAGCCTTATTTGTTTGATGGCAGACATGAACTTAGTGGTGGGACTATCTATGGATCTCCAACATCTTATTGGGATCTGAATGAGAGAAGGCAAACTTCCAGGTGGAGGTGGAATGGGTTTGGAACAATGTGGGCAAGTCTCAGACCAGGAAGAGATTAGTTATCGAATTTGTACCTGAATGATGACCAGCATCAGCTGATGATCGGGATCTACCACCTGCTTTAACCACAGCTGGAGGGTCAGATTGGCAAGTGGATTTTATTGCCTGAGACAATAACAGAGACTGTGGCAATCAATGTCTTCCTCTCTGAATCTTGGGCTGGGTTGAGCAACAACAGCAAAATGCCAAATGAAGAAACCCACAGCTGGATTAGGGAGGTGACAGAGCTGAGGCAATCTTCACTCACGTCTCCTCAGATGGACAACAACTTGACAAGGCAGGGTGAAAAGCTGTTATTCCAGAGACAATTGTTGCCATGAGGGCTACACCTCAAAGGAAATGTCTGCAGTAGCTCTTCACAAGTCAACAATAATCCTTGATAATACACTGAATGAGACATTAGCATTCAATACAGAATGTTGCATCAAAATCTTAATCTTGTTTCACTGTGCCCTCTTTCGGTGAGTTATAATGCCAATCAACAAGTGGGAACTTGATAGTAAAAGTTATCCTTTACTTATTTGCCTTCTGATTCTCATATGGGGTTCATGTACTAAAATAGATTGTTTTCACCTGAAGTTCACAGTGGGGTTAAGAATATCTTTAGTATGATGGACAGGTTACCTCCTTCATCAACAATATCCTGGGCACTTCATTCTCAACTTAGTGGTCAAGGATTCCAGACCAACATCTAAAAATCAGATTACCTGTTCTCACTTACATGCAAAACCTGTGGCATGACTTTCATCAACAGCTACAAAACATTAACAAATCCCTTTTAAGATGTCAAGTTAGCTAACATCCGCAAGTACCAGTTACTCATGACATCAGAAGCTGTGGATATGCACTAAGGCCATAATAACCCCAGTTCAGGTGCTCCTTAAATGCTCAATCCGTGGTGCCCAAAACATGATTGCCCATTAGCAGGACTATCCTGAATCTTTAAAGGGATTCATACACCATGGAGTTAGAGCATCTAAACCTCAGAAGCTAGCGTGGATGGGTGCGTGTTGTAACAAGATTTTCTCCCTATGGCTGACTTCCGGCAGCTCTGACTGTTTGGAGAGACGAAGATTGTAGTCATGGATGAGAGCTGGATCCAGGATGTCTCTTTCAGGCGTCCAGCACCTCTCCTCCTGTCCGAATCCTTCCCAGTCCAGAGATAGAGCCAAACACCTCGAACAGTACGCGAGTCCAAAATTCTTCTCACAGTGAAAACCTGCTCCCCATCAACAAACTTGGGTGGCAACAGGGTTGATGGTAGTGGGGCTAATGGGCTGGTGTTCACAGGCTTTAAAATGTGGAAAGTGGGAATGATCTTGAGGGCCAGGTTCTTGTGGCCCATCCATACGATAAAAGGGCTGTTGGCTCCCTCGAGCCAGTGAAGCCATTCCTCCAGAGCCAACTTGACTGTGAGCAGCCCTCTATTCCCAATGTTGCAATTCACTTCTGTCGGGGATAACTGTCTGGACAAGAATGCACACAGTGCAGTTTATTGTCTGAAGGTGTCCATTGAGACAACACTGCACCCACTCTGATGTCCGAGGGATCTACTTCCACGATGAAGGGAAGGTCCGGGTTGGGTGCGACCAAAATGGGAGTTGCCATGAACTGCTGTTTAAGCTCTGTGAAAGCAGCATCCGTCTCAGTAGTCCAAACAAAAGGACCTGTGGATCTCCTAGATAGTGCTGACAGCAGAGCCGCCACTGAGCTGAAGTTTCTGATAAACTTTTGATAAAAGTTGGCAAATCACAGGAATTGTTGGACTTACTTCACACTGGATGGCGGTGGCTAATCTCTGACTGCCTGCGTCTTACTAGGGTATATCTTGAGACTGCCATTAGAGATGAAACCCAAAAAAGAAACAATGGTGATGTGAAATTCAGATTTCTCCAGCTTGGCGTAAAGTCCGTGATCTAGAAGTTTCTTCAGGATATCTCTGGAGTGAGCACTCTGCAAGTCCAGCTTCGAGAATACTCTTGCCCCTTGGAGAATCTCTAAAGCAGTGTATATGAGTGGAAGAGGGTAATGATTCTTCACCATTATACAATTCAGTCCTCTATAATCAATCTAAATTCGCAGACTCCCATCCTTCTGTACGAGGAAGCCAGTGCTGGTTGGAGAGGTGGAGGGCCGAATGAATCCCATGGCAAGAGCCTTCTTTATATACTCTTCCACAGTGCCTCCTCTCTGGGCCTGAGAGCACATATAAACCCTGCGGAGTACACGTACCTGACAGTCGATCTATTGCACAATTGTAGGGTTGGTGCATTGGAAGAGTCAAGGCCTTTCCCTTAATGAAGACCCCTTCCAAATTCTTATAGATGGAAAGGATTTCTACTGGCTTGGATGCTACCTGGACCCCCAAGCCTTCCTCCAAAGGTGACTTCTGGGGCTTTGTCAGTCGTGGGGGTGTTTTGGCAGACCCCAGAGTCTCCCCATAGGTCCTTAAGAGTCTTTAGTGAAAACAGAGGCCAAATCAGTCCAAATCCTTGTCTGTCTCCTCAGACAGTGGCAGCAAGGTGTGACAAATGGTTCTTGTGCTCCTAGGACTAGATTCCAAGGATCTCTGTCTTGGAGCCTTCCCCTTAGACAGGAACTGGCAACTGGAACCCTTTGGCTTAGCTGCTAGATTTCCATACTCCCTGGGGATCTCCTTGGCTTGCTTCTGAACTAGAGATCTAGCGCACCCTTCACTGGACAGGGCCAGGACTCACACGGGCCTATTGGCCCTCGAATGTAGGACCGAGTTTCCTGAAGGCTCCAGCTTACCCTGAGCAGAAGTCTGCTGCCTTGTTGGCTGTGGGCCTTAGGAGAGTCTGGGGTTCAGAACCAAGACAAAAACAAACCCTCTTACAATGGCTGGACCAAGCAGTGATTGTCCACTCCACAGACGGGCTATGCTGACAGAGCCAAAGGTACCCGATGATCAGGGGTATGAGTGGAGAGTCAATAATGTAGAACTAATGTCTTACACCTGATCTCCTATCCTCATCTGTAAAACCACAGTCTGTTGCTAGATCTGCCTGAAACCTAGCGGGCGGCCATCCAAGACAGCTCTGGGCAAGAACTGACTCAACTCTTGTAGTCAACAGCAATTCTGCAGATGCTGGAAATTCAAGCAACACACATCAAAGTTGCTGGTGAACGCAGCAGGCCAGGCAGCATCTCTAGGAAGAGGTACAGTCGACGTTTTAGGCCAAGACTCTTTGTCAGGACTAACTGAAGGAAGAGTTAGTAAGAGATTTACTATCTCTTCCTTCAGTTAGTCCTGACGAAGGGTCTCGACCTGAAACGTCGACTGTACCTCTTCCTAGAGATGCTGCCTGGCCTGCTGCGTTCACCAGAAACTTTGATGTGTGTTGCTTAACTCTTGCAGTGGTGTGTTGAGCTGATGGGTAGTCCCACAGTCCAGGAAATTTCACGCTGTTCCAGAGAGTCCAAAAAAGCATTCACCTCTCATCGGTTCACACCCTAGGAGATCTCCGACCTCAGCGTGACAGCAAAATCTGTGAGGCCGGGGGCTTGTGGCTGCTACTGTCACAGCTCTCCCAACACCAGACCCACTGAACAGTTCTCCCAACACCTGCAGTTTCGGGCATTCGGCTTGCAGGTGACCTGTTTCCCCCCAGTAATGGCAACAAACTGGACTCCAATGTTGGAACCTCTCATCAGCAGAGATTCTTATGCAGCCGATATGCACAGGACACGGGATCCTGAGCATGGTCCAAGATTTGGTGGGGAGAGAGGGGAGGTTGGGGGGTTGGAACTACGATGCATTGAGTCTAGGCTTGGGCTAGCCCTCTTCAACTTTTTGATGTAGTACCACTTACACTTTGCTAGAAGATGATGATCAGAATCTCAAAGTCCTCGGCTGGTTCTCCCAAGGTGAGGGCATCCATCTTGGAGACTGTGGTCGTATAGAGACATCAAGGCCTCTCCGTTTCAGCCACTCTCTTGGGTCAAGGTCCAAAATTCAATCGCGTAGTCAGCTGCTGAACTTCCACCCTCTTGAGTCTTCATCAGGTGGTCTGAGGTTTGGCTGGCAGACCTTCCTCATGGCGGCCATGAATTCCTCTGAATCTGAGCAAATCGCTGACCTTCGTTCCCAATGCGCGATGGCCCAGGCCAGGGCTCTTCCAGTCAGAAAAGAGATAACGAAGGCCTCCTTTCCTCACTGCAAAGGGAACCAGGGTGCCTGGAGTTCAAATTGGACGAGGAAGCCGCAGCAAGAACCCAGGTGACCACTGAATCTCTCTGGGGTTGGAAGATGGACTGGCTCCACAGAGCAACTGACAGACTCACCCAAGTGACTTTGGCTTCCTCCCTGCAATAGTTGGCAATGGCGACCTGGAGGTCGTGCATCTCCAGGCTCTGTCTTGAAATTTTCTCTCTGTGGCTGGCCACACTGATGAAAGGCTCCAATACCCCACAGGGTCCATGTTGGTTCAATTGCACTGTGACAAGAGTCCTTGACGAAGATGGCTTGGACCCAAATGCTGGTGTATCCAAACCACGGAGTGAGCCACGGTTTCAAACTAGATCAAGAATCTGAGCACAAAACAAACGCTAGACAAAATCATGAGTAGGCTTACAATTGAGCACTGAACCTCAGTTCAGGTGCTCCTTAAATGCTCCAACCTTGGCGCACAAAACATGATTGTCAATGAGCAGGACTATCCTGAATCTTTAAAGGGGCCACACCAGCTACCTATACTCTGGGCAGTTAGAGGGTCTAAACTTCAGAAGCTGGCATGGATGAGCACATGTCGCAACAAATGTTGTCCAAAGATGGAAGGTAGTTGAAATAGCCAATTATTAAACGATCTTTCCACAGATGCTGCTTGATGGCTCCTGTATTTTCTATTCCTGTCACATATTTCCTGTATCCACATTGTCTTTCTTAAACAGCTGATTCTGGAGAAGTAGTGGAAAGTTTCAGTCTCTAGGGTACGAAACACAGAAAAGATGGAAGTTGGTTATCTTTGTTTGAGAGAGAACATGTACCATAAACCAGTTTGTGAATGAATAACATGAACAAGTTTCGCTCAACTTAATGCTTGGGAGAGGCCACAGAATTTGTGATAGGGCAAAAGGCAATGGCTTTACTTTTCTCAGAATTACAAGGATAGTTTCTACATAAGCAGTCTGATGGCATTTGCAGTGAATGCTGACCTCAAATGGATGTCGTTACCAATTATATCATGCAAATCAGAAAAAGGTGGTGGCCATGACAGAATTTTTTGAGAATCAGAAATAGCAGGGAGGGAGATAGAACCAAGCCATCATCAAATCTGTGAGAATTATATTCACTTAAGAATCCATAGTTTGATATGTTACATTCAACTATAATAGCAGTTCCATAATTTTGAGGTGATAGAAATACATAAAATCATGGAATATTGGATTCTGTCTCTAAGGATATACCTTTACTACTCCTCCATCTTGATGTATGGGAAGACTTTCCTGCTCCATGACCCTAAGGCATGTGCTGGCAGGCATGAAACTCTCGGGATGGACACACTGGCAATTCAAAAATGAGCCAGACTGAAGCTAATCCACTAATCCTTTTAAATAGATGAGCCAGAAAAACAATGTTCCATGTAATTGTTGGATCCAATCTGGTAAAAGTGCCAAACCTAGTGATTGTAGTCCTTTGCAATTTCTAGACACAACTGTTAAAAACCAGTATCTTCCTACTGGAGAGCATGATGATTCACCAAAGTCAACGATGGATTAAGGATAGAAAGGAGAGGAAGAAAAGATTTGACACTTGGTACAGGCTGACTAATCAGCTGACAGGTAAGATTAAGTACTCATAGCTCAATTCTTTCACCATCATATCTGTAAACTATTAATTGTCAAAAAATGTTCCACATCCATTAAAAAAAACAAAGGGACTAGACGGCAAATTCTGCAATCAGATCAAAAGGGAATTTCAACCAGTTTTATTGGTTGGAAATGAATAAAACATCATACAAATAATGTTAAAAAAAAGACTTGATACTTGCCTAATATAGAAAACCAATAAAGAAATCAACCTATTGTAAGAGCAAACCAATAAAAAGGAGTGGCTGATAACTGCGAGATACACATGAGATGCATAATCATTTAGCCACTCGGAGACTAGTTAGACTGATTGCAGCTTTACTTTATCGCAAATTTCACATATTGTTTTCAAGCAAGAAAATGAGTTGTTCAATCTAGATCTGTCGTCTGAAATGATCTAAGTTAGTATTGGTAAGTAAGTACAAAAAAATACTTTTCAAAAGTACGAGATAACTGTAATAGGCTGTCAGCTTTATGACCAAGTTGGAAAGTTGCTACCCGAAATCATTTCAAGTGCGTAAAGATTTTGAGGTACCTCAATGGCAATGACAAAAGAAAGCAGAACCCTTAGGTAGTTAAAAAAAAGACATGTCTTTTAACTACCTAAGGGTAGCGAGCTAGACGGAGGCAATAACCAGAGATAGAGATGTATAAAATGACCTGAGCTTATTCTTTTTATCAATGTGTAAGTCCAGTGCATGATAGGTGAAAATATCACACGTTCGTTTCATTCTGTGTATTGTGAATAAACAGGAAAACAGTCTGTGTACCACTCGGTAAACACGGTATTGGGAGTACAAGGCTATAGAAATGCAGTAAACTTTCAATCTGGAGTATTATGTTAAATTTTGTTCACTGTTCTTCAGTAAAGATGGAATGGGGAGTGAATGTCACTATATGTAAGAAGAATCTAAGAAGAGATCAGATAACTTCAAGCTCTACAGTATAGAATGTACCGTAAATATGGTATGCAAAACATGGAACTAGATGAAGAAATCAATATTGTTTAATAGTAAGCTGGGGTTAATAAGTCCTAAGGCAAAAAAATCGTAAATACCATTAACATTGAAAAGATAATAGAAGCAAGGTTATTAGCTGCTATCATTCTGTGGTTTAACCTATTCTTTTAAGAGATATCTGGCATCAATGATCTGAATACTTTGTCATTGTTATAAGAAAAGGGAAGCTGAATCCATATCTGCTAATTACTGTGCTTGCACTTGGAGAACTGGTCAGGACACTGCGGCTTCTCAATTGACAGAAGTTTTCATTGTGACAGTGTGAGAAGGTATAAATTAAAAAAAGGTAATAACTAAGAAGATTAGAAAAGGAATTACATACATTGTTATTAAAATGTGGAATTCTAATCTGAAGCTACTTTGATAATTTTGTTTAAAGTAGGAATTAATCTCATGGCAAGTTAAAATGAGCTGGCTAGTGGATAGACTAGTCAGCCTTGTGGAGACAATCACCGACTCATTTCTGCACAGTAACTTTACCACAAGCTGTAATTTGTTTTGGCATATGAATAAGTAAATATGGCGATCTTCTCATCTCAGTTTATAATTTGTTGGGATAGAGGTGCAGTACTAGACATTCAAGGGATAGAGTCTAGATACTGTCACAGACAGAATATGGAAGGTGGTGCTACCTGTCTGAGGGTTCAACTTCGTAACTTTCATGTTAATGACTTTAACGAAGAATTGTATGCTTGCAATATTCGCAGATTATATAAAGTTACTAGAGGCAATTAGTAATGCAGATGAAAGAGTGCCTTAAAAAGACTGTGACTAGTCAAAGCTATCACAGAATAATAAATGGAATTATATCTGCGCAAGTGTAAGGCTACTCACTTTGAACTCAAGAGAGACAAATGTGTACATTTTCTAAATAGTGAGTCACCAGTGATTGCAGAAGAATAAAGTGATATGAGAATCTAAGTTCACAAATTGTTAACAGTCAGTAAACAAGTACAGTATAAAAGGGTTCAAAGATTGTATGTGGAATACAAAGTAAAGTATTAACCCCGCTATGCAGAGTTCTACATTTAGCTTTAACCAACTGATCTCAGGAGCAATATACCGGCCTTGGAAGGAGTAAATGAAGTTTTGGTATAATGGCACTGAAGCTTAGAGCGTAAAATTATAACCATGGATATAAAGCTTGCAATGTCTTTTGTAAAGTAGATTCATCGATGTCAAATGCGGTTCTATAGTGACTCATGGAATTTACAATGGAATTGGTTTATTATGATCACATGTAAGAACATACAGTGAAAAGCTTGCCTAGCATACTGCTCACACAGATGAAATCATTACACAGTGTACTGAAGTAGAACAAGGTAAACAATAAAAACGCAGAATAATGTGTAACAGCTACAGAGAAAGAAAGAGCAGATAAACAATCAAGTGCAAGATCATAATGAGGTAGATTCTGTGAGAGATTATCATTCCAGGGAACCATTTACAAAGCCGTCCTTGAGCCAAATGGTACGTGCTTTCAGGCCTAATGGAAGAGGGGAGAAGAGAAAATGTCTGGGGGGAGTTGGGTCTTTAAAGATGCTGCCTGTTTGACTGAGCAGCGAGAAGTGTAGCCTCCATAGAGGGGAGGCTGGTTTCCAGGATGTGCTGAGCTGCATCCACAACGTTCTGCAGTTCCTTGCGGTCACATACAGAGCAGTCGCCATACCAAATGTTTTGTTTTGTTAAGGTAGGTGCTGTTGTGAGCATAACACTTTTCAATGCTAAAGGATTTTGAAAAAAGCAAATGCAGTTGGTGAAACAAGATCTAGGGACATGATATCCTAAAATAAAAGCTAGCTCATTCACAGAGAAAACTAAGAATACCTTTCATACAAAGGATAGCAAACATTTGGAATTTGACCCCAAGAAAGATTGTGAATATTAGTACACATAGAGCTTCTGAGACTGAGACCGCTGTCAGCTGGGGGAAATGAAAAATAGATAGAACAGAGGTGGTAATACAGTTGTGGATGCTTTAGGCCAAGTTTGTTTGCCCTACAGAATTGCACAGAGCACCTCCTCACTACTAATATTGATATCCTATCAATGAAGAGAAAAAAATATAAAACTAAGGTGCATTTCAGAACTGATCTAACTGAGGAGTGATCACAGTCCTATCTAGATTGATGATGCTACTTTGCACAATGATCCTTAACTGTGTAGAATCTTTCTCTGATATTTTGTAATGTATTGAAGTAGAATAAGTACAGTTATCATAAATTTTCTTCCTTTTCATCTCTGTTTTCAGCACCATTGCTGCAGGCTTCACTTCTGGAGTAGTATAATTACACTGAATCCAGTTGAGAGCAGAATCTAATCTGTTTTAGATCCGTTCACAAGACAAAAGAGAGAAGAGTTGCAGGGAAAAGGGGAAGAAGGAGTTGTATCCTGATAGTTAACATGGGGTAATATTTGCTAAATACTGCAAGTAGGGATCAAGTAGGCCCCATTTCCTTCCCGGGTCAAGCTTATCCTGATTTACTGCCACATTTGTCCCATGAGCCACCAATATAGTACTTCCTTACCACAAGTCTTTTCTGTTCCTCCCATTCCACTGTTCTTCATTCTCCTGGCCAATCTCTAATCTCCCTCTATACCAGCCACACTCCCAAATCCACCCCAATCGACCATGCCTCCTTCCTTTCCAACCTCTCTGGTCCTCCCCAGAGCCAATTTCATATTTCTGTTCATTTCTCCCTCCTTTGCTACATTGTTCCTTCTTGTTGTGATTACATGATAACTTGAACGTCTTTCAATCCTCACGTTGAGAGCAACAGATGAAAAGTGTTGATCAGATTCCTGCATAAAGTAGCATGGCCTAGGGAAGTCCATACTTCTCTGTTACCTTCAGCCCTACCTCTATTCCTGGAATAGTGTATGGGCAACTTTGCCATGCTTACTACTCTTACTACTCTTAAATCTCCTCAAAATCCCAATGAAACTTGGTCACTGTTGTACTTTCTTTATAGCTGTATTGATTTGTTGGGTCCAAAGTAAATCCTGAGTTATTGACACCCAGGAACTTGAAATTGCTTGCTTTTCTATTTCTGATCCCTTAATGAGAAACGGTGTGTGTTCCCCCGTCTTATCCTTTTTGAAGACCACAATTAATTTTTTGGTCTTGTTGACGTTGAGTGCAAGGTTGTTGCTGCGACACCACTCAACTAGCTGATATACCTTGCTCCTGTATGCCCTCTCGTCACCATCTGAAATTCTACCAATATTGGTTGGATCATCAGCAAATTTATAGATAGCATTTGAGCTGTGCCTAGCCACACAATCATGGGTGCAGACAGAGTAGAGCAGTGGGTGAAGCACACATCCCTGTGATATACCACTGTTGATCGTCAGTGAGGTGGAGATGTTATTTAGGGTCTGTAGGGAGGATTGTGGTCTTCCAGCTAGGAAGTCAAGGATCCAGTTGCAGAGTGAGGTAAAGAGGCCCAGGTTTTGGAGCTTTACAATCAGAACTGTAGGGATGATGGCGTTAAATGCTGAGCTATAGTCAATAAGCAGCATCCTAATATAGGTATTTGTATTGTTCTGGTGATCCAAGGCCATGTGAAGAGCCAATGAGATTGCACCTGCCCCTTTCACCCTGCAATGCTTCCAACTGATTCAGCTCACAAACAGTCACAGCTCTGAACATTGACTGTGTTTTGGTTTCCACAGACAATGCCTTATTGGCTGAGGCTTTCCACTATTTTTTGCAGGATCTGCAAATTTTTAGATTTATAGTCATAGTCATACTTTATTGATCCCAGGGGAAATTGGTTTTCATTACAGTTGCACCATAAATAATAAATAGTAATAAAACCATAAATAGTTAAATAGTAATATGTAAATTATGCCAGGAAATAAGTCCAGGACCAGCCTATTGGCTCAGGGTGTCTGACCCTCCAAGGGAGGAGTTGTAAAGTTTGATGGCCACAGGCAGGAATGACTTCCTATGATGCTCTGTGTTGCATCTCAGTGGAATGAGTCTCTGGCTGAATGTACTCCTGTGCCCAACCAGTCCATTATGTAGTGGATGGGAAACATTGTCCAAGATGGCATGCAACTTGGACAGCATCCTCTTTTCAGACACCACCGTCAGAGTCCAGTTCCATCCCCACAACATCACTGGCCTTAGGAACGAGTTTGTTGATTCTGTTGGTGTCTGCTACCCTCAGCCTGCTGCCCCAGCACACAACAGCAAACATGATAGCACTGGCCACCACAGACTCGTTGAACATCCTCAGCATCGTCCGGCAGATGTTAAAGGACCTCAGTCTCCTCAGGAAATAGACACGGCTCTGACCCTTCTTGTAGACAGCCTCAGCGTTCTTTGACCAGTCCAGTTTATTGTCAATTCGTATCCCCAGGTATTTGTAATCCTCCACCATGTCCACACTGAACCCCTGGATGGAAACAGGGGTCACTAGTACCTTAGCTCTCCTCAGGTCTACCACCAGCTCCTTAGTCTTTTTCACATTAAACTGCAGATAATTCTGCTCACAGCATGTGACAAAGTTTCCTACCGTAGCCCTGTACTCAGCCTCATCCCCCTTGCTGATGCATCCAACTATGGCAGAGTTATCAGAAAACTTCTGAAGATGACAAGACTCTGTGCAGTAGCTGAAGTCCGAGGTGTAAATGGTGAAGAGAAAGGGAGACAAGACAGTCCCCTGTGGAGCCCCAGTGCTGCTGAATACTCTATCGGACACACAGTGTTGCAAGCACACGTACTGTGGTCTGCCAGTCACAGTCTGCCAATTTCTACTGAATATTATCATCTTTGTGTTTAAATTACTTCATAGTCTTGCAACTTTTCCATCTATGTAATCCCCTCCAACACTAATATCCTTCCTGAGTTTATTCAACTTGGATTGGTAACTTCTTCTTTCCACTGCGAGCCACTGAAATTTCCCTCACCCTGTAAAGGTCTTCACTGTTCAGCCTTTCACTGAGATCATCCATAAAGCTTTGGGTGAGCTTTCAGATCCTGGTGCAAATATATAATTCCTTTTTTTAATGCTTGTTATTTTGTAAGCTTTCCTCTAAGTTACAATGCTATATGGCCTGATTCCCTTGTCATCATTGAATCTAAATTCTGGAACACCCTTTACCAATAGAGCACAATAGCTTAAGGAGTCTGCTTATGATCACTTTCTTAAGCGAATACTAACGTTTTGACAGCAAAGCCCACATCGCATAAAATTAATTGTAAAAATTGGATTTTGCATGAAGTGTCCTGGGCATTTTCTGCAATAAAGGTATGATATTAAATTAATTCAAATGGAAGCAAACTTTGTAACTCTTGTTACTGTATATGATTGTAAACTCCAGCCATCAGTAATTGGGCTCTTTCTTGGGTGCTTCTTTTAACCTTAAGACTGAAACCAATTTACGCGGGTTACAAAAGTCAAAATTAACCTTTATGTCTTACATTCTCAGATCACTGAAAAGGTAGCATCTTGTAACTCCAAGGTGTGGTGTGAGTAACGACATCTTTCTAAAAATATATACAGCAGAACACAGGAATCTATAGCTTTCTGAGAATACATTAGAAGACTTGATGGGATATATGCAGAAGACAAAAGACATACATATGTAGAAAAAGGTCTTATAAACACACATCACAGTGGTAGTGACAGGAGATAGCTCTTGGCATTGACTGCCACAATTAACCTTCAAAGACCTGGCTGCAATTTTGCACAAAATCTAGGAATTCACACTCGTGATCAATGCTACAGTATAAGCTTCAAATTCTGCATTGAATCAAGGCACCACCTCAGGTAACACTCAGTGCATCAGCTGGAAGCCCATTCTCATGACCAACAACCTCCATCAATCAGATTCACGTTCTACTGCTTTTGTGCTCACCTCACAGCTTTAACGCACATTTGCACATGCAGTGCTGCTGCAAACCTCATTCCCACATCTATCGGCTTCCAGGCACTGCCAAGTATTCAACGATGACAAGCACATTACCAATGTATGCCTCATGATACTCCAATGCTCCACTCTCAATTCCAGAACAAAGTGGGACAGTAATCAGAAGCAAAAGCAGCCAGAGGAAACAGCTTCCATAGAGTGGCTGTTACTCAGGTCATGAATAGTTGCAGAGTGCAAGAAGAGGCCTTATGAACCCTCTCAAGCAGGTATTCAATGTGGCCAAGACGTGATCCAACATTGTATAACACTGTTAACCTTTATTCCCTTAATTAAGATGACAACAAAAGAAAATCTAACAAGTATTGGCTGAAAAATAATAATTGAATTAGAGTCAATTGTAATTTGTAGAAATTCAAATTCTGTAACTCTTAGCACTTCCTGAACTCACAGTGAAATACTCAACAGTAATTTTTACATGATGATTTCTGGTTATAACCTCCTGGGAATATAGAAATACTTGAACTCTCTCATTTTCCTTCCATATTTTGAAAACTCCAATCAAATCACCTCTTAAGCAGCTTAATTACAAGGAATATGCCATTGTGTAATTAGAATTTTATCTGCAGAGTCCAGGGTGTATCCTGATAAATCCGGATTGCATTCTATCCAAAGAAAATACATCATTAACAGCAAACACAAAATGTTGGAGGAACTCAGCAGGCCAGGCAGCATCGATGGAAAAAAGTACAGTCAATGTTTCAAGCCGAGACCCCTCAGCAGGACTGGAGAATAAAAGGACGTCTTTTTCCTCCAGTCCTGCAAAGTCTCTCAGCTTGAAACACCAACTGTACTTTGCCACAGATGTTGCCTTTGTGAGTGTTGCTTGGATTTCCAGCATCTGCAGATTTTCTCTTGTTTGTGATATATCATTAACAAATTGTGATGCCTAGTTATGTGATCCAATCAATGATTCTTTTTACTGTACAACTATAAATCAATAAGACATAGGAGGATGATTAGGACATTTGGCCCATTGAGTCTGTTCTGCAATATAGCTTCTACTCATTTATACTGTAGTCCTCTGGACACTGGGGCCAAAGTATTTGGTTCCCCAAGTTACCCCCCAATCTACTAAATCCTTAATTTGGTAACAAGCTTTAGGATGGACACTTGTCAATGCCATTGTAAAATCTAGATTAACTTTATTTATTGGTTCCCTTAGTCTATCATGCTAGTTATATCCTCTAAATAACTTTTATTACATTTGTTCGACACCATTTCACTTAGGCAAAACCCCATGTTGATTTTTCCCAAGCATAATATGATTTTCTAAGTAACACACACAGAAGCTGGAGGAACTCAGAGTTTCAGGCAATCTCTATGGAGGAAAATAGACAGGACTGGAAAGAGGAAAGATGGCCAGTATGAAAAATTGTGGTGAAGGTGTGGAGCAAGAGATGGCAAACAATAGATGGATCCTATTGAAGGCGCTAATCAAGAGGCAGGTGAAGGGGAAGACTAGGAATGACGTAAGAAGCTGGGAGGTGATAGGTGGAAGTAACAAAGGACTAAGGAAGACAGAATCTAACTGGAAGGGACAGTGAACTAGAATAAATGGAAGGTGAGGAGGGGAAAGAGATGGGATGATGGGGACCTGTGAGATAAGTAAAAAAATGGAGCACAGAGGGGAGTAGTTAACATAAATGAGAGAAATCCATATTGATGACATTAGGTTGGAGACTATCAAGGTAGAATTAGAGGTGCTGTTCTCCTAATCTGCATCTGGCCTCAACTTGGTAGCAGAGGAGGCCGTGGATAGACACGTCAATGTTGGTGTAATTAAGAGGGCTGGCCACCAGGAGCTTGTGGCTGGTGCGGTGGATGGAGCAAAGGTGCTCGACAAAGTGATCCCACAAACTGCAACAGATTTTCTAAGTGTCTTATTACAAGGTCTCTAACAATAGATTTCAACGTTTCATTAATAAATGATATCAAACTAACTGGTCTAAAATTTGTTATTTTCTATTTTTCCTTCTTTTTTGGATAATAATTTTATATTTGTTACCTCCCAATCTGCTGGATTCTCTCAGGACTCAGAATGTGTTGAAAAGTCATTCACTATTGAATTTCTTTAATAATATTCATTATTTTAGCTTCTTCACTGATGATTGTGATACCAAATGCATCTATCTTCATTCTAAGGCATCCTCAGTAGCCAGCTACTCTGAAGGATTAACATACATTCATTTTAGAATGTTGTATGACTTGTACAACATTTGTTAAGGTGAAATGGTGATTTCTTTCATCCTACTTTTTTCAATTACTTTAATTTCCTATCCTTCAATTTTTTTTCTGTCACGTACTGCTAATTTGTAAAAATATCCCAATTCTCAAGTTTAATAAGTTTCCTGGCAATACCACCAATCTCTTCTTTCAATCTGGCTCTAACCTAACTTCTTTAGTTCATCAGGAGTGGATCTTTATCCACACACCTGTTTTTATTTTCAACTTAATTAGCTTTATTTATATTTATACTATTGCTTCTAACTGAGTTTTGTACTTTACAAACTGAATACAAAAGTCGATATCATATTATAGCCACTCCCCCCCCCCCCCCAGAATCCCTTACTTTGAGATTACTGATTAATTGACCATATCTCACATACAGGTCTAAAGTAGATTTTCTCTTTTTGTGATGTATTGAATAGCTGCCAGGAAACAGCTATGAATATATTCTATAAAACCATTCATAAAATTGCTTTTGCCAATTTAGTTTGCCCAAACTGAATGAGGATTAAGTCCTCAGTGCTTACTGCATTAGCTTTCCCAAGAGCTTGTGTTACATTTTCACTAATTCCCTCTTTTCATGTGTGCCAATGTTGAGGGAGGGTCGTAAGCCATTCTAGCTAAAGATTTCTTCTCTTCATTATTGCAAACCTGTATCAATACAATGCAGTTTTTGGTACTATCACCACTGCAATAGGATCACCATTAATCTGCTTTCACTATACTTTACCCTATAGTCTCCTCCAAAACTCACATTACTCCTTACTTCTCCACTTGAATGCGTCTGGCATCTAGTGCTGTATGGATCCTCCCTGTAGCTTTTGTTCTCATTCATAAGGCAGCAGTGTCTCAAATATGTTGGATATTGGTGCTTCTTTTTTTTAAGTAAAGAAATGATGATCTTTCTGCAAGCCTCCAGCTGACATGGCATGGCACACTTCCCCAGAAAGAATGTATAATGACTCCTGCTGTGATACCAGTAAGTGACCTGCATATACACCATGCAGGATCACACTCCACGTAGACATTGAATGAAATCAATGGCACTCTATGCTAAGAGAAAGCTCACAACTCCTATGGAGCCTGTTGAACTTTGGAAATTGACAATGAAATGAACACAGTACATAGAATATTAAACATTGCAGCATAGCACAGGCTCTTTGGCCTGTGGCATTGTGCCGACCTTTTAACCTATTCTAAGAGCAATCTCATCTTTCCCTCCCACATAGCCCTCCATTTTACTGTCATCCACGTACCTACCTAAGAGTCTCTTAACTGTCCCTAATGTGTCTTCCTCCACCACCACCCTTGTCAGCACATTACACACATCCACCACACTGTGTAAAAAAACTTACCACTGATATCCTCCCTTTACTTTCCTCCGATCATCTTAAAATTATGCCCCCTTGTACTAGCCATTTCTGCCCTGGGAAAAATTCTCTGGCTGTCCACTTGATCTACGCCTCTTATCATCCTGTACAGATTAATGAAGTCCCCTCTCATCCTCCTACACTGCAAAGAGAAAAGTTCTAGCTTGCTAAACGCTTTCCTCAGAAGATGTCTCCAATGCAAACAGTATCCTGGTAAATCACCTCAGCACGCTCTCCAAAGCTTCCATGTCCTTTGTATGATGAGGTGATATCAGATTGCTTAGAGGGAGAGAAAGTTTAAAAGAAGTGAGCGGAGGCAGTCAGCACATTTTGCGTGCAACAGTTCCTGAGGAGGCACTGGATTGTGCCTAAGTAGGCACTTGGCAAGCCCAAATAAAAATAAGATAGGTTTAAGTGGAGCAGCCATTTTGTGAGTGGGCCAGTGTTGAGGTAAGGAGCAGAGGCATTGGCTCATTGAGACTTCAGTGAGTAGCGGAGTACGAGGTAGGTAGATTTTTTTTAGTTCGTACCAATGACATGGGTAGGAGGGGTGACGAAGTCATGCAAAGTGAGTTCAGAGAGTTACTTGCTAAGTTAAAGGAGCTCCTGTGTTGTGATCTCAGAATTTTACCCATGTCAAATGCTAGTGAGGGCAGAAATAGAAAGATGATACAGTTTAACATGTGGCTAAGGAGATGGTGCAGGAGGGAGGGCTTCAGATATCTGGATCATTGGGCTCTCTTCCAGGGAAGGTAGGATCTGTACAGAAGGGATGTTTTTCACCTTTACTGGAAGGGGACTAATATCCTAGCAGGAAGGTTTGCTAGTACTGTATGGGGATGGGAACCCGAGCACCAGAACAGATAGTGATGTGGTTGTGGAGAAAAATGTTGTCAAACCTATATACAAAGTCAGGAATCAAAAGGTCATGCATGGCGGGACTAATGTTCTGACTGGCGTATATCTCAATGCAAGGAGTGTTGTAGGAAAGGCAGACGTGCTCAGGGCGTAGATCAGCATGTGGAATTATGACATTGTAGCCATTAGTGAGACTTGGTTGCAGGAAGGGCAGGACTGGCAGCTCAGTGTTCTGGGGTTCTATTGTTTTAGATTTGATAGATAGGGAGCGATGGGGGGGGTGGCAATTACTAGTCAGGGAAAACATTATGGCAGTACTCAGAGGGGACAGACTGGAGGGCACATCTAGTGAGGCTCTTTGGGAAGAACTGAGCAATAAGAAAGGTATGACCACATTAATGTGACTATGTTATAGACCACCCAGCAGTCCTCAGGATTTAGAGGAGAAAATTTGTAGAGAGATGGCATACTGTTGCAAGAAACCTAAGGTTGTGATAGGTGATTTTAACTTTCCACATACTGACTGGGACTCCCATAGTGTAAAAAGGGCTAGAAGGGAAAATGTTTGTCAAATGTGCTCCAGGAAGTTTCTTTGAACAGTTCATAGAAATCCCAACTAGGGAGATCGTGATACTATTTCTCCTTTTAGGGAATGGGACAGGGCAGGTGACAGAAGTTTGTGTAGGGGAACACTTTCCATCTAGTGATCATAATGCCATTAGTTCCAAGGTAACTATGATAAAAGATAAGTCTAGTCCTTGGACTGAGATTCTAAACTGGAGAAAGGTCAATTTTGATGGAATCAAAGAGCATCTGGCAAGTATGGATTTGGAAAGGTTGGTTTCTGGCAAAGGTGTATTTGGCAAGTGTGAGGCCTTCAAAAGTGAAATTTTTAGAGTACAGAGTTTGTATATTCCTGTCAGAATAAAAGGCATGAGTAACAGGTTTATGGAACGCAGTTTTCGAGAGATATTGAGGCCCTGGTTAAGAAAAAGAAGAAGGTGCATAGCAGGTATCGGTAGGCAGGGACAAACGAAGTACTCGAGGAATTTCAGAAACACTATCTTCTTATTAAAAATTAAAACAATATCAACAAGGAAATCAGAAGGACCAGAAGAAGACACGAGGTTGCTCTAGCCGACAAGGTGAAGGAGAATCCTAAGGGTTTCTACAGGCATATTAAGAGCAAGGGACATTCTTAGCCATGGGCGAGGTCCCAGAGGATTGGAGGATAGCTAATGTTGTTCTGTTGTTAAGAAAGGCTTTAAGAATAAGCCAGGAATTTCTAGGCCGGTGAGCCTGACATCAGTAGTTCAAAGGTTCAATTATTATCAAAGCATGTATCCATACACAACTCTGAAATTTCTATTTCCGATAGCTACGAAACAAAGAAAGAACATGAAAGTCATAGTCAGAAAGTTATTGGAAGATATTCTAAGGGACCAGAAATATAAGGATTTAGATACTTATTACAGAGACTGATTAGGGATAGTGAACATGGCTTTGTGCATGATAAGTCGTGTCTTATGGAGTTTTTTGAGGCAGTTACCTGGAAAGCCAATGAAGGCAGGACAGTGGATGTTGTCTACATGGACTTTAGCAAGTCATTCGACAAGGTCCTGCATGGGAGGGTAGTCAAGAAGGTTCAGTTGCTTGGCATTTAAGATGAGGTAGTAAATTGGATTAGACATTGGCTTCATGGGAGAAGCCAGATAGTGGTGCCTCTCTGACTGGAGGCTTGTGACTAGTGGTGTTCCAGAGAGATTGGTGATAGGTGCATTGTTGTTTGCCATCTATATCAATGATCTGGATGATAATTTGGTAGAAAATTTGCAGGTGACAGCAAGATAGGGGGTGCAGTAGACAGTGAGGAAGACTATCAAAGCTTGCAGCGAGAACTGGACTAGCTAGAAAAACGGGCTGAAAAATTGCTGATGGAATTTGATGCACTTTTGGAGGACCAACCAGGGTAGGTCTTACAAAGTGAGTGGTAAGGCCTTGAGGAATGCAGTAGAACAGAAGGATCTGGAAATAGAGATCCATAATTCCTTGAAAGTGGCGCCACAGGATTGTAAAGAAAGCCTTTGGCACATTTACCTTCGTAAATCAATGTTTTAAGTACAGGAGTTGAGATATTATGTTGAATTTTTATAAGACATCAGTGAGGCCTAATTTGGAGTATTGTGTCCAATTTTGGTCACCTACATACCGGAACGATGTAAATAACAATGAAAGAGTGCAGAGAAAATGTACAAAGATGTTGCTGGGACTTGAGGACCTGAGTTATAAGGAAAGATTGAATAGGTTTGGACTTTATTCCCGAGAACATAGAAGACTGAGGGGAGATTTGATAGAGGTATACAAAATTATGAGCAGTATGGATAGGGTAAATGCAAGCAGACTTTTTCCACTGAGGACGAGTGAGACTACAGCTAGAAGTCATGGGTTAAGGATGAAAGGTGAAATATTTAAGGAAAACTTCTTCGCTCAGAGGGTGGTGAAAGTGTGGAACGAGCTGCCAACACAAATGGTGGAATCTAGTTAGGTACACGGATGGGAGGTCTATGGAGGGCTAAGGTCCAGGTGTAGGTCGATGGGACAAGACAATTTAATGGTTTGGTAAGAAGGGCCTGTTTCTGTGTTGCAGTTCTCTATGACTGTTATGACACTAGGACTAGAACCGAACACAATATTCCAAGTGTGGTCTAACTAAGGTTTTATAGAACTGCAACATTACTTCACGGCTCTTAAACTCAAGTCTTCTGACTAATAAAGACCAACATACCATACACCTTCTTCACAAGCCTATCAACTTGTGTTTGTACTCTGCTACCTCAACAGAAAGATTAACAATGACATTCTCAGAGCAACAGCCAAGATGAACAATTGCAGGTATCTTCAGCTAGAACATGCTGCATAAAAGGTAACGTCTGCAGTGATTGAGAAGGGGCAGAGGCCCTTCCCTCTACAGTCCTGATGAAGGGTTCCGGCCCGAAACGTCGACTGATCTTTCCCACGGATGCTGCCCGACCTGCTGAGTTCCTCCAGCGTGTTGTGAGTGTTGCTTTGACCCCAGCATCTGCAGATTATTTTGTGTTCATATAAATCATGATGCACACCAAAGTGAATGCATGATCTTGGGGAGCAACTACAGTACATATATCACTGCAAATGCCTTGAAGCTAAGTTCATTGACAGCTGGTCTGAAAATTGCAATAAATATTACCAATTACCAAGAAAACACTATGCAGAATTCAAGCAACACACTGGAAATCAATCAGCAATAAGTCTGTAAGTAATTGGTAAAACTGTGAGATGGGGGTGACTACTCAGAGTGGGGTAGTGTTCGTGCTGCTAAAAGCCTGAGCCCTGTGTGTTTGGGAGACATTACTGAGATACAGTGTGGAATAGGCCATTCCAGCTCTTTGAGCTACACCACTCAGCAACCCCCTGATCTAACCCTAGTCTAATCACGGTACAATTTACAGTGACCAATTAACCTATCAACTGGTACATCTTTAGTTGGAGTACTGAAGATCAAAATAGTGTACCAGCACCAAATCAATTCTATAAAAATGGTTTACAATCATCATTGTGCGCAATTCCAAATTTGCATAGTGGTGTCTGGTACAATACAAGTTATGTGTGTGAGTGTCACACCAGAATCACTCTCAACTCAAAACTGAAACAGCAGATATCCCATGACTAAATTTTGTATGTAGCAAAAGGTATCCCAACATTTAACAAGACCACCATCATGAGGAATGATCATAATTACAGAACTAAAGGTGCGATTTAGTTTTCTTCAGTTTATTTAAAAATTGTTTTACACAGGACTCATTTCATCACCAGTCCTTTCAAGTGCAGTTATCATA
Source organism: Mobula hypostoma (assembly GCF_963921235.1). Lineage (NCBI taxonomy): Eukaryota > Metazoa > Chordata > Chondrichthyes > Myliobatiformes > Myliobatidae > Mobula > Mobula hypostoma. The sequence continues at coordinate 128,516,768 of NC_086100.1, forward strand.
CAAAATCTATTTCATTTTGACTGCCACCAGGCAAAGGCCCTAAACTTATGTAAATAATAACTCCAACACATCCCCTATTCATATTTACTATTTAGTAATATTTTACTGTATCTGCAGTGTCATAAAGTTTGTACTTCGAAGGTTTACAAGCCTATATAAAAGTGCCTTTCCAGTTTCAGATTCCTGGATCTTGAGCAATTCTTCAAATCCAAGCGGTTGTTTTGTCTGATTTTTGCCTCATCTGCAAGTTCACATTTAGGCTAATTGTATGTTGGCGATCGACCTGTAGATATCTGCATTCCTGCATCAGCTGTGGAGTACTCCCTGTTACAATAGCATATTTAAAGCAATTTACATTTTTATTATTGCGAAAAGAACATGCATAAACAAGTAGGCAGCTGATCCTTAAGAAGAAAGAAAATCAAATGAGATTACCCATTTCTACTGGCAAGTTAAATACAACTAGTCAAGTTTACACTTATTCAGGAAATGAATGTGTCCTGGCTTTTTTTTAGGATGGTTTATAGATCTGTAAAAATTTGGAAAAAAAATTTAATCGTGACAATGGAACTAACAAAATGTGACATTTCTATCAAAGTTCAAAGTAAATTTATTATCTGTCACCAAGTACAACCCTGAAATTTGCTTTCTTGCAGGCATACTCAGTAAATCCAAGAACCATAATAGAATCAGTGAAAGACCACACCCAACAGAGTGGGCAAACAGCCAATGTGCAAAAGACAACAAACTACAAATACAAAAGCAAAAATAAATAACTAAATAAGCAATAAATATTGAGAACATGAAATGAAGAGTCCTCGAAAGTGAGTCCATAGGTTGTGGGAACAGTTCAGTGCTGGGGGCGAGCGAAGTTATCCCCACTGGTTGAAGAGCCTGATAGTTGAGTAGCAATAACTGTTTCTGAACCTGGTGGTGCGAGTCCTGAGGCTTCTGTTCCTTCTTCCTGAAGCCAGCAGTGAGAGGACAGCGTGACCTGGGTGGTGGGGGCCTTGATGCTACTTTCCTGTGACAGGGCTCCGTGTAGTTGTGCTCAATAGTGGGGAGGATTTTACCTAGGATGGACTGGGCCATATTCACTACTTTTTGTAGGATTTTCCATTGAAGGGCATTGGTGTTTCCGTACTAGGCTGTGATGCAGCCAGCCAATATACTGTCTAACACACATCTGTAGAAATTTGTTGAAATTTCAGATGTCACACTAAATCTTTGCAAACTTCTAAGCAAGCAAGTGCTACCATACTTTTTTTCATAATTGTACTTACATGCTGGGCCTAGGACAGCACCTCTGAAATGATAACACCAAGAAACTTAAAGTTGCTGACACTCTGCACCTCTGATCCCCTAATGAGGGTTGGCTTGTGGACTTCCAGTTTCCATCTCAAGTCAATAAGCAGCTCCTTGCTCTTGCTGACATTAAGTGAAAGGTTGTTGTTGTGGCACCACTCAGCCAGATATTTCAATCTCCCTCTTTCCTATATGCTGATTTGTCACCACCTTTGATTCGGCCAATGATAGTGGTATTGCCAGCAAATAGACCAGGGGCCAAGCACACAGCCTTGTGGTGCACCTGTGCTGAAGGAGATGGTGGAGGAGATGTTGTTGTCAATCTGAACTTACTGGGGTCTGCAAGTGAGGAAATCAAGGATCCCATTGCATAAGGAGGTATTGAGGCCATTAAAAAATGGCTAAAAATATCCATGTATCGTGAGTGGAGAAGTGTTGACTGAAATATAATGTTTTACAAAATGGATTTTGCTTGGTTTAAAATGTCAAACAACTGCAAGATGTGCTTATTATTAGTGACGTCCTACTTCTGCCCCTAAAAGTAGAAGTTATGAGAAAGAATGAAAAATAAGATTACAAAAATGAGTAATAGAAAAGGAAACCGGCAATAAACCTTGCAAGTGTCAATTAATAATCTACAATGTTCAACCATGATTCAAGGTCAAGCCTGAGTCTGCAATGTGGTTCTCAGAAAATTGTCATGCCTCACTGATCTGGTTGAAAATTTTGAGGTCGTTAACTTGATGGATCTGGACTTTCAAAAGCAATCACAGAGAAGTTTAATTAAAAAAAAAACCCTCTGCAAAAGTAAGGTGGTTCCTGCATCAAGGAGAGCTGCTGTTAATGGAAGAGATTTACATGAAGACTAGCTACTACTGGAGTTCTTTAGTGATCTGTGTTGGTACAACAGATTTGTACAATTTATAATAACGATCTGGGTAGAACTTAGGTGGCAGGGAGGAGATACATTTCTATCAAAGGTCGTGTAAGGTACTCCTTTCCATTCTCTGACCTGCAGGTCATCATTGGGCAAGGTGTAACACCTGCTTAGCGCCCCGATCAGGGTCACAAGAAGCCACGGGAGCAGGTGGTGGATGATCCCTAATTGTCCTCAGAAGTTGAAAGTGAGATGCATTAACCTGTTGCAATCCAGATGACTACTGAAGCATAGAACCAATTTAAGTGCTGGAGATTTTCTTTATACACAGGTTATCCACAGTTAGAATAAGTTATCAGCTCAGTCGGTAAATGCAAGTTTGCTGTTAAAACTTAAAAAGTTGGACAGGTTGCTTGGCTGCAATCACTGGCACAGATTATTTGTGGAAAACTGGGAATACAATGTCATCATTAATGAGCAATTGAAGTTGTTTTGATCCACCATGAAGAAATTTCTGTATTTTCCCCAGATTTTCTTATACCTTTCCAAGGAGCCTGGGCGGTAGTGCTCCTGATAAGTATCTTTGATGGATAGAAGAGAGACTGCAAAAATCCTCTCAGCAGTTCTTGCAAATTGGACTTGTGGTCAGGTTCCATACAATTTCAGTATTAGACAGTGATGCAGCTGGTTAGGACACTCTTGAAGGTGCTCCTATAAAAATTGGTTAGAATGTGGGGTGGCTCACTCTCCTCAGGAAGACGCTGCTGTGCCTTCTTGACCAAAGATATGGTGTTAAGGTACCAGGTGAAATTGTCCATTATGTGCACTTCCAGAAATTTGGTGCTCCTAACCCTCTCCACAGATGAGCCATGAACAGTATGTGCAGTGAGGAGTAGTCAGCCTGCATCTTCCTAAAGTCCACAATCAGCTCTTTGGTCTTGTCCATGTTGAGACTCAAGTTGTTGTGAAGTCATTCTCCAGCACTATTCTGATTCTGTTTTATGCAAACCTGTGAGCAGTGAGGATGTAAAGGTGCTTCAACAAACAATATACAGAAAAGTTCACTGAGTGACAAGAACATGGCAGGTGAAATATGAAGTGATCCACTTTGGATGCTCAAAATAGAAAAGCAGAGTATTTTTAAATGGTGAGACAGCAGGTAATGTTGATGTTCAAAGGGTCATAAAGTGTATTGTACACAAGCCACTGATTTTCAGAATCAGATTTAATATCACTGGCACATGCCATGAAATTTGTTGTTCTGTGGCAGCAGTACATTGCAATACAAGGTAATAAAAAAAAGCTATAAACTACTATTATAAAATATATAAATTAGTGGGACAGGATTCATGGATTCATTGTCCGATTTGGAAAGGTTTAGTACAGGCTGAAACATGGCAGCAGGGTCTAGGTCCAGAGTGCATTGATGTGGAAGGCCCGGGTCCTAGTGTGAGGGACGACCCTATGTTTGGACGATTTAAACGCCAGGCCAGCTGGATTGAAAAGTCAGGATAGGGTGTCAGGTGAGACAAGTGTTGGTCCGGTTCAGCTCGCTGCTCAGTGTTTATTCCACTCGTTGCTGCACTGAGGCAGAGGCTGTGGCCTGCTCCTGCTGCTCCAGGCTTCATGTCAGAGCACTCAGTTTTGTTCTAAATGCAATTCGCTTACTTATATTGCTTGCGCAAGTTTTTTTCCCCACTCTCTCCTGCACATTGGGTGTTTGCCCGGTCTATTTTTTTATGGGTTCTTTTGGCTTTCTTTGTTTTGCTGGAAGGAATCAAACCTCAAGGTTGTTAAATGTATCCATCCTTTCACAATCAATGTACTGTACAGTACTTTGAACTTATTTTCTTGAAATCTGATGGCAAAGGTGAGGAAGCTGTTCCTGAAATGTTGAGTATGTCTTCAGGGCATGTCCTGGGTGATAGGGATCCTTGATGATAGCTGCAACCTTTTTGAGGCATTGTCTTTCAAAGGCCTTCTCGCTGCAGGGGAGACTAGTGTCCATGATAGAGCTGGCAGAGTTTACAACTTTCTGCAGTTTTTTCCAATCCTGTGCAGTGACCCTTCCATGTCAGATGGTGTTGCAAGCAGTTAGAATGCTCTCCACAGTACTGTATATCTGTAGAAACTTGCAAGAGTCTTTGATTACTATGGTTATTAGAATGTTGGCCTTCAGCTCAAGGCAGCAGAAATACGTGTGGTAGTTATGCAAGAGTCATATAAAGCTCCAGCTATTTTGCATCTGGAGTATTATATTCAATTTAGCCAAAAAAAATTGGCTTCAGAGTGAACTCATAGGTTACAGGTTAATTTATAACCAAAGATTGTGCAGACCAGATTTGTACATTCTCGGGTCCTGGTCATGCATGTAACTCAGGTACTTAAGTTCATGTTCAAGTTTAATTGTCATTCAACCATACACGTGAATACAACAGAAATTAGTTCCTCCATATGTCAAGAGTACCGACAATAAAAGGGTGAAATTGCAAGGCACCACCTCTCTCCAGGTACTAATGAAAGTCTGCATTTCCCCATTAAGCATTCTATTGTTAGAGAGACTGGACCTGGCACTGGAATTAAGGGAGAGATTTTACCAAAGAATGATGAATCTCTTTTGTATTTGGAACAGTTTTTATCCTTGTAATTTGTCACATTTAGTATCACTTTTAATCCAGTTGGAGATTTTGACAGATTCCTTCTGATCTTGTGTCTGCACAATATACACTGTTCCACTGGATCTTGAAAATAATGCTTTAGTTGAAAATTAATTATGGTACATAGCAAAGGTACTATGAAGCAATATTCAGATAATGCACCTAATATTTGTTCAGATAAAACATAATGGATTTTAACTCAGCAACGCACATAGTACACAAATGATTAACATTGAAAAGATCACAAACAAAATTAGTAAAAAAATAGCAATTAGAGAGATTTTATTCTACACAAACATTATTGCCTGGAAATGGGAAAAAATTACCAAAGACACATGATAATTTGTCACCACTGAAAGGTTACATTTGTAGTAGTGGTACAAACTACTAACTGCAATTATCAGAATCAAATATTTAGCATTTCACTTCTATACTGTGCATATTCATTTATGAAGCAGAATATATTTAGAGCAATCTCCAAAATATTCTTAAATTTCGCAAAACCTGGAAGACATCATAAAGACAAATCCATCCAAATCAACCCCAAATCCACAGCACAATTTCTATCGTTTCTCATTTTGAACCATACAAGCATTTTACATTCAGAATCAGAATCACTGGCATACGTTGTGAAATTTGTTGTTTTGAGGCAGCAGTATATAGCAATTAATAATAATTTTTTAAAACTATAAATTACAAGAAATATGTATTTGAAATTATGTAGGTAGTGCAAAAAGAGGCCAAAAATAGTGAGATTGCTCATTCAGAAATCTGATGGCAGAGGGGAAGAAGCAGTTCCTGGAATGTTGTATATGTGTCCTCAGGTTCTTGTACCTCCTCTTTGATGGTAGTAATGAAAAGAGGGCCTATCCTGGAGGATGGGGGCCCATAACGATGGATGCTGCTTTTTGAGGCATCACCTTTTGAAGGTGACCTGGATACTGGAGAAACTAGTATCCATGATGGAAGCTGGCTGAGCTTACAACTTTCTGCAGCCTTTTCTGAACCTGTGCAGTCGCCCCACCATGCTAGACAATGATGTAACCAGTTAGAATGCTCTCTATGGTCTACCTGTCACAAATTTGCAAGAGTCTTTGGTGACATACCAAGTCTCCTCAAAGTCCTAATGAAATATAGCTGCTGTCATGTCTTCTTCCTAATTGCATCAATATGTTGGGCCCAGGATAGATCTTCAGAGATGTTGATACCCAGGAACTTGGAACTGCTCAACCTTTCCACTGCTGATCTCTCAATGAGGACTGGTGTGTGTTCCCTCGGCTTCCCCTTCCTGATGCCCACAATCAATTCCTTGGTCTTACTGACACTGAGTGCAAGATTGTTGTTCCAATCACCATTCAACTAGCTGATCTATCTTGCTCCTGTACGCCTCCTCATCACCATCTGAAATTCTTCCAACTATAGTTGTGTCATCGACAAATTTATATCTGGTGCTTGACCTGTGCCAAGCCACACAATCGGGCTTGTAGAGAGAGAGTAGAGCAGTGGGTTAAGTATGCATGCTTGAGTTGCTCCGACAAAGAGAAGTTATTTTGATCTGCATGGACTGTGGTCTTCTGGTGAAGAAATCAAGGAGCTAGTTGCAGAAGGAGATACAGAGGCCCGGGTTTTGGAGCTTGTCGATTAGAACTGAGCCTATAATTATGTTGAACACTGAACTGGAATCAATTAACAGCAGTCTGACATAGACATTGCTATTATCCAGATGATCCAATGCCGAATGCAGAGCCAGTAAGATTTCATCTGCTGTAGACCTATTGTGGCAATGGCAAACTGCAGCATGTCCTGGTCCTTCCTTAGGCAGGAGTTGATTCTGAGCATTACTATCCTCTCGGAGCACTTTATCACAGTAGATGTAAGTGCAACTGGGTGATAGTCATCGAGGCAGTTCATCCTGCTTTTCCTGGGCACTGGTATGATTGTAGCCCTTTTAAAGCAATTGGGAACTTCTGGCTGCAGCAGTGAGAGATTGAAGATATGTTTGAATACTCCTGCCAGTTGGTTGCACAGGTTTTCAGTGCCCTAGGAAGTATAAGGGCACTAATGCTTTGCAAGGGTTCAGCCTCTTGATGTCAGCCTCCGAGAGGGAGATCACAGCCCCTTGTGCCTGCTGTGCCATTCAGTAAGATTATGACTGATCTTCTACTTCAGTGCCATTTTCCTAAACTAACCCATTTATCTTGATTCCTTTAATATCCAAAACAATGTTTCAATCTTGAATATACTTAGCAGCAATAGCCATCATAGCTCTCTTGGGCACAAAATTCCAAAGATCTACAAAATGTGTGAAGAAATTTCTTCTATACAGACAGTCTCAAACTGATTGTGTGATCTCTGGGTTTAGACAACTTTGCCAGAAGAAATACCATCCTCACATCTACACTTTCAGGCTTCATGAGCACTTTCTATTCTTAATGAAATCATTCTTCTAAACTCCAGAGAGTTCCAGTGAACTTAATCTCACCTCAAGTGGCCAACATTCTATCCAAAAAATCTCGTGAACCCTCACAGTGCCCCCTCTTAACATGTACTGTATACCCTTCCTCAGGAAGGGAGACCAGACTTGCACATAATATTCCAAATGTCCAGGGTCCCACATAATCGATATAATCTCCACTCTTGTACTCAAATCCTTTTGCATTTTGTCACCTGGATGACATTCACTGACTTACGTACAAGGAGAGTCAGCTACTGCTGAATACCAACATCATTCCCTTTCTCACCAGCTGTAAAATACTTTGCAGTTCCATCCAATGCTCCAGTTAGCCACTATTATGTGATTTTTTATTGCTGTGATACTTAAATAGAAGCTTGGTCTCCTGATCTTAGTCTACTGATCATTGCTACTGACTTTTACTAGATAAACTGCTGATTTTAAACATGAGATTCTGCAGATGCTGGACATCTTGAGCTGGAGGCCCTCAGCATGTCAGGCAGTATCAATGGAGGAAAATAAACAGTTAACATTTCGGGCTGAGTCTCTTCATCAGGATTGGCTCTAAATCATCAGGACTGAATTTCTAGGTAAAGGAAATCCACTGATTTTCATCCCCAAAATGGCGCACATTCTGAGAAATTCATCCCTGTGGTATATATGGTGTCTGGATATTAGATTCTATTTCCAAAATTCACTCTAACAATTTACAATGTCTTTGACTGTACTGACCAAGATGGATTTCTAAACAATGGTAAGCACATGCACATATGTTCTACCTTCTAGAATCTGGGTTAATGGCACCAAATATCTCTTGCTAATTGGGTTAGTAACTAGCCAAATTGAAAGAAAAACTCCATCTATTTGAAGATAAAACCCAACTAATTCTTCATCATTAAATGGAGCTGCATTTTAAAAGTCAATTCGCCTGGGCGCATAGTACTCTCCCTGAAAAGTTGCTGTTGCAGTTACTGATTCTGCCTGTAAAATACATTCTGGTAAGTTTTTAAAAAATTTGCCCAGCACAATGCTGATGTTCATTGCTGCAGAGTAGTGATCTAATTAGTATCACAATTACCATTCTAATTTAATTAGTTCCACTCTTTCATTCTCTGTTCCTCTGAAGACTGGAAAAAGTTGAGGGAATTTATGTAGCTCCTGTAAAAGTGAAGAGTATATTAAGAGATTGCACATGAATTTTCAAACAGAATTTAATGCCAAGCTATTTTAGGATAAATGGCCAGAAACCTGTCCAGGGATGGTGGGGCTGGAAGATTTGGGAGCAAACTTTCACTATTCCCTGGTGATCTATTTCAAAGCCACAGGATAAAATAATTTTCATGAAAACCATCCATTGCAAGTCAGATCCACTTCTCGAAATCCCATGCAGAGCCACTGCTTTCAGATCTTCTGCCATTGTTAAAGCACACAAGTAGGAGCTTCTCACAATAAGCTTAAACTATACTGGTTGCATTGCATACAGAAGGAAACTGTTCCCAAGCAGTCTTCAAAGAAATAGGCATGGATTTCATGTGCGAAGTTATTTCAGGGGACAATGTCATTTCATGCTAAAATTTCCAGCCAATGTACTTGAAACACACAAGTTCAAACTGAATTCAAAATATTTGTTTCAGACCTTGAAAGAGTTTGGCATCACTACTATGCATACAGATTAATGGACAGCAAATTTAAGAGATGATGGCTTTGCAGCTACAGAGGTGGAGACTTATAGTCAGACTAATAGGTGGACAGTATAAACATTTCCTGGGCATGTGAAACCACAAAACACTCTATCCAGCTTTGAACATGAAGAAAGGATAAGACATCTGTTTTTATGTTCATTTAAGTTTATGGGAATTTGTGTTTGTCATTTTTGAAATGGAGCGCACTGCTGCCACAAAAAGTTAATTTTCATGGCATTACTATCCTGAATATGTCCAACAGATTAGAACTTCATCTCAGGAGTGTATGTAAGCCATGCACTAAAGAAAAGTCTTCAACAAGCAAGTTGAAATAACAGGTATGTTATTTACCTACACTAGAATTAAAAAGAGGTGAGTCTGGGTGTTTTCACTTTACAGGACTTTAAAAGAGGTAAGCCATCTAATTGTTATTAATTGATGACTGGCTATTTAACTGCCAGCAGCCAAGAAAAAAGGTAGAATTAAGTTCTGAAACAAAATATCTCATAAAAGTCAAAGCTCAAAGTAAATTTATTATCAAAGTACATATATGTCACCATATACAGCCATGATATTCATTTTCTTTTGGGCATACTCAATAAATCTACACAATATTAACCATAAGAGAATCAATGAAAGACTGCCCAACTGTGTTACTGCCCAACACAGTAACTGAACTGCTCCTGCGCACACAGCCTTTGTTGCTATGCAGCTGGAATTTACTTTTATACATTAATATAATTGTGAAATAACTTGTAATTAATTGTGCTAACCGCAACCTTTCCTCTGAAACATTTTAGAACTTCAACATATTAACATTGTCAGTGTTTCAAGTTACAACAATGTAAGACTTCCATTAAGGTTGAACGTACAGAATGTTTCAGTTACCAATTTTCCATAATAAATCACATCCTATTTCAGTGCTAGTGAGTATGCAACAGAATCCAATTCCAACTTAATAGTAGCATTGCCACTCAGACTGGCACCAAGCAAGTCTAGAGTTCACCTATTTGCTGTATCCTGTTGGCAGATTAGTCTACTCTTGAGCAGTCATGGGAAGAGCTCAGTGGCAGTCCCTTATCATAGCTTTTAATTATAATGCCACCTGTAGGATTTTTCTATAATAGCTACTCCTCTCCCATTGTCAAAAAAAAATACATGATTAAGTGGTGGGGATAATTTGTTCATAGTGATATTTTAATTAACCAGATGACAATACAGAGCTGGTCTGTATTACAAAAGGATCTTATCTTTCTGGACAACAGAACCATTAAGTGCTCTTAAGTCTTCCCCTGTAGGAATTTGTCTGAACCTGCAGCTTTGGTTGAATCTCATTTCAAGAGAACGAGTTTGGGTTTCCAGGAAATGGCTTCAACAACAAACAGATTGTAATTTTACAGTAAACATTCTGTACGTATATGCAACAGTGATGAGAATTCAAGTGGATGGATGAATGAATGGCAGAGAAAGACTGATGGGGAAACATTAGTGCTGGTAATGAAAACAAACACAAAATGTTACAGGAGTTCAGCAGGTCAGGCAGCGTCTGTGGAAGGAAATAAACCGTCGATGTTCTGGGTGGAGACCCTTTATCATGACTGAATTATGTCTGTGTCAGTATAAAGGCATGACAGATTCTACCGGGAAGGCAGCTCAGACTTGAATGATCTACTAATTATGGTAATAAAAAACAAGTTTGAAACTGCTGTACAGTATGAAGTCTATTATCCTGAGGGTGGGTGGACTGCTAATTGTGCAATTCCCCAATGGGAACAGCTTCTCTCTATTAAATCTACTGTACCTAAATACACCTTGATTTCCATCACGTCTTCTGCTGTGCTGGATCTTCACTTTCAAGGTACTGAGGGGCTTATTGCTGACCTCAGCTTTCTGGCACAGCACATTACCTTTCCAAAGGGTCAGAATTGAGTATGCTCAGCTTCTTGTAAAAAAAGTAAACAGTGAGCTATTGTAGATCCAGATTTAATCAATGTAAGACAGTGATCCGCCTGCATCAAACCAGACAACACTAGCTAAGTTATCTGTACTACTGTGATTGAGTTTAAGGAAGCTTGCAGAGCAGACTGATTTTGTCACTCAGTATATCTAACATAGTCACAGTTATAGTTGATCAATTAATAGTTACTGTGTTGTGTATTCAGAGAGTCAGCCCTCACAGGATTAATTTAGGGTGCCCGGAATCTCTGTCCTCAGAAATGTTCAGAAATTCTGCATGCATTTCTTTGTTCCAGCAAATGTACCTGAAAAACATCACATGTAACCAAGATGGTGCCGTGTTGTGAGCTCGTTCCAAATCTACAGTATACTACTAATTTCTACAATTTTCTGAGCATTTTCTGTTCAAGTAGCTGATAGTCACATCAGATACGATAGACTGACCCTTCTGAACATCAGAAAGATGGCATTTACCTACTATATGCACCTTTCCTACACTGGGATCCCCTGCTTGCACGATCCATGGGAAACTCATCTCTTACACCTTGGAAGAAGCGCTGGAGGCGAGGGAGAAGGGCCAGCTTCCTGGTGAGGCTGAGACGGCATGCAAATCAACCGCCACTCCCTGGCTAACGTTCAGTCCCTGGATAACAAGCTCTGTGAACTGAGAGCCAGAAGCTCCTATCAGTGGGAAACAAAAGAATGCAACATTTTGTGCTTCGTGGAGACCTGGCTGATGGAGGAGATACCGGATCATGCCATCGAGCCCTTTGGGTTCTCCCTGTTCTGGGCAGACAGGTCGAGAAACCTCACTGGGAAGAGTAAAGGAGGAGGGGTCTGCTTCATGCCCAACGATGCTTGGTACGACCCCCAGAATGTGCATGTACTGAAATCCTTTTGTTCCCCAGACCTGAAATACCTGATGCTACTGTGCAGACCCTTCTAGTTGGCTAGGGAGTTCACACCTGCTATCATCACAGTGGTGTACATTTCGGCACAGGCTGATGCTGACCTGGCTCTCAAGGAACTGTACGAGACCCTCAGCATGCTGGAGACTGCACACTCTGAGGATGCCTTCATCATCGCCGGTGACTTTAATCAAGCATCGCTGACAAAAGTCTCTGAAGTTTTGTCAGCATATCCAGATGAGCGCTCGTGGAGATAACACACTTGACTACTGCTACACTCCCTTCAGCAACGGTTACAAAGCTCTCCCTCGCCCAGCTTTTGGAAAATCAGATCACTCTTCAATCCTGCTTCTCCTGATGTACAGGCAGAAGCTGAAACAAGAGGTGGCCATAGTTAAAACCGTCCACTGTTGGTCTGACCAATTGGCTTCCATGCTGCAGGACTGCTTTGATGACATTGACTGGAATGTTTTCCATGATGAGGATGTCTCCAAGTTCACTGATGGAGTAACATGCTTCATCCGGAACTGTATCGACAATGTTGTCCCCCAGAAGTCAGTCAGGGTCTTCCTGAACCAGAAACCCTGGATCAATAGTTCCATGTGAGCAGCACATACAGCGCAACGTCAGGCTTACATTGCTGGAGATCAACTAGAGCTCAAGAAAACCAGCTATGACCTGAGCAAAGCCATCAAGTCTGCAAAACAACAATACAGGGACAAGACTGAGTCAAGATTCACAATGAACAGCACACGTCTTGTGGCGAGGGCTGCACACCATCGCAGACTTCAAAGCCAAACGTTGTGGTGCCGCCAACATCGTGGCCTCTCTCCCAGATGAGCTCAATCGCTTTTACACTCGGTTCAACGACGCTAACTCTGAGCCTCCGAGGAAAGCCACTACAACCTGCAACCTGGTCATCTCTGAGGCTGTGGTACACAGATGTTTCCAACGAGTGAACAGTCGCAAAGCTAAGGGACCAGACAGCATCCCATGGCGAGTACTCGGTGTGCGCAGCACAACTGGCTGGTGTGTTTACAGACATTTTTAATCTCTCCCTCTCCCAGTGTAGAGTGCCTTCCTGCTTCAAATTATCCACAATTGCCCCTGTACCAAAAAAGACCCACGTAACATGCCTAAACGACTGGTGTCCCGTCGCACTCACTGCAATAATAAGCAAATGCTTTGAGAGGCTGGTCAAGGATTACATCTGCAGCTTGCTACCACCCTCACTGGACCCCCTACAATTTGCCTACTGACAGATGTGGAGGGTTTAAAGGGATTGCAGAAAAGGTTTACCTGAGGGCACATGTATTAAGGAGAAACTGGACAAACTTGGGTTGTGCTCTCTTGAGGAAATGAGGCTAAAGGGAGACCCGATTGAAGTTTATAATATTATGAAAAGCAAGAGAGAGAGTAGGCAGCCATGAGAGGAGGAAAGTTCAAAGTAGATGCATGGAGCATTTTTTTTTTACACAGAGAGTAGTGGGTGCCTGAAATGAACAGTTATGGTGGTAGTGCAGGCAAATACGATGGAGGTGTTTAAGAGTTTCTCACAAAGGCACATAAATGTGCAGAGAAAGAAGGTATACGGACATTGTGCAGGCATAGGGGGTTACTTTTATTAGGCATTTAGTTAATAGTTTAATTAGTTTGGCACAGCATGTGGGTTGAAAGGCCTGTTTCTGTGCTGTTACGTTCTATGTTCAGCAGAACAAGTCCATGAATGAAAGGAATAATTACAAAGCTAAAATAAAATGCCTCGCTTTTGCTTTGAACACAGAGTTTTCTTTTTCCCATTCTCCATTTGAATACATTAGTTCCTTCCCAAGATGACTTATTTAACATTCCATCTATTGCTCATTCTATTTGTTTCAACATAAAGTCAGTTTGTCAGTCAGTGGGTGCCGTCCCGAATCTGGGGTTGGCGGCATAAAGTACAGATATTTAAATGCTTCTGGGTCCTGCAGCACAGTGGTTTAGGTATAAGAGCCTAAGCAACAAGCCCCAAAACTTTAACCTGAATTCACCACTGTGGCTAGAAAATTTATATTCAAGTAGTTAAATAAATCTGGAGTTTAAAGCAATTATTTCGGTAATGATCACCAAGAAAATGCCAGATTGCGATGGAACCTCATGTGAACTAATGTTCTTCAGGAAGAGCAATATGGCATCTTTATCTAGTTTGAATTATATAGCTCCAGACTACAGTGAATATCATGGATGGAGCATAAGCATTAATATTGCTCGAAAAGCCTAGAAGAAGAGACACTGGAAATTTGAAAATGCTTGAAATACTCAGAACAAGCAGAATCTGTGATGAGAAAATCAAATTAATATCAATAAGATTTCTGCTGATCACTTAGACTCAACAGAAACTCACTTTCTCTCCACAGAAGCTGCTTGAATTGCTGAATATTTCCAGCATTTTGTGCTAATGCTGTAATAACAATGTTAATAGCTCAGGAATAAACAATCATATTAAAAATGCAACATCTGAAATGATTGAAGCACGGTTATTTTCCAGAGCTATCATCAGAGAATGGACGTAGAAATGTGTTAATTAAAGATCTTTTATTAATTATATTCATGACAGTGCAGATAATACCATATACAGTATACTAGACTGAGTGCTCAGAAGCAAAAAATTGAAATTCAAAATTACAACACTATGAATCAGAAATAAATAATCATCAATAAATCAAGAGTAACACACACAAACGCTGGATGGGAATAAAGTCGACATTTCAGATCGAAATCCTTCATCAGGACTTAGCCCTGATCCCTTTATTCCCTTTCATAAAGAGTTGACCCTTTATTACTCTCCATAGATGCTGCCTGACTTGCTGGGTTCCTCCAGCATTTTGTGTACACTACTCTGGATTTCCAGCATCTGCAGAATCTCATCTTTATCAATAAATCTAGTTATTTATCACAAAATAGTTTCAGTTAAGGTTATTACCCAAAATTACTATAACCTAGATTGATACATCATGGGTATGAGCTAACTTTCTTAACCAATATTATTCCTTTTGTAACAGATTCACAGTTGTTCTTCCATTTAATGGTCATTATCTTCTTGTACCTTCCCCTCTTGATATGGTGAATTAATTCTTTCAGTAATTGTATCATACTTCTTTTATAAAAAGGCTACCGATCAGTTAATTATTTCACGTCCTATTCTATTATGTTCCTAAATTTTGAAAGTTTGCTTTAATTATCTTTAACAATATCATTCTATTCTGACCATTAGTATATTGTATCAAATGTAGGAAACAATAACCTAATTTCTCCCCTGAGAAACGCTTACAATTTTGCAAGGAACTCCCAACATTTTCCCACATAGTATCAAGTAGTTCAGACTCTCCAAGCTTACTGGGAAACCTGTGCATTTGTCACTTTGACAGTGTTATCACTGTACTCTTCAAGGAGTTCAGCACACGTCTGCCTGCAAAGGTTAGACTTTTTTCTAAGTAAGCATTTCCCTGATTTTTGAAAGATGATAGTAAAAGAAGTTCAACTAATTATTATTGATTTAATGACTTTAAAATATATGATACTCTACATAATTTTGAATTGTCCACATTTATTTTATAGCTCAGCATTTTTCACATCTACAGGATTTAGTGGCAGAAGCGTTTACTTCTTACAGTGCTTAATTAATTTACTATAGCCCACGTAGCTTTCTTCCCTACTTCGTTTTTTGTCCCTAGACAAAATCTAGTTTACATTGAATGAATAGCATTATCACAGTATTGCAAAATTTGCATGTTTATCTTAGTAACCCACAATTATAATCCAGACATAAATTAATACCTGTCTGATCCAGAATATTTACATCGTATAAAAGTCACCGGAGTGAAACAGTGCTAAGTTGGTGTACAGCAGAAGCAAAGGTTTTATATGTTGAGTGAAGTATATTTTGCTTTTGAATTGCAGAACTTTAGACCTACTTATCTCTCATACTCTACGGGAACAGCTGGAAAGAATGGAAAACGACGAGCAATTGACCAAAAGGGATCTTCATTTAGAATCTCAAATACGGATTGAACGGACAGTAAAAGGAAAATCTGACATAAAGAAAACAACTGTGAAGAAGTTGCAAGAAAGTTGCTCATGTTCATTGGATAAACTTAAAAACCTAATAACTGGTTTCTTCCCTGTTCTCTACTGGCTCCCAAGATATAAGCTAAAAGAATGGATTTTAGGTGATACCATTTCTGGTATCCTTGTTGCTGTTGTCATAGTTCCTCAAGCAATAGCATATGCATTGCTTGCTGGCTTAGAAACCAGCGCCAGTTTGTATACATCTTTTTTCTCCTGCATTATTTACTTCTTGATGGGTACCTCACGCCATATTTCAGTAGGCATTTTCAGCTTAATATGCCTTATAGTGGGGCAGGTGGTGGATCGGGAGCTTCTTTTGGCTGGATTTGAAGTTGATGAGGACAGCAAAGTGATGCCATCAGGAATGAGCAATGTAAACAACTGGAACATCACTACTGACAATGCATCCATGATAATGAATGTCACCCTACCTGGACTGCTGAATTTTGAATGCGATAAAAAATGTTATGCTGTCAGTGTTTCAGCTGCGCTAACATTTATGTGTGGCATTTATCAGGTAAGACTTTAATTGTAAAGCCTAATGCTGTCTTTTCATAATTTCGAACATGATAGACACAGAGTGAATAATTTTAGCATCTAAAATGACATTATATTTTAAGGACATTATATTTTATTCAAGGAGCTCTCCTTTTTAGGATTTCAGGATTCACCTCAATGACATGGTAAGTTTCCATGAGAGTGTAAAATATAGCAAATTGAGTCATCTCCATTAAAGAAATATTGCAAAGTCAAATGATTATATTTATCAGTTGCCACAATCTTTTTTTTCATATATAGCAATATTGGCCTTCAATATTCAAACCTTCAAATTGATTATTTAGTTACACCTAGAATCCAGATCAGAGTAGAAATAAAATCAAGGGAGAACACAGCAGTTATAAACATGGGAAGATTTATTTTTGTTGTTTTTAACTCTGAAAGGGAAAGCCCTGTTGAGATAAAGACAAATTTGCAATTCTGTAGAAAAGTACAAGGTATGATCAAGCTTGCATAATTGATAAAAACATATGTCAATGTTAAATTAACAGATTGAGCAAAAGCTGCTAATCATTATAATGATTCTGTAAATTCATACAACTTCAGAAAATCTCAGATGTCACACTAAGACTGATAAAGTAATTCTTGCAATTGATTGGGTTGCAAGCCTTATTTTAACAATTTGTTTATTCATATTCAATTCTTTAGTGTGTTAAAGAACAACAAAGGGACCTTAGTTTACAAATCCAAAGATCACTGAAGGTGGCGACACATGTAGATAGTGTGCTGAAGACAACATAGGAGACTCTTGCCTTATTAACTGGAGTGCAAGTACAGAGCAGTCTTAGTACAACATTAGTGACACCATTGCTGTCAGCCTGTGTGCAGTTTTGGTCACCGTATTGATTAGGAGATGGCACGGATCCCATAAGCTAAATGGCCTCCTCGTTGTAAAAAGTAACCACTCCAAGGAATATGCAATGTTATGAAGCAATTCGATTAAGGTTTTCAAAGTATAAGTGGTGATTGACAAGATACATAGAAAGAAACTATTTCTAGTAATTCTGTCCTCCTAGTTTTAATCCCCTCTTCTAAAAATTAGAGCCAGAGCTTCTGAATTGAAGTTAAGAAACACTTCTAAATGTAGACAGGTGGAAATTACAAATGCACTTCTGCAGACAGCAATTAATGCTAGGTAAGTTGATAAAGCAGAGGCAGGCACACCGAATAGTATCACAGTTCTACTACAACCTTACTAAATGGCAGAACAGTATTCCAGCAGTAAACTATTCAAAATACCTAATTAGGTGCAGAAATAGTAGGAAAAAAAAGAGTAATTATCATTTTGGATCTTTGAGCTTGATGTTTAAGAGACATAATTAAACTGTGAAGGAAGTTGTAGTTTTCCTACCTCCTTGTGGTTTATGTGATGATGTGCCCAGTAAGTGGATTCCAATTAATTGGGACACATCAGGACCAGTACATTTTGGCACAATTAGCCAAAGTTTCATGAAAATAGTTAGAAAGATATAAAAAAGACCAACTACCATTTAACTGAGTAACAAATTATGTATTTAAATGAAATACAGAACAAATTAGAACACTACCAATACTACAACAATCCTATAAAACTATGTATTGGGTTCTAATAGTTATCAACGGAGGAATTCATTCAGGGTACGCTGTCATGTTCTTTAGATGGACTGCAAATGAATAAAATCAGCGCAGACACCCAGTGTAGATAATGAACTGCCTTCACATAACTTTTTCGACAATTGCATCCTTCAAATCTTCATTTTCATTGTAACATTCAAGATGATTGTCAACACCTTCAAATTCTTCACAATTCCTAGTAATGAGATCATTTCATTTTCACCCACGATCATTTCTGGCATCTCCAAGCCTGAATGCTTCAGACTGCAGAGAATGAAACAGTTCTGAATTGTCTTACTGCTTATTTCTCACCTACTATCAGTGACAAAAATTCTACTTTTTGATCACAAACACACACAAGTGACGCTATTTAAAACCTGAATACTCTCAGCATAGCGTAGTGTCTAACAGCCATGCAAGTCCACATGACTGATGCCCGCTACAAATTATTTGGCAACAGTCTCCAGTCCCAAATAAGCAAACAGAATCCTGTCAATTTTCTTAGTTAGATTTTGCTCTTTAAGAGTTGTCCCAAATAAACAGCTGCCCTGTTTAACCGATGGCCCAATTAACCAAAATCCACTATATTACTCAATAGAACAATAGGTGAGGAGCTAGGTGGCAGTGTTTATCAGCCATCCAGCTCAATATAGGTGTGGGCCATGAAAGACAGCTATCTAGATAGAATCTAAACTTTGCATCTACAATTGTTTTTTGGTGGCTAATTACTGATTGATAGCAATATCCCTATTGTTTTCCATTCTTCTGTTGACAAAATCTTAAGACTAATAACGCAGTAACGTGCTGGACTGGATATCATTAGTGTCTGTTGGATAGCAGCATTAGTGGTACTTGGACTGTTCAGCTGCATCCAGAGCCCAAATTCAGTAATGGTGATGGGATATCGTTTGTTGACCAAACACTCAATCATTTTCCCCAATTTTAAAAATATACAAATGTTATAAACAACAAAATAAACTGGCTGAAAACTGGGCATTGGGATGATAGGTAAAACTAATCAGCCACCAGCGCTTTGGTTGAAGAGGCTTGTAAACTGTTGTGTTCTATATTTATATTCTGGGCACAATCATCATTAAGAGATGATTTTCTTGAACTGTTTATTTCTTGTTAACTTGTTTGAAGATTGATAAAAAGCTTTGAGCTGATCTTTTGGTTGTGATGATCACTTAACTATGTCCACAACATGCAACTTTCATTGCCCAGCAATTGGATATTCTTGTGTATACCTTGCCACCGTTTTCTTGATTATATATCTGACTTGCATTGTTCCTGACGTGGCTTTCAATGCTCCTGACTATATCAGAGTTCCCGCTGATAATGGTATGTAAGGGTCATGTAGGGGCTTGAGGTTACATATTTTCTGTTCCTTTTGATGCTCCACGGCACTTCATGAGTGAGGAGCCTACAGTTACCAAAATGTTCCAAATTTATCCCATTGTGTGGAAGTGCCACATGCTACATGATAAAGAGAGAACTTTGCTTCAGAAGAACAAAATTTAATGACAAATCCATGGACAACAGGTTGATTGGTGAGGGGGAGATTAAGTACTGATGTTTAATCTTGCACACCTACCATCTGTTTGTGAGATAATCAAAGAGAGGGAAGGAAACAAGTGAGGTGGAGTTGATTGGGGGGGGGGGTAGAGAGGAGAGCAGAGAAAGGATACAATGCAAATTCGGGATCTTGGCCGAAACATCAACTGTTTACTCTTTAACTGCTGAGTTGTTCCAGCATTTTGTGTGTGTTTGCAAGCAGAAATACTATTTCTGTTTGTCATAGCTCTACAATAAGTCACAGAAACAAACAGGCGTTTTCAACCCCAATTTGTCCATTCTGACCAAGTTGTCCACCTGATCTAATCCCATTTGCTTGTATTTGTCCATATTTCCTATCCATGCAATTGTGTAATTGTCTTTTAAATGATCAAAGTATTTCTTACGATGCCAGTAAATTATCAAGGATGTTTCATGGATGCGGAAAAAGTAAAAAAAACTTTTTATTGGTGGCATAGGTGTTTGATTTTATATTTATGATTAAGAGTTTTTCTCATTCTTTTGTTTCTTATTCCAGCTACTGATGGCAGTTTTCCACCTTGGATTTGTATCCAAGTATCTATCTGAGCCCTTGCTTGATGGATTTGCAACTGGAGCCTCAATTACCATCATAACAATGCAAGTCAAGTACCTCATTGGAGTGAAACTACCACGGAGCCATGGACCTGGTAGCGTTGTTGTAACTTGGATGAACATTTTTAAGAACATTCATAAAACCAATTTCTGTGATTTGATAACAACCGCTATTTGCATGCCTTTGCTGATTGCTTCCAAAGAATTAGGGGAAAGATACAAGGACAAGCTTAAGTTTCCCTTCCCAATGGAACTGACAATTGTAGTTGTAGCTACACTGATATCTCATTTTGTAAATCTAAATGAACTGTATGGCTCAAGTATTACTGGTCCAATCCCCACTGGTTTCTTACCTCCTAAAGTTCCAAGTTTATATCTTTTACCAAGAGTTGCTATTGACGCTATAACACTTGCAATCATCAGCTTTGCCTTCACAATCTCACTGTCTGAGTTGTTTGCAAAGAAGCATGGCTACACAATTCATGCCAATCAAGAGACTTATGCTCTTGGATTCTGTAATGTTATACAATCATTTTTTCATTCATACGCTTCCAGTGCAACTTTGGTTAAAACACTTGTTAAAGACTCCAGTGGGTGTCAGACTCAACTGTCTAGTTTTGTCAGTGCTGTGCTGGTATTAATGTTACTTCTTTTCTTAGCTCCTGTATTCTATTCTTTGCAGAAGTGTGTGCTGGCAAGCATCATTATAGTCAGTCTAAGGGGAGCTCTCATGAAATTTCGTGACCTACCAAAGTTATGGAAAATGAGCAAAATCGACACTGTGGTCTGGTGGGTCACTATGTTATCTGTAATTTTAATAAGCACTGAAATAGGGCTTGTCACAGGGGTAACATTTTCAATTCTGTGTGTCATTATTCGCACCCAACTACCCAGGACAGCTTTGTTAGGTCGAATGCAGGATTCAACTCTGTATGAAGATCAAGCAGAGTATAATAATCTCGCATCTGTTCCCCAAATAAAAATCTTTCGTTTTGAAGCTGCCCTGTACTATGCCAATAAAGATTACTTCTTAGATAGCCTAATGAAGAAGGTTGGTCTGAATCCTGCTTTGGAGATTGCAAAGCAGAAAAAGGCAGAAAGCAAACGAAATGAAAAAAAGAAAGGCAAAACATTCAATGGTAACATTAATCAAGAACAGTCTGTTGTCATCAAAGAACTGATTCCTAAAATCTATAATTTTCACACAATTATTCTAGATTGTTCCACCATACAATTCTTGGATACTGTTGGTATTAATACAATGAAGATGGTTCTGAAGGATTACAATGATATTGGTATCAGAATCCTCCTGGCCAGCTGCAATCCTTCAGTGATCGATTCACTGAGTAGGGGAGAGTACTTTGGAGAAGACTGTAAGGAGATGGACACTTTGCTTTTCTATAGTGTGCATGCGGCTGTTCAGTATGCTGAAGCCAAATGCTCTGAGTCAGGTAATTCCACTCTCTAAGTACATCCTGTTGCCAAGTATCGACCATGCACTATGGAAACAGCAAAATGTGTCCATTTTAAAGGACTTGTTATTCCAAGCTATGGATCATAGTAAATTTTAATCAATTCTGATGTTATATTCCATTGGATATTGCACAGAAAGTTAATCTACCACATTGTGGTCAAATAGATTGCAAAAATCCTTATTTTGATTTGACTCTGATTTAAATGGGTGATGAAATTTTACAACTCAGTTACTATTCCTCGGTGAACAAGGGAGGAAGTAAGGATGGGGCATTTTCGATGGAATTAATCATTTACACAAAGATGAAAGTAATTACTGAAAGAATAGGCATGAGTAAATACATTCATAATGGAAGAATAAAATGTTACTTTTTAAACATAATTTATCAGTAGTGATCACGAGTAAAGACTATTGCTTCGCCCTATGTTAATAGTTCAATTAGTTTATGTGAACAGAGCAGAACTACTAAACTGCACACAATTCTTTCAAATTCTGTTGAGACTATGGCTTAATGTGCCAAGCCATATACTACTGTGTTCAATGGATATAATTACTTTCCAGCTATAACAGTTTAGATAGAAATGTTCTCTCAATATCGTACAGATAGGCACTGCTGACATTAATCTGGTATTGCTAACTTAAAGTTTGCAACACTGAGGGTTTGCTCCTTTTACAGGAGAAAAGTCATCACTCTGCAAGTCCATTTGTGTGCCCTCACCACAATGTCAACAACAATGTTATGATCACAATTAGGTCCAAGTTATTTTTCTGCTTTTGTAGTAAAATTGATAGTGGTTTGTCACAGTGTTGTCCATAAATTTAATAAGCACTGAATTAGGTGTTTTTTTGTGAGTAGCATTTGTGGATATGTGTATCATTATTCAGAATCAAGGATTAGAATAGTTTAATCAGGATTAGACCTAAAGAAAAGAAAAGATACCTTTCCCCAAGCTCTTTGAATCAAATATCTTACACTGTGCATTATGAAACAATGGTATCTGATAGATTTAATGAAAATATTTCTGAAAATATATATAATTGAGGACATATCCCCTAATGACAAAATTCTGAGCACATAAAAATTAGTTACTTGAACTAATTTTTGGCACAGGGGCTGCAATCAGCTTGAAATATAAATAAATTCATTCTTATTATTTATAATTCTGGTGTTTCATTTGTTTTTATTCTATTCTAACATTGCTTTGTTACTATACCATGGACCATTAATTTTGCAAGTAGTCTGTGCTTCCAACATCCTGGTCACCAGTTGTGGACTTCAACTTGAATTGTGTCCATAAGTGAGGCTAATTAGTTGTCTAAATTAATAATAGTTCAACAAACTACAAAACAGAATAATTTTAATTAAAACTCAAATTGTTTACTTACAGTCCTGCTGTCATACCAAAGTGGCCTCTGCTTAAGGGTGTCTTTTGGGCAAAAAGGGTTAATGGGTTCCAGAGTGTATTAAATAATTGAAACAGCACTTATCCATATTATCATGAGATTACAAATAAGACATCAAAATATTAATATCTTGTAAACTGTATTTAAGTCATATCATTTGCTGTATGTATTAATTCTGTGTACATTATAGAAATTATTCCATATCTGTATTTGAAACATACAACTAATAAATTAGGAATTAAAGAATTGTATTCACAAAAGCCCATTTTTGATTCAAATAAAACACTGGACAACTTGTGCTTTAATCAATCTGAAACAGTACAGTGGCCTTGAAATTCAGTCCTGTGGCAATGTTACTTCCTTAACAAAGACTTATTTCCAGTCTGCTATGCAACTGTAACCAGTTCTTGGTTAAACCACGCAAAAATTAAATTCGTTATTTATAGTTACCATTCACTGATAATATGAATTATTATCAGGCACTTAGCAGTATTGCCCAGAAATCAGACCACATTGTTTCATGAAGTAAATATTGCTGATGAGTTTCAAAATTAGGCTTCCGCATCTCCTCAACTCTGCTATTTTCAGGAACACGTTGAGAACCCAATCCATTGAGGCCCATTTAAAGATTTCATTCTGTCCATGTTTCCAACAAGCACTTTCATCGGTCACTTTCAAGTCCAGACCCTGACTTTGGGTCAATGCTATCATACTCAGACCTTAATCTTCAACAGTTGGCCCCACTGTGCCCCCCAATCTGATTCTAGTTTACTTCTGCATGCTCACAGCACAGTAAAAAGAAACTGAGCTGGAAGAGAATGCATGCTCCACAGTGTATAAAGGAAAGTGTGCAACCTGACGACTTGAGCTCTGGGCACTGGCGAAGTTTGCCTTGTGAGGCTGTGACAGAAAAATCGTGCACCTCTAACTTCAGAGATGAATTCTTAGGTGTAAGATGTTTAATAGAATTTCTGGAGAGTAAACAATTGTTAGAAGTTGATTCATAAAATTCTGTCTGTAAAATGTGGAAATTAAACTACAACACCCCATTTTCTGCATAGCAGTTTAAATGTTCATCCTGAAAAATACTGATATAAAGCTCAACATGGACATACAGCTAGAAGACAGAGTTATAAAGCACAGAAATAGGCTCTTCAGCCTAACCTGTCTATGGCAACCATCACTAAACCCAAGACAAAATTTCCTTCACGTATTCACTATACACTAGGGACAATTTTAAATAACTAATTTACTGACCAGCTCACATGCCTTTCAGATTCAGGATTCAAGATTGTTTAATGTCATTTTTCAATACATGAGTGCAAAGGGAAACGACATGATCATTACTCCGGATCCAACGCAGAATAAAAAAGCAATAAATATAAAGAACACAATAAATAAAAATTGATAAATCAGATGTGAGCGGAAACAGAAGCACAAGGTGGATGTGAACACAAGAAGAAATTTAGAGTGGTTTGTGAATTCTAAAAAAGGGATTTGGAACTTGGGTGAAAGTTTCTATTAATGATCATCATTTTGGAGTAATAACCCTCAATGAGTCATTTTCGAATGGTTCAGCAATTTAGAATTAGTTAATTAAGTATCCAAGGGAATACCCGTTACAATTTAATTCACAACAATAAAAAACATCTATTACATAGCACCTCTAATATAATACAAGATCCCAAAACAGTCAATTGGAGCTTTGTCAAAGTGAAATTTGACTCAACCACAAAGAGAGATATTCAAAGAAAATCCAAGTCTTGATCAGTTTTAAGAAACATCTTAAAAGAGAGGTAGAAAGGGACACATTTCAGAGATTATGTAGTTCCAAGTTAGATTTAAAGTGCAAGAATGCAGAGATCTGTCTGGCTATAAAAGGCTGCAGAGAATTGAAAATTGGTGGTGAGACAGATGGAGAATAACTGAAATTACAAAGGGACTTTAAGATAAGGATGATGCTTTTACTACATAAATTAGAAATTGATAGAGGCCAAGGGCAGATCTGTGAGAGAAAGTTAGGAGCAGAAAAATAGAACGAGAAACTGTTTCAGGGATTCTAAGGTTCCAGTTCAAGAAGAAAGGAACAAAGCAAAATTATTGAGGGGTTTTTGAGCCAACTGTATTGAACACTGCATTTGTATTGAGGGAAAAAAAAGACAAGCAATACTTTCCTAGAATTAAGCATGTTATCTGTCAAAAAGTTTTTGAAAAGTTACACAGAACAAAAAGTAGAACATGAATAAGTGATAAAATTCAAATACTATACCGCTTGTTTTTCTGTTATAAATATTTATTCCACTAATCTAATGACTATTTTTATACAGTTGAACTTCTATTCTTTAATAATTAAAGTCTCATCCAAAACCAACACTGCCTCCTGCTGTTTTGCAGTAATTCTATAAAATGTAGGAAATATTAACATCCTAAAGCAGAGATGCATCCTACAGTTACCAATGATGCCCAATTTCATGAGACTTGAGTTAGTTTATTTCACATTTCCAGCATATACAGTATTCTGTATGCATCGGAAGGAAGAAATTGCATTATGAAATATTTAAATACATTTCAAGTTAGGTCATATAACACCAGGTAATTCCATAAACTCCAACAAATTCATTAACTTTCTACTGTCAAGCAAAATTCACGTTAGACTTTTAAACAAAATATTAACAATAAATAATGTCTGATATCTTTGGCTATACTTCTGACATCTGCTGCAGACATTCCACTTCTTTACAATTACCGATTATCTTACCCACTCCTCCTGTCCCTCACACTGGGTTCAAGAAGACCAGCTAATCAGAAATTGGAGATCTGACCTACCCCTCCATAAGTCACTTCTGTGCATGCTCATTCTTGGAATGCTCGATCAGTTCCACCTCTACATCTTGGTTATTTTGCATAATCTGTGTTTCTTTGCATTATGACAGTCTTGAACAGGAAGGTTACCTTTCTACATACAAGCCAGGTAAGTGTGTGATATTGGCATAAGTCAGCCATGGCTCCTACTCAGTAAATTCCAGGCATTTAACCTGGGTATATAATAATATTTATTTACTTCAAAGATATTCTATGCTCATTTTCCCCCTACCATTATCACACAAAGACCAAGAGGAGATGACTGGAATTCTTCAAAGGTATTCATTTAAATGCTTATCTCTTTATTGGTATCTAGC
This sequence comes from Mobula hypostoma, assembly GCF_963921235.1. Lineage (NCBI taxonomy): Eukaryota > Metazoa > Chordata > Chondrichthyes > Myliobatiformes > Myliobatidae > Mobula > Mobula hypostoma. The sequence continues at coordinate 128,543,068 of NC_086100.1, forward strand.
TCAAATGCATCCTTTGCCCATATGCTCTCAGCAAGATTTTCCAAATTCAATAGAAGGATCATTAAAATTAATGTCAGTGCCTTCTGCAAGACACCAACCCCTGTAGTTAAAGTTCAAGTTCAGTTTATTGTCACTCAACTGTACACATGTACACTACCAAATGAAAAAATGTTCCTCCAGATCAAGGTGCACAACACAGTCCATATAGCTCATAAAAATACAAAGTTATATTACCAAAAATAAATTAACAAATAATAAGGTGCATATATGATACAAGTTATAAAGCAAACAGTAAAACACTATTGGTGCTTCATATGTGATGAAACCTGATGCTGGCAGGGAGTTCAGGAATCTTACAGCTGGGGGAAAAAAAAGCTGTTTCCCACCCTTGTCCTGATGCTACGGTACCTCCTGCCTAATGGTAGAGGGTCAAAGAGATTGTTGGACAGGTGGGAGATATCATTGCCAATGCTAAGGGCCCTGCATATGCAGCGCTCCTGATAGATTTCTCTAATGAGTAGAAGAGTGACTTTGATGATCCTCTCAGCTGTCCTCGCAATCCTTTAGAGCGGCTTATGGTCAGGGGTCTTGCAATTCCCGAACCAGACAGGGACACAGCTGATCAGGACACACTTGATGGTACTCTTATAAAAAGTGGTAAAAATGGGGGTGGGGCGGGAGTCGAGAGATCCTCTCTTATCTCAATCTCCTCAGGAAGTTGGGACACTGCTGTGCTTTCTTGACTAAAGAGGTAGTTAGATCGCAGTTAGATCTGCTGGGCAGGCCACCATATTCGCATGCCCAATATGAGAGTTTAGCAGATGGACTGACAAAAGGATTCAAACATGGTCAATGCAACACCCCCACTGAAGCTTGCTTGGCTCTTGACTATTGAAAGCAAAATTGAGTTGCTATGGTGAATCTCAAGCCATGCAACAGAAACACAGGGGCACTCTATAATCTATTTGATAAATTACCCACCCTGACAGGCTTTTCTTGATATTTCCATATTGTCGCCATCAGATATTCCATCACAAACTCTGAGGGAGCACTGAAGAAGTCGTCTGCACACCTGTAATTCATTTATCACCAATACCTCCTCCCTAACCCAACTATGAATTAACGTGGATAAATTCATGCTATTCACAATAATCTGCCTTAGTAACAAACCCATCACATCTCATGGAAAAGAAACCAACACGAAAGAATATTTTATAACCCTGGGTTAATAATATACCTGAAGAAGCAAGCACTACATTATTTGGGAAATTTTTAATGCATATTTGTGCAAATACATTAAGGTGTATAATTTTGCAGACTTACCGGATTGAGATTAGTTCTAATAGCCAATGGATTCGAACTTGTTCAATACCATTGTGAGGTACTGAGGCAACATATGCAAGGTTCAGTTCTTGGTCCTTACTTAAGTCAAACAGGTCTGCTCTGTTGTGTGGAAGAGGAGGGCTGTGATGATGTATATAAAAAAAAAGCAAATTTAGTCAATGTAAGTATTTAAAATGCATTAAGTATCTTTTTTAAAGAACAAAGCAATCCAAATACAAATAAGAAATACCAGTATATGCAAGGTTTAAAGGAGTAGTATATTCTGAAAGAAGCATGGAATAGAATTACAGAATTAAAGAAGGACTAAAGAAGTGTCATTATCATTCAAAATTACAACATTTAAAAGAATTAGTGACAATAAAAAAAAGCCCCAAGTGCAATCTTGAACTTGTCAGAACTTGAGGAAGCAATCAGACTCTGCATTCATTTCTGATGACCGACATCCAGGAGGATATATTGATCTTGGAGGGGACTGCATTGCAAATTCTTCAGAATAATAGCCATTTCTACAATGGTTAAATTATGAACACAGGTTCGCAGGGCAAACCTTGTATTTCTTTGAATATAAAAGAACAGATCAAATTAAACTGATGTGTTAAAAGATAATTGGAAGAATTGAAAGAATAGGGAAATTTTGCTGTGTTGTCTAGTAGATTACAAGTTGTGTGCCAGGCCTTAGATCTTGATCGTCACTTTTCCTTAGTGGACCACCTTGCAGAGTCCTGGCATATTAATAGAAGGATAGAGGCAACTGAGAAGATATTTACAGGTATATTACCAGAAATGTGAGGGGAATCACAACAATGAAGGAAGAACAGACTGAAGCTCCTTTGAGAAAAGAACACTGAGACCCAATAGACATACTTAGAATGAAGAAAGATTGTGATGGTGTAATATCTCTCCCTGTTCTTTGAGGGGAACAGCATAATTAAAGGCCATTAATTAGACGATCACCAGGAAATAGCCAGAGAGGTGAGACTGAGGCACTGGCTTGCAAAGGAAGTGGTTTAACTCAATAGTGTAGACTAACATAAGAAGGCTATGACTGGGAGAAGGACACAGTGGGTTACACTGGTACATTTAAATAGGATGAGATAAGGCATGAATGGTGTCTGAACACTGGTAATGGCTAAGTAACACACACAAAATGCTGGAGGAAGTCAGAAGGCCAGGCAGCATCTATGGAAAAGAGTACAGTTGACATTTCAGGTTGAGACCCTTCAGCAGGAGTGGAGGAAAAAAAAACGATGAGGAGTCAGGACTGGAGTCCAGTCCTGCTGAAGGGTCTCAACCTGAAATGTCAACTGTACTCTTTTCCATAGATGCTGCCTGGCCTGCTGAGTTCCTCCAGCATTTTGTGTGTGTTGCTTGAACTTCCAGCAATGGCAGATTTTCTCTTGTTTGTGACTGCTGATGGCTAGTTGGGCGCAAAGGGATCTGTCATAAATATACAACGTAACCTGTATTATTACAGCTAGCCAAAACTTTAACATTTTAAACTTTAAAGCAACTTGAAAAGCACTAAGAGCATAAGACAATAAGACATAGGAGGAGAATTAGGCCATTCAGCCCATCAAGTCTGCTCTGCTATTCCACCATGGATGATCCCAGATCCCACCCAACCCCATACTCCTGCCTTCTTGCCATATCCTTTGATGCCCTGACCGATCAGGAAATGATCAACTTCCACCTTAAATATACACATGGACTTGGCCTCCATCGCAGTCTGTGGCAGAGCATTCCACAGATTCACTACTCTCTAGCTAAAAACATTCCTCCTTATCTCTGTTCTAAAAGGACACCTCTCAATTTTGAGGCAGTGCCCTCTAGTTCTGGATACCCCCACTATAGGAAACAACCTCTCCACATCTACCCCATCTAGTCCTTTCAACATTCAGCACGTTTCAAAGAGATCCCCCCCACCCCCTGTATTCTTCTAAATTCCAGCAAGTACAAGCCCAAAGCTGCCAAGTGCTCCTCATATGTTAACCCCTTCATTCCTGGAATCATTCTCTTGAACCTCCTCTCCAATGACAATAGATCCTTTCTGAGATATGGCGCCCAAAACTGTTGACAATACTCCGTGCAGCCTGACTAGTTTCTCATAAAGGCTCAGCATTATCTCTTTGCTTTTATATTCTATTCCCCTTGAAATAAATGCCAACATTGCATTTGCCTTCTTTACCACAGACTCAATCTGTAAATTAACGTTCTGGAAGTCTTACACGAGGATTCCTAAGTCCCTCTGCACCTCTGATGTTTGAAGCTTCTCACCATTTTGATAATAGTCCACACTATTGTTCTTTTTACCAAAATGCATTATTATACATTTCCCAACACTGTATTCCATCTGTCAATTTTTTGCCCATTCTTCCAATTTGTTTATGTCCTGCTGCAATCGCATTGCTTCCTCAGCACTACCTACCCCTCCATCTATCTTCGTATCATCCCCAAACTTTGCCACAAAGCTATCAATTCCATTATCTAAATCATTGACAAACAATACGAAAAGTAGCCGTCCCAATATTGAACCCTGAAGAACAATAATAGTCACTGGCAGCCAACCAGAAAAGGCCACTTTTATTCCCACTCGCTGCCTCCTGCCCATCAGCCATTCCTTTATCCATGCCAATATCTTTCCTGTAATGCTGAAGGATTTTATCTTGTTAAGCAATCTCATGTGTATCAAACGCCTTCTGAAAATCCAAGTAAATGACATCCATTGCCTCTCTTTCGTCCACACTGCTTATTACTTCTTTGAAGAACACTAATAGATTGGTCAGGCAAGATTTCCCTTTACAGAAAGCATGCTGACTTTGACTTATTTTATTATTAGTCTTCAAGTACCCAAAACCTCATCCTTAATAATAGACTCCAACACTTTCCAAACCACTGAAGTTAGGCTAAGTGGCCTATAGTTCCTTTCTATTGCCTTCCTCCCTTCTGAAAGCGTGCAGTGACATTTGCAGTCTTCCAGTTGTCCTGGACCATGCCAGAATCAAGTGTTACTTGAAAAATCACGACCAATGCATCTGTTATCTCTTCAGCAACCTCTCTCAGGACTCTGGGATCTAGTCCACTTAGTCCAGGTGACTTGTCCACCTTAAGACCTTTGAGTCTGCACTATCTCTGGGCACTATTTCTTTTGTAATAGCAATAGCACTCACTCCATTAAGCTTATCTGCCAATTTTTATCCCCCATTACTACCTCACCAGCATCACTTTCCAGTGATTCAATATCAACTCTCACCTCCCTTTTACTCATTATATAACTTTAAAAACTTCTGGTATCCTGCTTTATATTACTGGCTAGTCTGCCCTCCTATTTCACCTTTTCCCTTCTGATAGCTTTTTTAGTTGCCTTTTGTTGGATTTTAAAAGCTTCCCAATCATCCTACTTCCCACTTACTTTTGCTACCTTACATGCCCTTTCCTTGGCTTTTATGCAGTCTTTAACTTCCTTTGGCAACCACGGTTGCTTAGCCCTGCCATTTGCGAACCATATTTCCTCTGTGAGACATATCTATCCCGTGCCTGGTGAACTATACCCAGAAACTTCAGCCATCTCTGCTCTGCCAGTATCCTCCTCCAATCCACCTAGGCAAGCTCCTCTCATGCCTCTGTAATTCCCTTTATTCCACTGGGATACTGATATAAGTGAGGAGAGAAAAGATGAAATATGAAGGTATGCTAGCTATTAATATAAAAGAGGATATCAAAAGTTTTTTCCCCCCAAAGTAAAAGAGAGGCAAAAGTGGACATTGGACCACTGAAAAATGGGGACAAAGAAATGCCAGACAAACTGAATAAGTTTTTGCATCAGTCTTCACTGTGGAAGACACTAGTAGCATGCCAGAAATTCAAGTGTGTCAGTGGGCAGAAATAAGTATAGTCACTATGTAGTTGCTTGGGAAGCTGAAAAGTCTGAAGATAATAAGTCAGCTGGATTAGGTGGACTATGCCCCAGAATTTTGTTAGAGGAAATTGTGTAGGCATTAGTCGTGATGCTGTAAGAATCACTAGATTATGGAATGGTTCCAGAGGACTGAAAATTGCAAATGTAACTCCACTCTTTAAGAGACAGAAGAAATTATAGGTCAATTAGCTGGGAAGAGGTTGGAGTCTGTTATTAAAAATCAGGTTTTGGGATACTTCGGGGAATGTGATAAAATAGACCAAAGTCAGTGTGGTTTCCTTCAATGGAAATCTTGCCTAACTAATTTGATGGAATTCTTTGAGCATGAAGGAAGTTGACTTGGATTTTCAGAAGGTCACATGAGGTTGCTAGACAAGATAAGACACCCTATGGTATTGCAGAAAAGATATTAACACGGGCAGAAGATAGTGTCTGAGTAGCAGAAGGCAAATAGTGGGAATAAAAGTTGCCTTTTCCGATTGGCTGCCGATGACTAGTGGTGTTCCACAGGGGTCAGTGTCATGTCCCCTACATTTCATGTTATATGTTAATAGTATGGATGATGGAATTGATGGTTTTGTAGCCAAGTTTGCAGATGACACAAAAATAAATGGAGGGGCAGGCAGTGTTGAGGAAGCAGGGAGTCTGCAGGACTTGGACAGATTATAAAAATTGGCAAAGGAGTGGCGGGAGTAAAGGCAGAGACTATTTTCTAAACATGGAATGAATCCAGAAATTAGAGGTGCAAGGGGACCTTGGAGTCCTGCTGGATTCCCAAAATTAAATTTGCAGTTTGAACCAGCAGTAATGAATGCAAATGTAAATGAACATAAAAGCAAGGATGCAATGCTGAGCCTTTATAATGCATTAGTGAGACCACATTTGGAGGCGTGATGGTGGTTGTGGTTGTTGAGGTACAAGTCCATGTGAGTGTGTTTCCAGCAGGCGCCATGTCTGAGGCTACTGTCATATTAGAACGTATGGGAACGGGAGGCAACCATTCTTCCCCATCTCCATTGTAAATTGAATTTTTGGATGTATGCTGTTCATCCGGAAGAAATACCGGATTAATACCACCCACAAACCCATAAGGAAGCTCATATCACAACTTATGCGGGTCAAAGTGATCTGGGACTCAGGACAGCTGCTGTTTACATGATTCCCTGTGAATGTGGAGCAGTGTAATTCGGCCAGAGGAGATGCACAGTGTAAACCCACATCATGGAGCACAGGAGGCGTGTCTGTTTGGGTTACCCAGAGAAATTGGCAGTAGCAGAAATTTGCATTCACAATGGCCATAGGATTGACTTTGACAGCACAAAACTACTGTGCCACACCAATGGCTTTTGGGACTGTCTGGTGAAGGAAGCCATTGAAATAAAATTAGATGAAAAGAATTTTAACAAAGATGAAGGTCGCGCTCTAAGTAAACAAGATGGGAGAGCAAAAACCTGATTGGATGAGTATTAACCAATCAGGAGGGATGGACACCAGGGTATACATACCACTGGACTAGACATGCCCAGACATCATCCCTGATGAAGATGGCAGAGTTTGTCATCAAAACATCAGTTAAAATCGATACCTGTACTGGGCTGGAAGTCCAAGAAGAGTTTATTCATGCATCAATTTGTACTTGCCACAACTAAATTCCATCTGCCAATATTCCTCCGAACTTTAGATCTATATCCTGCTGTAGTCTTAGACAATATCCCTAGCTAGCCATGACATTATTAATCCTCACATCATCTGCTGACTTCCCAAATTCACATCTTTGTTTATATTACAAACAGCAAAGGTCCTAGCATGAAGCCCTGACATACATCATTCCCATCACTACCCTGTACCTCCCATCACCAAAATAATTTTGGAACCAATTAGCCAGCTCTCCCCTTGAACGTGCCTTAACCTGCTGAACATGATTTCCATGCAGGACCTTGTCAAATAACCAAATGAAGTCTACATAGACAACATCTGCCAACCTGCTTCCTTGGCCTCTTCTCTTCCTAATGGACTGCTAGTGCCCATGTTTCATGACCAGAAGTGTGGGCTGAAAAATCTCTCTGGGGTACATATTTTTATACGTACTTTGACAAGAAAATGAGCCTTCAAAGGAGGGTCATACACATTTCAGAGCTGCCTGAAAAAAAAGTTGGTTAATCTACTTGGATTGTGCTCAAGAAACCTGAGGTGCACACTACATGGATAGGAGCATATTGGAGACCCAAAATCATTGAAGGATCAGGGTATTGAACCGATGTGTCATTGGGAAGTTGAAAAATGTGCAGCACTAATTGTGAGTAAACAGGCACTCCAATTAACTGGGATAACAGAATAAAGACTGAAGATTCAGACATTTTCAAACTCACTCAAGAGACCTTTTAAATGTACAGTAATTTGACATTTTATTTAAAAACTGGAGAGTGTGCCAGTGGTGAAGCATTTGAACCAAGAATGAATGCAGTTATATTTTTTCATAGTTCTGCAAAAATACAGACACCAGCCAATCAAAAAGAAATCACTGGGATACAAGAGGCTCTGTAGATACTGGAAACCTTGAGCAACACACACTAAATGCTGGAGGAACTCAACAAGTCAGGCATGATCTAGAGAGGGAAATAAATAGTTAACATTTTGGGTCAAGACCCTAAATCAGGATTGGAAAGGAAGGGGGTAGAAGCCAGAATACGAAGGTAGGGAGGGGGAGGAGTACAAGCTGTTAGATGAAGCCATGTGAGGGGGATGCAATGCAAGTCAACAAAGGAAAGACATCTAAAAAACACTAGGACACCATTACTACAGGGTGTGGAATACAGTATAGAGTAGCAAAACAGAATGGCAACAAAGGTACATGGGGAAAAAAATGGGATAGATAACCAATGCAAACCAGAACAACTTCTGTAAAGAGATTAGAACTCATAGAATTGAGGACTGTATTGCAATTGAAATTGTTTTTTTATTGCCACATGTACCAAGATATAGTGGAAAAACACTTTTGCAAGACGTTCATAAAATTCATTTCCAAACAAAATATACTGATAGTACAAGGGAAATCAATAATACACAGAAGTTACAGAGCTTGCTCAGTGTAGGTAGACAATTGGGTGCATTCGAGATCTTATGACAGCTGGATAGAAGCTAGTGGTTTTTTCAAGATTTCGTTTAGGTGCCTCTTGGTGGTGAGGCAGGAGTTGATGGGATGGACCATGAAGAGTGGTCCCCGTGGATCACGCTGGAGTTGGCAGAAACATAGAGGTTGGTGGGGTGATAGGTGAGGACAACGCGGCTTATCACTGTCATTAACTGCCATTCCAGTTGAAGCGAGATTCACCCGCATCACTTCCACGCTGGTCTATTGCTTTCCGTGCCAACGATTAGGCCTTGAATGAGCATGAAATCCTTTTGAATTTAAATATCACTCTAAATCCTTCACATGGCGATGGTCCAAATATGTTTGCAAAGGAAAATTAATTAACCTACCAAAATCCTGTACTCCTCCAGAAATGCTTGAGTTCTCTTTGTGGTTTGGAAGCATCCACTACTATTGAGTAATAGTGAGGTCCATATTGTTCTGGGCGTGTAGAGCAGTAACAAGTTATTAAACAGTACTGCAATGCACTCACGAGAACAGAAATCCTGGGGTTCATGTTTAACGCTAGTAGCTTAAAAGTCTTCGTGAGATCCTCACCGAAAAGACATTCGGTGTCTCTGACAGCGAGCTTTAGCTATTTGACTACCACACAGCTCCTCCGCCTTCACGGCCACTCTCCCTCGTTACTACGCTGTACTCCAAACCGAGTTGCTAACAATCCAACAGACGCCCTTAAATCTCTCAAAATCATTTGGAAAAGCAAACCCCAACATTACCTCCCGCAACAAGGCACCGACGCCTCGCGGCGTCACATGATCACCCTCGCGGCCGGAACTCCGCGTCTGATTGGCTCTTTGCTCAGTCTGGTTCCTCATTGGATGGCGCTCGCGAGGTTCCCGCCTTCGCGCCGGTTCTGCTGGATTCAAATTTGAGTTGTTTCCACGGTCGCCCTTTAACGGTGTAAATCTCCTTTTGCTCCAGTTTATCGATTGCACCATGACCCGAGAGAGGTGTGTGTTTTCTTTTTATTTAAGAGCAGAGCAGTTGGTACTTCACTTGTATTTTTGTGCGATGTGTTATTTCCAACTCCGTAGCACATCCCAAGTCTTTCTAACTCTGTTAGTATATCTCGGTCAGTTTATTTGTATGTGAAGTTGATGTTGGTCTCAAAGTGGGACTGGGTAAAGGCCCCTTCTAAACCCCACTGGTCTGAAGTAACTTCTTAAACTCTTTTGAAACTGGGAGGGTTGATGAAAACCTGCGATCAGATATTAAAGGTTTTTTTTGTGATCCCTTTAGGAAGTTGCGGAGTATTTGGGATTCAATTTGTTGCTATTTTATTTCAGTGAAGCTGTGGCCTCGTCTATAATCCATTTGCTGAACATTAAATTGGCAGCGCTCCAGGATGTCTGGGATGAGATTGGCATTCTGGAAGACAAGCGGATTCAGCGGATATCATCTGTAAAGATGCACATAGAGGTAACCATAAGACCATAAGACAAAGGAGCAGAAGTAGGCCATTCAGCCCATCGAGTCTGCTCCGCCATTTTATCATGAGCTGATCCATTTTCTCCTATTTAGTCCCACTCCCCTGCCTTCTCACCATAACTTTAACCTTAAAGAAACATTTAAGGAATTCTTTGCCTTATATCTGGTTATACGCAGATGCATATAGAGTTAATTAATTAAATTGATGTATTTTAGGACGTGGAGGCTGTTATAGTTTTACAATCTAAATTTTCAAAACAATAATATAATGGTTTTTTACAAGCATTGTGACTTTAAATAGTTTTAAATGAATGCTATGGTTGGCTTTATTCAACGTTACTAATACTGCATCTGCCCCTTCTCTTTCCTGCACCAGACTGGCATGGTACTGTTCTAGGTAAAGCTCAGCCTTTCTCTGTCAAGTATGCAAACTCTAAATGGATCACAACCTTCCTCAATCTGGTTATTGCCTTTTCATAATTCTGAAGATTTAGAGGAAGCAATATAATCAATAATTAAAGTTAATGCAAATTCATGAGCTATTAGACACTTTTCAAAAGTGAGTGTTTTGCAAAATCAGCAATAATAATTTAATAAAGAAAATTGATAAAGGAATTGTAGAATATTTGATTTACCAGAGATTAGTAAGGCTTTCAGCAAGATCCTGTGTGGTAGGCTTTTATAAAAGGTTAAAGCACAAGGAATCCAAGGTGCATTGATAAACTGGACCCAAACTTGGCTGGGCAATAGGAAGCAGAGGCAGCGATAGCAGTGGTGTACTACAGTGATTGGTGCTGAGGCCTTTGTTGTCTGTGACATGTACAGATGACTTGGATGAGAATATAGGCGATCTGATTCATAAATTTGCAGACAACACAGTAGATGAGTTAAAAGTGGCAAAGAAAGTTATCTAAGAACGTAATGGACCAGCTGGAGAGTTGGGCAGGGTGATGACATAGAATTTAATCCAGATAAGTGTAAGATAAAGCACATTGGGAAGTTAACTTTTGGTAGGCCATAAAATAAATTGTAGCAACTTTTGGGATCATTGCTGACATTCATAACTCCCAGAAAATGACAATGCAAGTTAATGGAGTAGTAATGAAGGCATTTGATATGCTTGCCTTCCTAAGCCAAGGCACAGAGTATGAGTTGTCTGTGATGTTGTGCTGTTGCACTGGTTAGAGTGCAATTGGAGTATTGGGTACATTGCCGCTATGGTAGCAACACAATGTTGAAATGATTCACTGGCGTGAAGGGCTACAGTTGGAAGGATTGGGTAGGTTGAGTTTATACACATTAGTAGTGACCATTCAGGGTTTATAAAACTGATAAGAGTATGTTGGCCTTATTTACCAGGGTGTGGGAGTTTAGAACTTGGACTGGAACCTAGATGGGTAAGGCAAAGGAGGGATATGGGTCTAAAGTATGCCAATTGTATTGGCATAAATGGGCATTATAGTCCATATTCCTCAGGTGGTCCAAAAGGCTTGGTTTTTTTGCTGTATGTTTCTAAATGAAATTTTATAATCCCTTTTAAAAGTATTTGACTGTTGAGCAAAGTGAATGATTTATCTCGAAGTTGGTTATGTTCATGATAGAGCAATGGATGCAGTGTGTATGGATTTTGGTAAGCTGCTTGACAAGGTTCCCCGTGGTAGACTCATACAGAAAGTCGGGAAGCATGGGATCCAGGGAAATGTGGCTGTGTGGATTTGGAATTGGCTTGCCCACAAAGGCAAAGGGTAGTAGTAGATGGAGCGTACACTACTTGGAGGTCAGTGACAAGTAGTATTCCACAGGGATCTATTCTGGGACCTCTGCTCTTCGTGATTTTTGTATAAAGGAAGAGTAGAATATTTGATTTACCAGAGATTTTTTTACAGGGGGGTGGGGTAGCAAGTCTGCAGATGACTTGAAGATTGTTAGTGTTGTGATTGAATTAAAACTGAGTCACACAGAAGATGTAACTGGGAAATACAGAAGTCCTTACTCACACAGTGAACCTTCAGGAGGCAGAATTGGGTGAGGAGGGGAATTTGTCATCACTCCAACCCTCTTCTCAACTTTCAGTTCGAACTGGGACTTGAGACAGGACATGGGAAATATTTAACCTCTATCATCTGCTTCTGAACCAAGAGGCTTCAATCGGTCAGTGAATTGCAGTAGGCAAATATTCTTGCATACTAGAATTTTGGCTATTGATTCCCTGTTTAAAATGCTCATAGCATAGGCCTTGCATTAAGTGGCAATCTCTCCAGTATACAATGCAAAAGCCATTAATGCATGTAGTTTCAATACAATTGGTAAGGTTTCTGAGACAATATTAATTTACTCATTGGTCAGTTTTTAGGTGCTCCTTACTTTTCTGGTGGTTAAGCTCCATTATCCACATGGCCAAAACCAGATTTCCAAAATCAGTACTGTGCTCTGAGTGATGTTACAAAGACATTTTTTTCAAGAGGGAATTCTCAAAGCCTTGGAAAACGAGCAGCATCCACACTACACAATATAATCAACCAATAAAACCAGACTAGAATCATGTTTGTCATGAATCCCATGGGACTGCTTAAGAGTAGGGGGAAGCTATTTTATTGAAGAATATCACAAACGTAGAATAAATTTCCCTGGTCTACAATACAAATCTGTCATTAGTTACTTTATATGGCTCTCTAGTCGGAACAGAGGGTCTTTTCATGACTGTTTAAAATTAGTTTTATTACAATTCTTTATACTTTATTGTCGCCAAACAAATGGTGCTAGAACGTGCAATCATCACAGCGATATTTGATTCTGCGCTTCACACTCCCTGGATTACAAATATTGAAAATAGCTCCTGAATCTTCTCCTGAAGGGAAGAGAGACGAAAAGTCTGTTGGCTGGGTATGTCATGTTCTTGATTATCCTGGCAGCACTGCTCCGACAGCGTGCGGTGTAAAGTGAGTCCAAGGACGGAAAATTGGTTTGTGTGATGTGCTGCGCCGTGTTCATGATCTTCTGCAGCTTCTTTCGATCTTGGACAGGACAACTTCTATACCAGGTTGTGATGCACCCTAGAAGAATGCTTTCTACAGTGCATCTATAAAAATTAGTGAGGGTTTTAGGGGACAGGCCAAATTTCTTTAGTTTTCTCAGGAAGTAAAGGTGCTGGTGGGCCTTCTTGGCAGTGAACTCTGCTTGGTTGGACCAAGTCAGGTCATTTGTGATATTGACCCCAAGGAACTTAAAGCTTTTGACTTGTTCCACTTGCGCACCACCGATGTAAATTGGGTCGTGCAGTCCGCTACTCCTTCTGAAGTCAACAACCAATTCCTTCGTCTTGCTGATGTTGAGGGATAGGTTATTGTCTTCGCACCATGCCACCAGGTCCTTAATTTCCTCTCTGTACTCAAACTCATCATTACCCAAGATACGGCTTACAATTGTTGTGTCATCAGCAAACTTGCATATTGAGTTTGATGGAAACTTGGCTACACAATCGTGGGTGTACAGTGAGTACAGCAGGGGGCTGAGTACACTGAGTATATCGGCGGAGGCCTCACTTCCGGCAGCTGTGGATGGCCACCAATGGGGCTTTACGGTGGTTGCTCCAGGGAAATGTCTGGGGCACCTTGAGGTCTCCGCCATCACTTCTGTGTGGTTGTCTGCTCTGGAGAGGTGCTGGTAGGAATGGGCCTTGTCTCCAAGTGCTCCGGCACAGTAGCAGGCCGCGGGTCTCCGGGAACGTGGTGGGCCTCGTTGGTCGGGTTCAGGTTCGGTCCGGAGTTTAAGAAGCAGTTCTGGCACGGTGGTCTCCAGCTGGGTCAGTAGCTTTGCCAGGGTGTTGTTGATCTTTATCTTGCTAAATTTGAGGTTTAGAAGGGTTTCTCGGTATAGGGTAGTGGAGAGGGCAGGTTGCTCAGGAGAGCATGCGCAAAGTCACCAGTTACTGGCGCCATCTTTAAATTTTTATCATATTCTGCTGTGGAAGTTACCTTAACTCCATAAGTCATTGGAGTAGAATTAAGCCACTTAGCCCACCATTCAGTCTGCTCCACCATTTGATCATGGCTGATCCATTTCCCCCTCAACACTATTCTCCTGTCTTCTCATAATCTTTCACATTCTGACTAATCAAGAACCTATCAACCTCTGCCTTGAATACCCACCCTTCACAGCTGCCTGTGGCAATAAATTCCACAGATTCATTGCCCTCTGGTTAAAGAAATTCCTCTTCACCTCCATTCTAAATGGATGATCCTCTATTCTAAAGTTGTGCCATTTGGTCCTAGACTCCCCCCACTAGAGGAAGCATCCTCTCCCCATCCACTCCATCTAGGTCTTTCAATATTCAATAGGTTTCAGTGAGATCTCTCATTCTTCTAAATTCCAGTGAGTACAGGCTCAAAGCCATCAAACTTCTCGTATAAGCCCTTCAATCCCAGAGTCATTTTTGTGAACCTTCTTTGAACACTATCCAATGGTTAAAGCATCTTTTCTAAGATGAGGGGCCAAAACTGCTCTCAATACTCCAAGTGAGTCCTCACCAGTGCCTTATAAAGCCTCAACATTACATGCTTGCTTTTATATTCCAGTCCTCTTGAAATGAATGCTAACATTGCATTTGCCTTCCTCACTACTGACTCAACCTGTCAGCTAACCTTAAGGGAATTCTGCATGAAGATTCCCAAGTCCCTTTGCACCTCAGATTTTTGAATTTTCTCTGTTTAGAAGATAGACTGCGCTTTTTGACACTATTCATGTACTTGTTGACACCATTCCATCTGGCACTTCATTGCCCATTCTCCTAATCTAAGACCTTCTGCATCCTCCCTGCTTCCTGAACACTACCTGTGCCCTCCACCTACCTTCATATCATCTGCAAACTTGGCAACAAAGCCATCTATTCCATCTTCCAAATGACGGACACAAAACAGAGAGAAGTGGTACAAATGCTAACCCCAGCTGAACACCATGTGTCATTGGCAGCAAATCAGAAGAGGCTCCCTTTATTCCCACTCCTTGCCTCCTGCCAGTCAACCAATGCTCTATTTCTGCTAGTATCTTTCCTGTAATACATTGGGCTCTTAACCTGCTCACCAGCCTCGTGTGGTGCCTTGCCTTCTGAAAATCCAGATACACCTTTTTCTATACTGCTGGTAATTTCCACAAAAAATTTTAACAGATTTGTCAGGCAAGATCTTCCCTTGAGACCATGCTGACTTTGGCCCATTTTATCATGCGCCTCAAGTATCCCAAAGCTACATCCTTAACATTTGACTCCAACATCTTCCCAGCCACTGAAGTCAGGCCTCTCTCCCTCCTTGAAGAGTGGGGTGACATTTGCAATTTTGCAGTCCTCTGGAACCATGTCAGAATCTATTGATACTTGAAAGAAAATTAATGCCTCCATAATTTCTTCAGCTACCTTTCAGAACCCTGGGGTATAGTCCATCTGGTCCAGGTGACTTTTCTACCTTCAGGCTTTTTGACTTCCCAAACATCATCTCTTGAGCAATATCAACTGCACTCACTTCTATCCCCGACACTCTCAAACATTTGGAATACTGCTAGTGTTTTTCGCAGTGAAGACTGAATACTTGTTCAGTTCCTCTGCCATTTCCTGGTCCTCCATTACTAACTCTAATGTCATTTTCCAGTGGTCCAATATTTACTCTCACCTCTCTGCCTCTTTATATATCTGAAAAACCATTGGTATCTTCTTTGATAATACTGGCTAGCTTGCCTTCATATTTCATATTTTGCTGCTTATAGCTTTTTTGGTTGCTTTCTGTTGGTTTTTAAAAGCTTCCCAATCCTCTATCTTCAGTTGCTATGTTATGTGCCCTCTCTTCCTTTTATGCTGTCTTTCACTTCCCTTGTCAGTTGTGGCTGTGTCATCCTGCTGTTAGAATAGTACTACTACTTTATGATGTATCTATCCCGCACCTTCTGAATTGTCATTGGCATTGCTGCATTTCTGATATCCGCTTCCAATTAACTTTACCAGCTCTTCTCTCATGCTTCTGTAATTCCCTTTTCGCCACTGTAATACTAATACTTCTGACTTTTACCTTAAGGTCCCTAATCAGATCCGGTTCATTGCACAACACCAATACAGAATAGCTGATCCCTTAGTGGGCTCAACCACAAGCTGCTCTTAAAAAGCCATCTCATTTTGCATTCTACAAATTCCCTCTCTTGGGATCCAAAATCAGGACCAAGCTGATTTTCCCAATCTACCAGCATATTGAAATTCCCCATGACTACCGCAACAGTGCCCTTTTGACATGCACTTTCTATCTCTCATTGGAATTTGTAGCCCACATCCTGGCTACTCTTCAAAGGCCTGAACATCAGGGTCTTTTTACTTTTGCGGTTCCTTAACTCTATTCTCAACGATTCTACATCTTCTGATCCAGTGTCGTCTCTTTCTAATGATTTTATTGTTTTTTACCAATAGAACCAGACCACCCCCTCTGTCTATCTGCCTCTTCTTTCAATACAATGTGTATCCTTGGATGTTATGCTCCCAACTATAATCTTTCAGCCCTGACTCAGTGATGCTCTCAACATTATACCTACCAAACTTTACCTGCTCTTCAAGATCATCTTCCTCGTTCTATATACTGTTCAAATATAATACCTTCTGTTCTGTATTTGTCACACTTTTTAATTTTGACCCTTTTTTACACTGTAACTCATCCCACTGACTGAAATTTTGCCTTGACATCCACCTGTCCTTTCTGACAGTCTTATTACACACTGCCTTTGCTTGTATACCAACTACCCCATCACTCAGTTTCCCATTCCCCAGCCAAAGTATTTTAAACCCTCCCCAACAGTTCTAGCAAACCTGCCCACAAGGATATTGCCCTCCCCCAAGACTCAGGTGCAACCCATCCTTTTTGTACAGGTCCTGCCTTCCCCCGAAGAGATCCCAGTGATCCAGCATTTAGAAAGTATGCACCAGTTCCTCAGCCACACATTCATCTGCTAGATTGTCCTATTCTTGCTCTCACTGGCACAGGCAGCAACTCAGATTAGTACCCTGAAGATCCTGCTTTTCAGCTTTCTACCTAGCACCCTCATTTCTCTCTACAAGACCACCTTCCTTTTCCTACCTATGTCATGTGTCCAATATATACCAAGACCTCTGGCTGCTCACTCTCCATCTTTGGAGTGCCATGGACCCAATCCGAAACTCCCCTGACCCTGGCATCTGGGAGGCAACATGCCATCTGAGTGTTGCTATTGGGTCCACAGAATCTCATGTCTACTCTAACTATGGAATTCCCTGTCACTACTGCAATCCCTTTCTTTCCTCTTCTCCAATCCTCTGTTAGACACCCAACTGCTGCAGCCTCTCCTGGTAAGTCCATCCCCACAGTATCCAAAGTGGTATACTTGTTGTGGAGAATGGCCCACAGGAATACTCTGCTTACTTCCTTTCCCTCTCTTGACTGTTACCCTGGTACCTGCCTCCTGCAACTTGGGGGTAACCACTGCCCTGTAGCTCCTATCTATCACCAGCTCAGTTTCCCGTACGAGCATAAGGTCATCAAACTTCAGCTCCAGTTCATTAACATGTTCTCTGAGCAGCTGCAGCTTGGTGAACCTGGTGCAGATGTAGTTATCTGGGAGACTGAAGGTCTAGAACTCCCACATCTCACACAAAGAACACAACACAGCCCCTGGAGCCATTTTCATTGCACTATGTACTAACAGAGGAAGAATGAAAACAAAAACTTACCAGATGCTTACCTCGTCCAAGCCTGATGAGCCAAAGCCTCTCCGTTCCAACACTGGTTTGTTGACACGATGGTTGCTCCAACAATGGCCAGCCACTCTGCTTGTCCCTGCCTTATTTGTATTTGCTCTTGCTAATGAATTGGGATTTGATTGGGCAGCTGGAAAATGCCAAAAGCCTGCGAATGCTCCATTTTAAAATCTTATTCATAGACCTGTGAGTAGCCTCCTCCCTCATCCCCAATTCAGCTGGGATACCTTCAACCCCAACCCCTAACCATCATATTAAATTCAACCAGCACACTGCAATTACTGTCCTTGTTTAACCATGAGATGACTGCTTGCATTTGTTGTATTTTTACACCCATTTCAAACAATAACATGCTGAAAGTCTTCCACTAGACCCTTCCTACCTTCAAACTCCACGCACAATGTTTTTCTTTATACTTGGCTTGCAGCTACATCCATGTGGTTATTGATGCAGCATCAACAGTTTGAGCGAGTAGAATTGCCATGCCTACTTTGCCTGTATAGTAATGTTCCCTAAATGTATTCATGAAAAGTTTGACACCAATTTTTAGATCTTCAACTCCCAAAGAGTGGATTACTCTCTTCCTTTAACCCTTACTTTCTAAGATCAAATCCTTGTAATTTAACTCTTGAATATTGGGTAAAAAATATTTAGAGTACATGTAAATGTAAAATGTTTCCTAATTCTGTTTTGTGAGAAATAATTAAAGCAATCCTTCAGAAATCAACATTTTTCTTCAAACGTTTCCACAGCGACTTCTAGATCAAATGATTCATGAGGAGGGACTTTTGAAAGAGCAGTTAAAGGAAGCTATTCAGAATTGGCGGGAGAAGCTGCAAGCTTTATGTTCTGAACTTCATTTGGATCCTTATGAGGTAATGTACTCTATAATGTGAAGATTTTGAATCATAGTGAATAACCTTTTTTTCCTATTAGACCTTGTTTGCTAGTTTAACTTGCTGGATAAAGACTGATGGAGTTTGGAATTATGGATATTATCAAAATTCCATGGCAGAGAATGGTGTCCTTTTGGCTTAGTCCTGGAAAAATGCTCTTTTGAGAGCATGAAATCCATTTTTAGGCTTATTTTACTTAAGGCTGCTGGCAGTCCTTTTATCCAATATAATTTTTGGGTGACACTAAGCCGGCCTTGTTCTTTGCTGTGATCAAGTTCATCAGTTCAAACCTTTTGTGCTTAGCTACATTGGACACCGGGGGGCATGAGGGCCTGTTCAAATCTATGTTTTTGTTGGGCATTTTAACTATCATCAGTCGTTATGTATTTATTTTTCTTTTTGTATTTGCTGTTTGTCTTTTGCACACTAGTTATCTTTCCTGTTGGTGCAGTCTTTCTTTGTTTCTGTTATTGGAAATTGAGTATGCCCATAAGAAAATTAATCACAGGGTTGTATTATGTACTTTGATAATAAAATTACTTTGAATTTTGTGCTTCAGTTTCTTCACAACATTTTCCTGGCCAAACTCTTTCTTTTCAAAAAGCCCTGAAAATTTATCCTATTCACGATGAGCTTAATCTAATGTTGAGTTTAGTAAAATAAAATATCCATCTGATTAACTTCATCATCATCTGAGAAGAGAAGATGCAGGAAATCAAAAGGTCGGGCAACATCTAGATGAAAGGAACAATTGAATTGATGTTGTGGATTGATCCTTTATTTATAATTGGCCAATTCTAACATGAGATGGAGTGACAAGATGCCTGAACTTGTTGAATCTGCTAAGTCCTGTGAGTTTTAATGTGCCTAGTCAGAAAATAAGTTGTTTCTCATTTCTGTCAAACAAAGCCCAGTAATACCTCCGTTACAGAGGTCCGAATGGTATAGTGATTAAAGTAATAAGAAATAAACCCAGGATCATCAGTTGTCAATCTGTAATGCTAAGTTTTTTTTTCTCCCTGCATATGTTGTCTGACTTGTGCATTGCCAATACTGTCTATTTCAGATTTTCAGTGTCTGCAGTCAGAACAAAAACAGCCACTTCTAGAAAGCAGTAATGAAATTGGAATATAAAGCAGTAAAGAGACAGTCCAAAAACCTTTCAACTGGAAAAGTAAGATGAGGAGGATGGAAAGGATGGAATGTCTGCAATGGGTTGGAGATCAAAGTTTGCAAGAAAGCAATTTTTTAAAAAGCTGAGACAGAAGGCAAAAGGCGAAGAAGAAAAAAAAACAAGTATAACCATAAAGGGGCAGCCACATCGATGGGTGGAAAAGTAGTTACTTAAAATTGTATTGTACCAAAGTAGTCCTAGAGGAATTAATGGCACAGAAAGCTGGTACTTCCCAGTGTGTGATAACTTGCATCCCAGAGTACTATGGAGGTAGCTATGGAAACAATACGTGCATTGGTTATGATTTGAAGGAATTCTGTAGCCTTTTGCAAGGTTAAGAAGGGAAATGGTATATTTACCCTCATAACAAGAGGATTTGACTACAGGAGGAGGAAGGTTGTCTTTCAGCATTGTATAGGACCATGACAAGACCACACCTGAACTATCGTACACAGTGCTGGGGGGTGCCCAAGAATTCCTGTGAAATACACTACCATTTCAGTGATGTTATAACAACAACCTCTCACTCAATGTCAATAAGACCAGGGAACTGATTGTAGACTTCAGGAGAGGGAAACCAGAGGTTCACAAACCAGTAATCGAAGATCAGAGGTGCATAGGGTCAGTAACTTTAAATTCCTGGGTGATACCGGCCCTAGATCCATCATATAAACATAATAGCAAAGAAAGCATGACAGTGTCTCCTCTTCCACAGGAGTTTCTGGAGGTTTAACATGCCATCAAAAACGTTGGCAAACTTCTATAGATGTGTGATGTAAGTTGTGCTGACTGGCTGTATTAGGGCCTGGCATGGGAACACCATTGCCTTTGAGTGGAATATCCTACAAAACATAGATTCGGCCCAGTACATCATGGGTAACCCACCCCCCCCCCCACGTCCATTGAGCACATCTACATGAAGCATTGCTGTAGAAAAGCAGCATCCATTACCAAAGATCCTCACCACCTGGACCATGCCGTTTTTTCGCTGCTGTCATCAGGTAGAAGGTACAGGTGCTTCAGGACTCTCGCTTTCGGGTTCAAGGACAGCTACTACCTCTCAACTATAAGGCTCTTGAATAAAAGGGGATAACTACACTCATTTTCTTGTTGTTTCATGCTTGTTATTTATTGCCATTTATTTATATCTGCATTTGCAGTTTGTTCATTAATTCTGTTTACAGTTACTGTTCTATAGATTTGTTAAATATACCTGCAGAAAAAGAATCTCAGGATTGTATGTGGTGACGTGTATACACTCTGATAATAAATTTTACTTTGAGCTTTGAACTTTAAACTTCCACAGGCAAATGTTCTTTTCTCCCACGCAAGTATTCCAAAGCAACACCCTCTGCAACTCCTGTCCACTCTTATCCCCATCAATCGCTCCCTGCCCAATTGCCTCATGTCACTTTTCCAGGTAATGGTAGGAAATAGCACACATACTTCCACCACCACCCCCACCCATCTTTCTATCATTCACAAATGCACACTCACTTGTATATCTCTAATTCAGTATATGTAGTGCTTTACAATGTAGCCCCTTCTATATTGGGAGAGTCAAACGATCATTTTGTTACCATTTTGTGGAACATCATTAAATCGGCAAAAAGGAATCTTAAGGCTTTAGTCACCTTTCACTTTAATTCGGTCTTACTCCGAATCTGATGTCTTTGACTCTCTACTTTGCTCTACTGACAGCCAACCAAAACTTGAAGAACAGCAGCCCATATGGACATGTTGCAGTCCTTATGACTGGATACTGAACTTGAGTTTAGCCAACCAGTATTTTCACTCTCTTTCTCCAGAGAGGGTGTTTTACAACTTTATCTTTTTGTTTTAATTTAATATCATGGTGATATAGCTATGGGCACTATGGACCACCGTGTCAATGTCTACCTATTAGCCTATCTAGAGGTACAGTACATATATTCCATTTTCATGCTTGGGACTCTATCGTTCTATGCTATGCCTTAACTAAGGTTACTACAAACATCACTTGTACATGATATTTATATCTGATTCCACCGCCTCTGGCAGGGCACATTTGGGAGAGCTCAGTAGTTCAAAATTTAACTTTGGCTATTGTGATAAGGTAATATTATGACTTGAATGTGTTCATTAATCCTACAGGCTGATGAAAATTCTACTCCACTTCAACTGGAAAAAGAACTCAGAGATAAAGTGGATGCTTTACTTAAAGAGAAAGATGTTCGAATGAAAGAGTGTGAAATGCTTCTAAAAGAAGATCAAGCTTTGTGTACAGACCTCTGCAAGACTCCTTACTATATTCCTACTGGCAAAGTTCCTTCCCTCAAAGAACTTGAGGAGCTTAAAAATCACATCTTGAGTACAGCCAAAGAAAAGGTGTTATAGTTATTTTCTGTTTCCTCTTAATACTTTGCAACTGCATCTATGAATTATGATAACAATAGTTAGCAGGTTATTTGAGGGCAGGGAAACAAAAAGGAATTGCAATTGATTTTGACTTCCCATGACAAGGTTTTAAAGGGATGTTCCTGATCTGTATATTTGGTAATTGAACCTGATTATTGGAAATGATGAGAGCAAGACTTTGATTCTTTTTCTTGATTGAAGTTTTTCAAGGTTGCATGTTACTCTGTCAAATGTATGCTTTGTAGACAGGAATGCCTTCTTGGGAGTCAAATTTGGGCGAGTGTATTGAGTGCAATGTTAAATCACTGGCATTGATGATATGTCATTGAAAATTAAATGGCAGGTAGAAATAGTAGGAATAGAGGGGTAGTAACTAGTAGGATATACTCAGATCAGTGTGTCTCTTCAGAATGTATATTAGTGATTTTATCTAAGGGGTAGAAATGTAATATTTCTAAATGCTCTGAGCAGGCAGCAAAGACGATTCAAGCTTGATGGTTGTATTTTCTCAATAGATGTTGACTTCTGTCTGAAGGGGGAAAATATTTTAAAGTGATTTCATTATTTGCTGGATAGCATATTTTTGAATATATTAGTTCAAGTTGAATATATTATGCAAACATTAGATGAATTATTCACTCTGACTTTTTATTTTCAGCTGGATAATTTATCTAGTTTTCTAGTTAATATCTGTTCTAAACTGCTCAGTACTTCATCCCATTAATTACAGTGCAAACGGCCATATCAGGCTTCATGTGAGTTTAAGAATTCTGCCCGGCTTTTCTTGTCAACCACATTGTGCTTTGATGCGCTTAGCTGTCCAGTGCAATCTTGCAGATTCAAAATGACGTTTGGATCTATTGTATTTGTACGCTTGAGTATATCGGGCTTTGACTCTACTGAAGAGTCTTTCTCGATGCCTTGCTTTCTGCAGGAACACCGTTTAGCTACCTTTCTGGGACTACGATGTGAGATCACAGATCTTATGGCAGATATTGATCACATTCCTGATACTACATTTGAAAAGGATGCAGTTCTAGAACAGGAGGATCTTTTTTTCCTCTCTGATGAAAATATTAAGTCATTAGAGGTACTACGTAAACAGGTCAGTGTTCTAGTTTTTTGGATTTTAATGAATATTTAAATTACTGAAGTAAAAAAATTGATTTTGTATAATTGGTCTCTTTTTATTAAAATTGCAGTTGTTGATGCGAAAACAAGAGATGATAACCACACAGGAGTCTCTGAAAGAACAGATTTGTTCTTTGTGGAATACATTGCAGATTCCTATAGAGCAGCAAAGCATGGATACAACAGGCTCCATACCTGAAGTCAATGCAACAGTGTGTATTGAATCTTCAATCTTAAGTATTGTTTCCGCTATTCTTGTCATTTTGACAAATGGAAATGAGCAGCATAGACAAAATTGCAATTGCTATGAATAATTGTTTTCAAAAGTGAAGTTGAATGTCTGCATCCATAATGTAGACTTTTAGCTGATCTTTTCTGAAAGTTATTTTATGATGGAGGAATAACAAAGGCTAACATGGGTTTCACAACTGTATTTCACAATTGTGCAGATCCTGACCCAGGTCCATGTAAAAGATGAATATAATGTGTGTTACTCATGTCAGATGTTTTCATGACTGGAAGTATTGTCTTTTCATCCAGCAGTGATCTGGGTTCCTCTTAAAGATGACACAGTGCATTCAAAAAAAAAAAATCTTACCTGAAGGAACTTGTCCTGTACTGTAGTTTTGCATTCATCTGTTCTGTGCTACATTATAATTCCTCAATGACTTTCAGTTGCAGCAGACCCTTGAGCAACTTCAACAAATGAAGATTAAGAATCTCAAACAAGTCATTACTGGGCTTCGAGAGAAGCTACACACCTACTGGGATAAATGTCTCTACAGCCAGAAACAAAGAGAAGAACTTGATTTCCTGCAGAGTGGTATTTTAGCATTTGCTCTTAATAGCTCATTGTCTGACTACGTCATAGTTTTGGTATGTACAATAAAACTGTGGACTATTTGCTAGTCTAACTACGGAAAGAATTCAGAAATCAAGTGCAATGGGATTTGGGAGTCCTGACGAAGGGTCTCGGCCTGAAACGTCGACTGCACCTCTTCCTACAGATGCTGCCTGGCCTGCTGCGTTCACCAGCAACTTTGATGTGTGTTGCTTGAATTTCCAGCATCTGCAGAATTCCTGTTGTTTGGGAATCCTTATTCAGGATTCCCTTAAGGTCAACTGTAGGTTTGCTGTAGTAATGAGAAAGGCAATTGCAAAGTTGGTATTTATTTTGAGAGGATTAGAATATGAAGGAGGGTATGTACTACTGAGACATTAAGCTGTTGGTGACACTGCATCTAGAATAGTGAGCAATTTTGTATTCAAGGAAAGATGTACTGGCCTGGGGAGCATCGGGATATTCAGAAGAATGATCCCAGGAATTAAACATTTAACCTGAGTGGCATCTGACTCTGGCCCTGTACCTGATGGAATTCAGAAGAATTGTGAAGTTGACAGTAACTCAAATAACCATACATTACAACAGTGGTGTGCAGAAGAGTTTCTTTGAAATCAACAAGTCGAACCATGAAGTGGATGGGTTATAGCAGCAGAAGACCATGAAAAAGCACTTAATGGCCACTTTATTAAGTATCTCCTGCACCTAATAGAGTGGCCACTGAGTGCAGATATTGGGTGAGAGCTCAAACTGCTTTCTCTTGCCAGCTATACAGTACGTATGGTGTGAAAATTAGTTTGCGTAAGTTAGACCTGTCTTCCAATGATTATAGCTCCCCAGTGCAAAGCCGCTGTTCTGTCAATACTTAGTTGACATATTTAGAGGCCAAGGGAGCAGCTACTGTGAATGGTGGTTCAGTGCAGGGTTATCTTCTGTCATTGTGAATAATTTTAAAGCGCACAGGTTTCTATTCTGTAACTGTCTCAATATAAACTTTGCCCAAGCGCCAGGGTGCTGAGATTTTGGTTAATGGGGGGAGGAAGGAGGAGAACGTAAGCAATGAAATGATGTTCCTGTTTAACATGGCTTTATATAGGGATGCTTGTTGATCTGTTCCCAGCAATACAAGGATGCACAATATTAAAAGAAACAGTTAAGAGGGCAATGCTTGAGAGCAGAAATTGAAGGATGTGTCATTTGAATGTATTGGTGCAGGTGGCAAGGATTTGGGATTTCTCTTCTGGGTTGAAAATTACCTTTACAAGAGGGACCAATGGCTTTGAGCAGATTTGATGGTGCACCTAGGGAGAGTTTAAACTAGATTGGCAACTGTGTTGGCTGGGATACAAAGCAGCAGAAAAGCAAATGAGAGTTTAGAAGCTGATACAGAAATCAATTGACAAGATAGGCTGGAGGAAAGAGTTTTATTAAATTACATTTACTTCAATGCCAGAGGCCTAATGGTTGAGGTGAATGAACTCAATACGGATAGATACATAAGACTGGATGTTGCATCTGTTACAAAGAACAGGGGTCCCCAACCTTTTTTGCACCGCGGACTGGTTTAATATTGACAATATTCTTGCCGACCGGGGTGGGCGGTGGGGTGTTCTCACTCCCAAAAAAGGGACAAAAGTAGCAGTCAAATACAGGACACTTGTGTTTACCCCGAGAAAGACTACCATGACCATGAAGCCTTAGCGGGGGAAATACGGGACAAGGGCAGTATGGGACAAACCAATTTAGCCCAATATATGAGATGTCCTGGCTAATATGGGACAGTTGGCAACCCTATGTTCAAGTTCAACAGTGCGTGACAGGGAATGAGGAAAGGTGCAGCTGACTCGTATCATTTCATATCGCCAAATCATATCATTTCCTCACGGCCCAGTAGCACATGCTTTGCGGCCCGGTGGTTGGGGACCACTGACAAAGAACATCGCTAAGGAAGGGTCAATACTGGCAACTCAGTGTTCAGGGTACAGCTGCTACAGGCAGGAAAGAGACAAAGTTGCATGTTTTGATTAAGAAGACTCACAACAGTGGTCCAAGATGGGATTGCTGAGGGATTACCTAATGAAGCTTATGAGTTGAGATGAGAAATAAATGAGTGATCATTTAACCTGAGTAAATGAGTTATTATTGGTACTGTACTATGTGTCACAAATGGCTAACATGAAAGACAGAATAATATGTAGGGAGAGCTGCAAGGATAATAACGGTTACCACTGTAGGGGATTTTAACCTATCTGTTGTATAGACTAAGACGACTGCTGTTCTAAGGATTTAGACTGGGTGGAATTTAAGTGTGTTCTGGAAAACTTCCTCAAACGATATATACAGGGCCCAACTAGGAAGAGAGCAAAGCTGGACTTTGGAAAGGGGGCAGGACAATTGAATAGGGTGTCAGTCAAGGAAGCACTTTAGGGCAAGTGCATTATTCTATCAGTTTTAAACTTTATGGAAAATAACAACTGGTCCAGAAGTTAAAACTTCTAAGTTGAAGCAAGATGAATTTTGACAGTATTGGTCATGTGGCCTGGCAAAGTCGATTGGAATAGCTTGTTGCAGACGAGGGCATTTGGAAAGTGGGATGGTTTTAAGAGTGAGATAGCAAACGTTCAAGGTCTGTATGTACCTGTTAGACTGAAGGGGGGTGGGGGGGGCGGAATACTGTCAGGAGCAGGGAACTTGCAGATGTTGTGCTCTTTGTTAAGAGCAGACAAATATAAACATAGAAAATCTACAGCACAATATAGGCCCTTCGGCCCACAAAGTTGTGCCGAACATGTCCCTATCTTTAGAACTACCTAGGCCTACCCATAGCCCTCTATTTTTCTGAGCTCCATGTATCCATCCAGGAGTCTCTTAAAAGACCTTATCATTTCCGCCTCCACCACCGCCGCCAGCAGCCCATTCCACACGCTCACCACTCTCTGCGTATTTATATATTTTTTTTAAAACTTGGCCCTGACATCTCCTCTGTACCTGCTTCCAAACACCTTAAAACTATGCCCTCTCATGCCAGCCATTTCAGCCCTGGGAAAAAGCTTCTGACTATCCACACGATCAATGCCTCTCATTATCTTGTACACCTGTATCAGGTCACCTCTCATCCTCCATCACTCCAAGGAGAAAAAGCCGAGTTCACTCAACCTATTCTCATAAGGCATACTCCCCAATCCTTGTAAATCTCTGCACCCTTTCTATGGTTTCCATGGGATCAAAGAGAATCCCCAGAAGGGGGATGGAGGAGTATACTTAAATCAGGAGGGCAAAGGAGAGCATGAGATTAGTTTAAGGAAGATCCAAAGAGATTTCCCAAAATAAATTTAGGAGGGAAAAGAGTAATTGGCTAGTGAATGGTCCTCTCAAAGACTGTAGAGATAGGTAAAGTCTTTAATGAATAATTCTGTTCCAATAGCTTATGGAATACTGCATCTTGCTAGCAGCAGTTCAAGATGGAGTTTTTTATTTTCAGATTTTGCATGCTTAATGATAAATTTATCTATATACAGACAATTTCACAGAAGAATTGCTACAAGTGCATGATGAGGAGTTGGTAAAGATCACCCTTTACTATGAAAAGTACCAAGAATTGTTTGATAACATTGAAAAATGGCAACATTGGTGGAAGTTGTTTCTACAATTTGAGGTAATGTACTTTGCTTCCTAATCAAATTATAAAATCTAACCTTGTTTCACACACACTTTTGAGGATGTTCTTTGTATAAATATTAGCCATTTCAGTGCCTACTGCAGTCTTGTCTTTTTTTGACTGCATTATCAAAATGTATTACAAAAATTGCATTACATTCACATTTAGACTTTATTCTCCATTGAAAGCTCATGTTTCTTGTCACTATTTGGACTCTTGGCAAAAGGAAATTACTTCCCAAGTTAATTTTGACCTTAATTGCCTAGACAAAAATAAGACATTGAGATTTTTAAAGAATGATAAACATTTCTCTGGTTTGATAAGTGTCTGTATTTGGTGTACCAAGCCACTTTCAATTGTGACTATAGATGTAATATCTAAACTGTTCCTGGGTACCAAACTCGCTGCAATTTTAAATGCAAATTGCATACATTATATTAAAAAAAATATGCAATTTGCTTTAAATTGAGGTTCAATTGCTGTGCAATGGTCTGCTTAAGTTTAAATTGCTCTACAAATTTATTGTTGTGTGCAACAAATTAGGGTGGTTCATTTATTTGGGATCCTTTAACACTGTTGTACAGAAGGATCTTTAGGTGCAAGTCCTTAGCTTCCTGAAAGCAACAAAAGTGAGTAGGTTGTTAAAGAAGGCCTACAGCATACTTGCCTCATCATTTGGGGATTGAGGATTTAAAAAAAAAGCAAGCCGCCAGGTTTTGTTGCAGCTGTATAAAGCTTTGGCTAGGCCACAGACTGGTGTTCTGGAAGGTCATGCATGCTTTAGAGATGTTCATCAGGACATTACCTAGATTGGACAAATTTGAATTGGTTTTTGTGGAACATCAGAGGCTGAGGAGTAAGTTGATAACTGTATAAAATTATGAGCAGTATAGAGGTTAGATAGTCTTTCTCCCTAGGATGGAAATGTCAAATACTAGATTGCATAGGTTAATGCTGGGAGATGGAAGCTTAAAGCAGATTTGAGGTGAGCTTTCTGTTTGCACAGTGATCATCATTATGTGCCGTGTCATATCGATGTGGGCAGTCATGGTCCTTCCATGGCCGTGATTGTTCTTGGCAAATTTTTGTACAGAAGTGATTTGCCATTGCCTTCTAGGCAGTGTCTTTACAAGACTGGTGACCCCAGCCATCATCGACACTCTTCAGAGATTGTCTGCCTTGTGTCAGTGTTTGCATAAACAGGGCTTGTGATTTGCACCAGGTGTTTCGCCTTTCCCAAAGGTGACCTGCAGGCTAGCGGAGGGAAGGAGCGCCTTACACCTCCTTTAGTAGAGGCATGTCTCCACCCCGCCACCCACAGTGGTAGATACCAGAAATGTGCTACTAGGAGGTGGTGGAAGCAGGTATGATAGCACCATTTTAAGGGGTAATTAGCCACAGGAGCAAGCAAGGTTTGGAGGGATGTTGTCCATGTGCATGCAGATAAGATTAGTTTAAGGGAGCAGTCCTTAATGTCTATGCCTATCACAAGTCCAATTGGCATAGACATTAAGGACTGCTCCTCTTTTGTGTTCTATGTAACTTTCTGCTAATTATCTTCAAGGCAACTTTAAAATGTATGGTAAAGCTATATAATGCAAAGTCAACAGATGCGTTTCGAAAGGTTTCCATTTTTTTGTTTCACTGCACTTATGAAATTCTTCCAGTCTAACTAGGAGACCTTGATATATTTTAGAACTATATTTTAAAATGGGTTGCTTACAAATGGTGGATTCAAGATCTTGAACAAAGTTAATGCTTTTAGTTGCAATATGATCTAATGTATCCAGTTATCTCCGATATGGTTAAAGTTCAGACACTCAGTTGGCTAATTTGATAGCAAATTTGGTGCTCACAAATGAAAGCAAAGGTCTTTCAAAAGGAGTGCAATTTGCTCTCTTACACTACACAAAATAACCTACTGCTTGATAACTAATAACACATCACTAATCACTTCAAATTTTGAAATCTACAAATGAAAAATGATTGTGTGAAATGTATTGAAGTGTTATTTTAACATTGACTTTAAAACTGAAAAAAAACTTTGACATGGATTTGACTTTTACAGAAGAGGGCATCAGATCCAAGCAGATATGCTAATAGAGGTGGGACTCTACTGAAAGAGGAGAAAGAGCGTAATCAACTCCAGAAGAAACTACCAAAGGTAAACCTATAAATAGGAAATGCTTTTGCATATCAATTAATTTTTTTAACCATGTTCGTGCTACTTGATAACTTATTGCTTTTATTTTTGCTTCCATATTTCCAATTCTATTGATATGGCCTAATTGATTTTTTTTTCTTCAGCTGGAAGAGGAACTGAAATTAAATATCGAAAAATGGGAAACTGAGCAGGGACGTCCCTTCCTGGTTAATGGTCAAAATTTTTTAACTTGTATTGCAAATCAATGGGAACAGCATAGAATTAAGAAGGAACAAGAAAAACAAAGGGTATGTCATTGGATTTGAGCAAAATCATTCCATGCTGAAAATCTAATTTGAAGTTTGTACATTTTTAACTGACCTTTAAGATAAATGACACTTAAAATAATTTGCTATTTAAATTCTAAACTTGATATTAGCTGAATTTGAGTTTTAAAAAATTTCTTGTTCATGTTTAGTTCATAAGATGTGTTTTCATTTAGTACATGGAGCTAATTTTATGGAATTGAAATTATAGTATTGCTTGTGATTCTTGTCTTCTGGTCCTTTTCCAGTGTATAAAGAAGGACGAAGGGCTTGCCTGTAAAACTCCTTTAAAACGGCTATTGGGTCCATCAAATACACCACAGAGCAAATTCAGAAAGGTAAGTAACATGTAGGTTTTGACCTTGTTGTAATTGTAGTGGTTTATTCCATTTGTAGCAGGCAGAAAGGTTTAAGAGCGGGCCGTGAGCCCGATTTGCCATTCAGTGTGATTATGACAGATCTGCTCCAGTCTATGCCATTTTGCATGTGGCTCTGATCTTTCAATTTGTGCATCTACTTCCTCTTTAAAAACTTCCAATGATTTAGCCTCCTGAGTATTTCTGGATAAAGACTTCCATAGACTTGTTACCCACTGCCAAACCAAATTCCAATATATCTCTTTTAAGTGTCCACCTGTTTTCTTGTACCTTTGACCCCCTTGTTCATGATTCTCCCTCTAGTGGTCTTCTGGTCTTTGGAGTTTTGTATGTTTCAATATGATTCTTTTTCTCTCATTTTTCTAATCTAAGGAAGGAGATGTAACTTTGGCTACACATGAGACCAACCCTCTCTGTTCCAGTAATTAGTCTGGCAAACTGCTGGATTGCTTCCAGTGCCCATCTTTCCTCAAATGAGGGAGCCAAAACTGTTCAGGTGTAGCTTTGCCAGCAACCTGTATAATTCTAACAATAATTCCTTGTTTCTAAACTCTAACTTTCTTGCAATGAAAGTCAATGTTTCTCTAACTACAGTATTTGCTGTACCATTCTATTAACCAGATCCTTTGTACTTCACTCATTTGCATCTCATTTAGATGAGTGTCTTTTGGTATCTCTCTCTGAATTGCATGACCTCACTTCCCCTCACTAAGCTCCATTTGCCAAGTTTTCACTCACTAAATTTGTCTATCCTGTTGAGTACAGATATGCTAATTGTAACACCTGTCCTTCCTGCTCTTTGGTGTCATTTTCAAGCTTGAATACTGTGCCCTCTTCCCTGTTCCCTAGTTCATTAATATAAATAGTAAATAATTTGAGGGCCAAGCATGATCTTTGGGGCACTTCATTAATTAATCCTCGCAGCCTGAAAGATTTAATGATTCCAACTCTGTGATAATCAGACTTCAGTCCATACTATCATGCCGCCTTTCCTTCACCCTTCTGAATACCATTACCTTTTACCTTCATCAGCCTTTGGCCCATTATCAAGTGTCTTCAAATACACTACATCTACAGTATATATTCCTCTCTATTTACTCTACTTACTACATCCTCAAAGGATTCTATCAGATTTGTTAAATGTGACTTACCTTTGATTGAACAGCTTTTCTAAATGACTAGTCATCTCTCATGTATAGACTTCAGCCTCTTGTCAACAGCAGATTATAGCTAAAAGGTGTATAATTTCCTGCTTTTAATCTCACTCCCTTGAACATGGAGCACAGGAGGAGTAGCCCCTTCAGCCCATGATGGTCTGCCAAGCTAATTAAACTGGTAATCAAATGTCTAACTAAACAAATCCCTTTTGACTACATAATGTCCATAAACCTCTCCTGCACATTCAGGTGCCTATCTAAGAGCCTCTCAAATGCTTCTGTCATGTTTGCCTGCTCTACCATCCCTGGTGGTGCATTCTGGGCACGATCCTCTGTGTATATTTAAAAAAAAAATAAAAACCAACTTGCCCTGCTCAGCCTCACTGAACTGTCACTCTTTCACTCTAAATGAATGGTGTCTAGTATTAAACATTTTAACCCAGGGTTGGGGGTGGAGATATTGGCTATCTATCTATATCTCACAGACTTAAACTTTCACCCCTCAGCCTCTGCCATTCCAGATGCAACTACCTAAGTTTGTGTAATGCCTCCTTGAAGCAGGTGTTCTCTAATCCGGGCAGCATCCTACTAATCTTCTTCAAACCCTCCTCATCCTTCCTATAATAGGGTGACCAGAACTGACTGCAATACTCCTGATGTAGCCTAATCCGATTTACAAACCTGCAATGTAACTTCCTGACTCTTGAATTCAATGCCTTGACTAATAAGGGTATGCCATATGCTGCCTTTACCTCCCACTCAGGGAGCTATGGGCTTGGCCCTCGAGATTCCTCCATGCATCAACATTGTAAAATGTCTTGCCATTAACTATGTACTTGAAGCACCTTCAATTACTCCAAAAGACTGAGGTTTGGTAAAAATACTGAAAGGCTTTTATTCGCTGTACAATACGACCTCCACAGTGAGTGTCTGCCCCCGGACTGAGGGGGAGGGGCAAGACGAACACCTTTATACAGGACTCTGTGGGAGGAGCCACAGGGGCAGTCAGCAGAGGGGTGTGTCCAGACAGGTAACCGAGTTACAACATATGTACATGGTTTACCACAGTACTGTACTTAATTTCTCATTGTACAACATATTTGACAAGATTAAGCTATCTACAATTTCTTTTCTGTACTATTCTCAACACCACTAATCTTTGTACTGTCTACAAACTTGCCAGTCAAAGTCACTTTTATATAAATAACACTGGACGACAAATTTTTTTCAAAAGTGTTGCTTCCTCAGCATTTTTTCTGTTTATGATAGACTGCTTGAAGATGAACACAAATATAATTTCAGACTACTTGTATCACATAGGAATTTGGAGAAACAAAAAATTGACTTTTATTGAATATAATGTATTTAATTGCATAATGGTGCTGATGCTTTGCAATAATTCAACTAAGTAAAAAATATTTTGTTAATGATTTTCATTTGTACTTGGTGTCTGAGGCTTCTCGCTTAAGTGTCCAACAATAATTCACCAGCATTGATGGATTCCTGTTGCAGTCATGGAGAAAAGATACCAGGCCAATGTCCTGGTGAAACCTTTCACCATGCTTGTCACTGACAGCACTAAGATTTGCAGGGAAGAAGTCTAAATGGGAATGAAGAAAATGAATCTTTAGTGACATGTTGCATTTCATGGTTTTATATGCTTGAAGCATGCTTTCAACCAGCTGCATGTAGTTTGGTGCTCTGTAGATGCCGAGAAAAATTTTAACAACTTCCTTGAATGCCTTCCATGTGATTTTCTCCGGTCCCACTAGAAATTCTTCAAATTCCCTGTCATTGATGACCTGTTTGATTTGTGGACCAACAAAAATGCTTTCCTTAATCTTGGCATCAGTTATTCTGGATG
Source organism: Mobula hypostoma (assembly GCF_963921235.1). Lineage (NCBI taxonomy): Eukaryota > Metazoa > Chordata > Chondrichthyes > Myliobatiformes > Myliobatidae > Mobula > Mobula hypostoma. Next base: position 128,576,630 of record NC_086100.1, read on the forward strand.
CATCTGACTCAAATATCAAAATCCTTCATAGAAATTTTTGTGCCTGGTGATAGCAAAGTCCATCCTTACAGTCCTGAACCCAATAATTATTATTAAAACCTCTCCTGCCATGCAGCAGCCGCTCTGCCTAAGCATGCCTGGACAAGATGGGAAACTTTCCAGCTTACATTGTAGGCAACATTTTAATTGACTTGAATTATGAATTGAAATAATGAACATAAGTTTATTTTAAAAAAGGGTGCGAGATAGGGAAATTTCATAGTGATTTTCATGATCAGTCGCCCAAAGTTCATAAGATACACCTAAAGGTATTCAGGAAGCAAAATCTTTGTTGTCCAGTGTAATATATCACCAGCTGAGGTCCCAGTGCAGTTCCACCAGTCGCAGACCTCCAACCTTGGATCCCATGCTTCTCCATCTTCTGGATGACCCTACCATGAGGACCCTTGTCAACACTTTGCTAAAATGCATGTAGACAATATCCACCATTTTATATTGAATCACCTTTGTCACCTCCATGGGGAAAACTAAATTAAATTAGTAAGACACTGTACAAGTCAATGCTGACTGTCCCTATTTAGGCCATGGCTTTCCAAATACTCATAAATCTTCCCCCTAAGAATCCTCTCCAATAGCTTCCTAGCTACTGACATGAGCCTCACCAGTCTTGAGTTTCCAGGGTTACCCTACCTGCTTTCTTGAGTAATAGAGCATTAACTGCTTGCCGGAACTTTGTGACCTTGTCTGTCACAAGAGAGGGCACAAAGAGGCCCTCATGGCCTCAGCAATCCTATCACTTTTCTCTCTCAATATCCTGTGGTATATCAACATCAAGCCAGAGGATTTGTCTACCTTGGTGTTCTTTTAAGAAACCCAAAGCAACAGTTTGTTTAATCTTAATGCCCTAGCATATCGGCATTATCCTACTCCTCCAAATCCTTCTCTGTAAATATTGATGCAAAGTACTCATTTGAGGTCCTTGCCCACATCCTTTGACTCCATACTTGTGTTCCTGTTATTAATTGCATGTATATTTGTGCCCAGCCCCTGTACTGGGACATGGACTGCCAACAGTAGCTTGCCAGAGTCCACTGTCCTTTTCTAGATGGCACCAGGTATATCTTCTTTGTCCCAGGCATGAGATCTTTGAGCATCTGTTGGTGTTGCTGTGGCATGGGGTTGCCAGCCCCATGCCCAGCCCTACTCTCATAGCTGGGTTTGGGACTGTCCATGGCAGAGTTCCTGTTATCAGAGTAGTAGATATTTTGTATCCAGTGATTGAATTCCATGGTCGAACAAAGTGTGGGACATCTAAATTTAAACTCCAGATGGTGGATATCTTGGTGTTAGTGGGGAAGAAAGGAGGTACCAAGGAGATGATCAAATGTACTGGAAATACTGTTAGGCAGCATTTGTAGAAAGACAGTTTTGAGCTGAAGATATCTATGTAAACTATCTTTTCCTGTGGAAAAGATAGTAACACTTAATATTCTAAAATGTATCACATCATTATTCAAGAAATTTAGAGTCAGACGAAACTAAGCATTTATTAAAACAAGCATTCCCAGACTGTCTGGCAAAGCAAGCATTCTTCACCAAATAGCCTGCAGTTTCTTGGCTTCTGGGCTTCTAAGCTTTAATTAATACATAGTTGCTTATGCAGGTGCAAAAACAATTTAGCTTAAGAATCTCAACAGTACATGCTGAAGAGAAATAAAGTTGATCTTCCAGTTATCTAGTTCCTCCATTCGAGACCCTGAGTACATCAATAACCTGAAAAGGGATGTCATCTGGTACTGAGCACGTCAGCATGTTTTTCAGAAGGTCAGCAATGCATCACTATTTTGTGGTATGCCCTAAATGAAGTATTCATCATAGAAAGGGTGAACAGAACATGAACATTACGGCACAGTACAGGCCCTTCAGCCCAAAATGTTGTGCTGATCTTTTAACTTGCTCTAAGATCAATCTAACCCTTCCTTGTGTAAGCCCTCAATTTTTCTATCATCCAGGTGCCTATCGAAGTTCAAGTGCCTGTTAATATATCTGCCTCGACCACTACGTACGTGTGTGTGTGTGTGTGTCCCCACTTGATCCATGCTTTTTAGCATCTTGTACACCTTTATCAAGCCTTCTCTCTTCTTTTGCTCCAAAGAGAAAAGCCCTAGCTCACTTAACCTATCCTCAAAAGATCCTACTTGCTAATCCAAGCAGCATCTCTCCGCTGGTTGGAATACCTGACACAGGAATCTGGTCGTGGTGGTTGGAGGCTAATCATCTCATCCTCAGGACATCACTGCAGGAGTTCCTCAGGGAAGTGTACTAGGACCAACCATCTTCAGCTGCTTCATCAATGTCCTTCCTTCCGTCATAAGGTCAGAAGTGGGGATGTTCACAGACAACTGCACAATGTTCTGCACCATTCGTGACTCCTCAGATAGTGAAGCGGTTCATACCCAAGTGCAGCAGGATCTGGATAATATCCAGGCTTGGGCTGACAAGTGGCTAGTAACATTTGAGCCACACAAGTGCCAGGGAATGACCATCTCCAACAAGAGAGGCTCTAACCATCATCCCTTGACATTCAGTGACATCACCATCACTGATTCCCCTACTATCAACATCCTGGGGGGTTACCATTGACAGCAGACTGAACTGGTCTAGCTGTATAAACACCGTGGCTACCAGAGCAGGTAAAAGGCTAAGAATGCTGTGGCGTGGAACTCACCTCCTGACTCCCCAAAGCCTGTCCACCATCTACAAGGTTCAGGTCAGGAGTGCAATGGAATACTCACCACTCAACTGGATGAGTGCAGCTCCATCAAGAAGCTTGACACCATCCAGTACAAGGTATCCCCACTTGACTGGTTCCCCTTCCACAAGCATCCAATCCCTGCACCATCTACGAACAGTTGCAGCAGTGTTTACTATCTACAAGATGCACTGCAAAAACACACCAAGTTTTTAAGGCAGCTTCTTCCAGACCCACGACCACTACCATCTAGAAGAAGGAGAACAGCAGATACCTGGGAACACCACCACTTTGAATTCCCCCTCCAAGTCACTCACTGTCCTGACTTGGAAACATATCACCGTTCCCTCATTGTTGCTGGGTCAAAATCTGGAATTCCCTCCCTAACAGCACCATGGATGTACCTACACTTTGGGGACTGCAGTGGTTCAAGAAGGCAGTTCATCACCACCTTCTCAGGCAACTAAGGATGGGCAATAAATGATGGCTTAGCTGGTGATGCCCACATCCCATAAATGAATAGATTTAAAAATCCTTCCACATTCTTATAATGAAATGACCAGACCTGAACACATTGTTTCAAGTGTAGTCTAACTAGGGTTTTATAGAACTGCAACTTTACCTTGTGGCCCTTGATTTCAATCCTTCCATTTATGAAGGCAAGAACCTTCATAATGTTACCAACCTTGCATGACATCTTTGTGGAGGAACAGAGGGATCTTGGGTCCATGGTCATAGATCCCTTAGTGCTAAGAATCCTGTATTCTGCTTCAGATTTGATCTTCCAAAGTGAATCATTTCACTTCAGTCTTCCTGGTTGAGCTCCATCTACCACTTCTCAGCCCAACTCTGCATCATGCCAATGTCCTATTGCAACCTACAGCAATCTTCTACACGATTCACAGTCCAACCAACCTTTATGTCATCTGCAAACTTAATAACCCACCCTTCTACTTCCTCATCAGTCATTTGTAAAAATCAAAAAGCAATGGTTCCAGAATAGGTTATCAGCCTCCAGGCAGAATACCCCCCATCTATAATCACCCTCAGCCTTTTATGGGCAAACCATTTCTGTATCCACACAGCCAAGCTTCACTGGATCCCACATCTCCTGACTTTCTAAGTCTGCCTACTTTGGGAAACCTTATCAAATGCCTTGCTAAAATTCATATTCCCTACATCACTGTACATTGTCACATCCTCAAAGAATGTAGTCAGGCTTGTGAGACATGACCTGCCCCTCACAAAGTCATGCAGACTGCTTCTCCAAATGCTTGTAAATCCTGTTTCTAAGAAATTTATTTGCCCATCACTGAAGTAAGACTCATTGGTCCATAATTCCCCGGTTACTCCTACTCCCTTTCTTGAACAGATGAATAACATTTGTCAACCTCCAATCATCTGTTACTACTTCCATGGCCAGTGAGAATGCAAAGGTCATCACCAAAGGCACACCAATCTCTTTCCTTGCTTCCTGTAATAACCTGAGGTATATCCCATTTAGCCCTGTGGACTTGTCTTTTATAATGTTTTTCAAAATTTCCCAGCACATCCTCTTCCTTAATGATTAGATATTCAAGCATATTAACCTGTTTAACACTGTCCTCATTTATCAAGGTCCCCTCTCACTGGTGAGTACAGAAGCAAAATATTCATTAGGGACCTCCCCTCCCTCCACTGACTCAAGGCACACTTCCTCTTCTATCCCTGATTGGTCATACCCTCTAGTCATTCTGTTTTTCAAGCATGTGTAGAACGCCTTGTTTTCCTTAATTCTGCTTGCCAAGGCACTCTCATACCACCTTCAGCTCCTTCCTGCCTTTCTTGTAACACTCTGGACCAGGGGTTCCCAACAAGTGACAGTGGGCTCCTCGGTTAATGTTAAGGCTCATTGGCATATATTTTTAAAAAAAGGTTGGGAAACCTGCTCTAGAGTTAGAAAGCAAGGATCAGACTAAAGCTTAAGTAAGCTTCTTTCTTCTTGACTAGAAGTTCCCTATCTCTGTCCACCATTGCTTGTTCACCCTACCATCTTTTCCCTGCCCCAATGAGACAAGCCTATCCACAACCTCACGTAAGTGACCCCTAAACAACCTCCACATTTGTTGTACACTTCCCTGAGTATGTCTGTTCAAATTTGTCTCCCAAGTTCTTGCCGAATTCTTCTTCCCAACACTGCCCCCCCTCCCCCACATCACAATTACATTCCCCATGCTGTTCGCTCCTACCCCTGTCCAAGGCTGTAGTAAAGATCTTGGAGGTCACTGTCACCCACTGAGAGGTCTGGTCTGGTTGATTGCTTGGCACCACATGCAACATGGTCTCTCCTCGTTGGCCTGTCTGCGTACTGTTAGGACAACTGACAAATTCCACCCCATCTAAACCATTTGCACTAAAGTCTCAATGTTATGGAAGTTGAAATCGCCCATGGCAGCAACTGTTATTTATTTATTTTGCACCTTTCTAAAACCTTCCTCTCTATCTGTTTGCCAGTGTCTCTGTTGCTATTGAGGTGGGTGGGGGGGGGGGGAAGAGGAAGGGCTATAGAATATTGCTCCCTTGTTTCTGATTTCCACCTATTCAGCAGACAATTCCCCCATGAAATTCACCCTTTGAGACTGTGATACTGTCTCTGATTGGTAATGTCACTCCCCCAACTCTATCGCTACCCTCACTGTCTCTTTGAAAACATCTAAACACCAGAACATCTAGTTGCAATTGTGACAGCCAAGTCTCTGTAGTCACCACAGCATTATAATTCCAAGTACTGGCCTGTGCTCCAAGATTATTGCCCTTGTTCCTGACAATACTTGGATTAATATAGGCACAAGTGGAGGCCAAGTTATTGGGTGTATTTAAGGCAGAGATAGATAGGTTCTTGATTAGCCAGGGCATCAAAGCATATGGGGAGAAAGTAGGGGAGTGGAGATGACTGGAAGAATTGGATCAGCCCATGGTTGAATGGCGGAGCAGACTTGGTGGGCCAAATGGCTTACTTCTGCTCCTATATCTTATGGTCTAATTCAGCCCATCCCTCTGGCTACAATTATGCCCAACTACCTATCCTTCCTCATTCTCTACACCTACAGCTACCTGTATATCAACTGCCCCATCATGTGACTATCACTCTGTTTCTGATTCCCCCTGCCAAACTAGTTTAAACCCTCTGCAACAACTCTAGCAAATTTGTCTACAGGGATATTGGTCTTCAAGTTTGGGTGTAACCTGTGCTTTTTGTGCAGGTCATACAATACTTTCCCCAGAAGAGGTGCGAATGATTCACAAATCTGAAACCCCGCACCATTTCTTCAACCACATGTTCATCTGCCAAATCACTGTATTCTTGCCCTCACTGGCAAGTGGCACAGTCAGCTCCTGAAATTACTACCCTTGATGTCCTGCCTTTTTTTGCTTCCTATTGAGCTCCCTAAATTCTATCTCCATGACCTCATCCCTTATCACCCAACCATATCCAGTATAGTTGTTATTGAGGGAAATGGTTGCAGCGTTATTCTACAATGTCTTATTCTTTCTCGCCTGACAGTCATCCAGCTACCTGCCTCCTGCAACTCCTGCTAACTCCCTGTAGCTCCTATCACCTTCAATCTCCCATATGATCCAAAGATTATCCAGCTGCAGCTCCAATTCCCTAACACTCCTTGCAGTTGGATGCACTTTACAAAGATGTTATCAGGGAGACTGGCAGTCTCCTAGAACTCTCACATGACATGAAAAGCATACCACTGACCTGGGACCATTCTCCCACTCTAGCTAGGCTCTAATAAAAAAAGAATGAAACTTGCCTTAATGTTTGCCTCTTCCTGTTGAAGCCTGTTGAGCCAAAGTTTCAAGTTCATCACTCTAACTTTGGCTCACTTACATAATGGCCACTCCCATATTGGCTGCTCTACTTAAACCTCACTTTTTATAAGCCTTTGATAAGTGCCTGACGATTTGCAATATCTCAAGCCCACTAAGTAGTTTCCTTGGAATTAAAATGATCAACCATTCAATTTGAATTGGAATTCAACAGTTAATATCTAGTTTTCTCATGCATTGGAAAGAACGTAATTAAAAATGCATTGTTGGTTTATTTGGGACCAGGAATGTCTGCTGAAGGTCTGAAAGATTTAGTTTATTTCCATTTCAATATTGTTATCACAAACATACATATCAGCTTGATTTGAAGTTTTAACTGAATATCTCTTTATTATGAAAGGTTTGGTTCTATTTAAGTTGTGGTGGCTTAGCAGACATCTCTGTGACTCCTGATCTCAGATAGTTGCATATGGATACTGATAATGCAATTCTTGAGATAGTGAATCTATTTGAAAATGTGATGCATTTTGAAATCTTTATGCTCAGTACATGAAATGACTTGTGTATATTTCAGGCTGAGAACTGTAGTCAAACTAAATTTTCTCTTCACAGTTAAATGTGACTTCAGCTATTATGAATAATGGAAGCACTTGTAACCAAGCAACAAAACCACCACTTTCAGCACGAAAGGTCAGTTTTTTCATGTGGAAATGTTAATGTGAATAATTGTTTTGTAGAGCCTGTAAAATTTCTAAAACAAATTTGTCTGCAGAATAAGACTAAGCAATACTTTTTGTAAATACGACTTGTACTTTGTGGATTCACATGAACTGGAAGATGCATCTGTCCAAGTAATAACTTCCCCCAACAAAAAAACTCTTGTACTGCAAACTTCCTGGTGTGTAGAATAATTGGATTTGGTATGTAAAGTAAACAATTTGCGGCACTTATTCTTCATGCTTGATACTTAATTTCAGCATGGTTTGTAATTTCTGAGGTGCTTTATTTAAACCATTATGTGTTTGTTAGACTCCAAATGCAAGCAAGTTGCCAGAACTGTTGCAAAGATCATCTCCGCAAGACAAAAAAATGATAAATCCATCAACTCCCAATATGGCACGGCAGCCTGGTACATTTAGTGCACTGGTTACCAGCTATTCAGAATTTTCGGTAAAAGTTTGTTTTAAATCTTCTCCACCCTTCAAACTTTGAAGAAAAGTTCAATTATGTACAAACTAGATCGTTGTATAGTGACTTGTTAATTGTTGGCCAGTAAATCACTTTTTCTGTATCTTAGAAATATAGTTGGAGATGGGGGTGATGTATAATAAATGTGTGTGTGTGTGTGTGTATATGTGTGTGTATATATATATATAATATATATCTAAATGTTCTTGCTCTAATGGTGATATGTACAGTATATCACTGGCTGTTTTATCTTTACCGAATTCTAAATCTATTGGCTCCAAAGTCAGGAAGTCGTAGCTTTGCACTTTCCTTCATGAACATCTCTTGGATTATCCAGGAAGAATCTGAAGCAAAATATTTGGAATTGGAGTTTTTTCACATTTTGAGGAAATCAATTGGGTTTATATGAAACAGCAAGTGGCACAATAGACCGTTTCTTCCTGTTTCATAACTTAGTCAACTTTAACTTGTGCTCTGCAGAGTTTGCATGGTCTGCAATCCCAACCCCCTCATCTTCCAACTTTGTGGATGTCCTTGGGGTACTCCAGTTTCCTCTCACAAATGCATGTGATTTGGTCATGGAAATGCAATGCATCCTGTGACTTTGAGAATTAAGTGCAACTTGTGTAGAGTAAATCAATGGCCTCAAAGATGATGCTTGGATCCCTTTGCTTTTATAATGTCACTACCACCACCACTTTTTTTTTTATTGCAGTTCTATTTTATCATTTGGTGAGCTAATTTCAATTCTTCTGTACCATTCTAATTTTTTCCATTATTCCTTGGCTGCACCCACAGATCTTTCTTGTTTTTGTTTTAAGTGTAAGAATCTGAACAGAGTTTATTTCATCTAATATTGATGACTTTAGTTTAAACACATTTACTTGCCACACTCAAGTTCATAAAGAAGTGATACTGCACTTGAAATTTCAACCTTTTTCTCATTATATTGAATTGTTTAGTGATACAATAAAATAAGATTGTATTGATTCAAAAATAATTAAGTTTTATTCACATGAAACTTCATTGTCTTTCTAGCGCAACTTTTCTAGAAAATCTAATAATGTCAATGGACAGCTCAATTCCACAACTCTTGGAAGTCCGTGAGTGATCTTAGATGCCTACTAGTTCAGGTGAAATGGATCCTGATGTTTTGGAAATTCAAATGTCAGATTTGTTTGAAGTTCATAGTTATGGTTAAAGACATGATTACTGGATTTCAATTTTGAATGCTGCGATGCTGTGGCTGTTACAGTGTGCTGATCAGTTTTGACTATTTCTGTGCATCTGCGTGGGACTATTTATTTGTCGTTTTGCTTGTATCTACCTCCCACTTTGAATAGAACATGTACTATTTCACTCATTTCATTTGTAAACTAACTGACCTACTCTTTCAAAAAGGCAATTCAAAGCGGCCAAAACTACCTTTTTGTGAAAGTTTCACAGCTTTTCTAAGTTTCATTGAAAATATGTGCTTGTGTTTTTTTTTAAATAAAGAGTTGGGTTTTTTGTGGGGAAAGGGGTTGTATCATTTTTACAGATGCTAATACTGGGAATAAGATAGCTAAATTGAAATGCTGGAGTATTTACCTTCATTACCTTAGTAAAATCAATCCTACCTTGAAAATAACTACTATTATGTAAGGTGCCTTTTTTCAAAAAAGAAAGCTACTTACTTCCTCTTAGTGTATTTATGAATTGATTACAAGTAATTAGGTCATCAAATGTGGTTATGCAATAAAATATTGAGCTGCTTTGTGTCCATAGTCCTACTAAGCTTGAGAATCCCATATCAAATAGTTAAATTCTGACTAAGCTTTGTGATATAAATATTTAACTTTGCTAAAGTTTCTAACATGAATTGCACAAGGTAGTTCCTTGAGTCAGTTCTTAGTTTTATAAAGAACTACAAAAATATAGGTTGCATGTCATTGTGCAGAATATGCAAATTTAAGTTATTACATGTGCAACTAGATAATAAAAGCCAGTAGTTGATACCAGGCAGCTGTATAAAAACAATCAAATTCTCCCTCAGTTAATTTCTCTGACTGCTCATTCTGTATACATCATCCCTTTGATAAAGCTGTTGTCCCTTGACCTTAAACTTAGCCCTCTAGTTTTTGATTCCCTTTCCCTGAGGGGGTGGAAATGTGCATTCACTCTCACAGTATTATACACCTCTATACAGTCTCCTCTCAATTTTATTTCGAGGAACAAAGTTCTAACCCGCCCAATTTCTCGCTATAACTTTGGTCCTTGTCCGAGTAAGATTCTCAAATCTTTCCTTTCCAGTTTAATGATATTGTTCCTATCACAGACTAAACAAAAATGTACACAATACTTCAAGTATAAACCCACTGAGGTCTTCTACACCAGCAGCATAACATCCCAACCCCTACAGTCTCTGCCTTCCCCTCCCTGTCTACCTGTGATGCCATTTTTGGGGAAATGTACTTCTGGGTCCCTTTGTTCCACTCAGATGTGGACTCACTAAAGTTCTGTGTAATTAGAGCATGCCTTTGTATTTTTCTATTTGATTACAGTAGCAATACTAAGATTATAGTTTTTGTATTTTCTGGCAACATCTGCATTTGTCTATCATGGGCAGCCAGATCCCACTGTATTTAGTTTCTCTAGTCTCTTGCCATTTAGATTATACTTTTCTTTCCCCTCAAAACAGGCAATTTCACTTCACTCACTTTTCCTTAATTTACTTCTTGCGTAGCCCATCCCAGCATAGCTTGTATTCTCTGCAGCTTATTTTCCAACGTGCAATAAGCAGATTTTACACTTTTAGTGCCTTTTTCCAATAATTTATATAAATTGTAAATGGTTCACACCTTTGAGATCTCTGTGAAAGACCACTGATTGCATCTTGCCAACTAGAAATAGGCCCAATATGCTGACTGCCTGTCTAACAGCAAACAGTTTGTTAATATCGTTGTTACCTCCTGCAGCAGGCTTTTTAAGCCATTGAAAGCTTTTGCAAAAAAATTTATCAAATTCCTTTGCAAAATGCCAGGTTATTAACCAGCTCAACAAGCACAATTTGTACCTTGGCTGGCTTTTTGGGCGGCTAGGCACATGATTTTTCACCTTGTATATGATTCAAAATTAATTATCTAGGTGTTTCTGTAGCTCAATATAAATGTTGTAAAGATTACTGAGTTAGAAATTATCCTCTAACTTTATAGCCAGAGATATAGGATGAAAATAGGAGGTCATTTGGCTCCATCCATTTGACCATTGTCCTATCCATGAGTGTGAGACAGTTGCCTTGTTATGTCTGTATTTCAATGGTGCCATTGCCTTAATTCACAAATGTATTGTATCCCTAATGCCTGATCCATTCATACTTTACCTGTCCCTAGCCATCCAATACACTTCACTTGCCCACATGCATGAAAATCCTTTCCCATAGGACCAGTATTTCTGGATGGGACTTATTCCTATGATTATGCCAGAAGTACAGAATGAAAATTGAGCCTGAATATTATACAATTAATTGGCAAGACATTGGTGAGGTCACCTATCTACAGGAAAGGTGTCATTAAGATTGAAAGAGTGCAGAGAAAATTTACAAGGATATTGCCACGACTTGAGAACAAGTTATAGGAAAAGGGAGGAGGTCATGTAAACAGACTACAGGAATTTAGGAAGAAAGTTGAGACGCAGGAGCTCAAAGTCAGTAATCTTGGGATTACTGCCTGTGCCATGCGACAGTGAGTATAGGAATAGAGTGAGGTGAAGGGTAAATGTGTTGCTGAGGGATTGGAGCGGGAGCAGGGATTCAGATTTCTGGATCATTGGGACCTTTCTTGGGGCAGGCATGACCTGTACAAAAAGGACGGGTTGCACTTGAATCCCAGGGGACCAATATCCTGGCAGGGAGGTTTGCTAAGGCTATTGGGGAGAATTTAAACTAGAATTGCTGGGGGGTGGGAACTGAACTGAATTGAAGAGATGGAGGAAGGGGCTGTTGGCTCACAAATAGAGAAAGCTTGAAGACAGCGCAAGAGGGAGGATAGGCGGGTGATAGAGAAAGGATGTGCTCAGTCCGATGGTTTGAGATGTGTCTATTTTAATGCAAGAAGCATCATGAACAAAGTGGATGAGCTTAGAGCGTGGATCAGTACTTGGAGTTATGTTGTGGCCATTACAGAGACTTGGGATGGCTCTGGCAAGAATGGTTAATTCGAGTGCCAGGCTTTAGATGTTTCAGAAAGGACAGGGAGGGAGGCAAAAGAGGTGGGGGCATGACACTGCTGATCAGAAATGGTGTCATGGCTGCAGAAAAGGAGGAAGTCATGGGATTGTCTACTGAGTCTCTGTGGGTGGATGTTAGAAACAGGAAGGGGTCAATAACTCTACTGGGTGTTTTTATTATATAATACACACACACACACACACACACACCCACCCACCCAATAGTAACAGGGACATCAAGGAGCAGATAGGGAGACAGATTCTGGAAAGGTGTAATAAAAACATGGTTGTCGTTTTGGGAGATTTTAATTGCCCAAGTATTGATTAGCATCTCCCTAGAGTGAGGGGTTTAGATGGGGTAGAGTTTGTTAGAAGTTTGTGTTCAGGAAGGTTTCTTGACACAATGTCGATAAGCCTACAAGAGGAAAGGCTGTACTTGATCTGGTATTAGGAAATGAACCTGGTCCGGTGTCAGGTCTCTCAGTGGGAGAGCATTTTGGAGATAGTGATCACAATTCTATCTCCTTTACCATAGCATTGGAGAGGGATAGGAACAGACAAGTCAGGAAAGTGTTTAATTGGAATAAGGGGAAATAAGAAGTTATCATGCAGGAACTTAGAAGCATAAATTGGAAACAGATGTTCTCAGGGAAATGTATGGCAGAAATGTGGCAAACGTTCAGGGGATATTTGCGTGGCGTTCTGCGTGGTATGTTCCAATGAGATGGGGAAAGGATGGGAGGATACAGGAACTGTGGTGTACAAAGGCTGTTGAAAATCTAGTCAAGGAGAAAAGCAAAGCTTATGAAAGGTTCAAAAAAACTAGGTAATGATAGAGATATAGAAGATACTGCAGAGCGATGGAACACCTAAGCAATCCCTAAACAGCAACTCACAGGCTCCAACAGTTCCAGACTCGCATCCAAGATAAAGAACCAATGTAAGATGCGTAAAACTGAAATATGTAGTTTCATGATCTATCTAGAAGGTGTCGAGCGAAGGAGCATTTTATGCAGATGCCATCTTGACCGGTAGGTATTTAGGCTAAGAAAAATATCCCTGGGAAGTAGATCACAATCAGGTTTAATATCACTAGCACATGTTCAGACATTTGTTGTTTTGCAGCATCAGTACACTACAATGGTTGTGACACGTCTAATGTGCTGGTGTAGTGGGTAGCATTTGTCACGCTCACTTTCAGCTTCCACCGCTGGCTAGCAGTCTTACAAAAAGGAGAGCCGTATGTGTAAGTTTCTCCCTGCCAATACACTGTCTGTCCAACAGCAAACCTCCAACAGTCGGCGACACATGGAAATGGACCTCTTTTTGGACTGAGCTGAACAACAGAGGATGGGGAGGAGGTCTGGCCCCTGCACACGTAGCACGCAGCCCACCAGCGTGTGGACACGCCCTGGTGCTTGTGAACCAGATCCCCAGCTACGGGTAAATAGCCCCACTGCCTTGTGGAGCAGCCTCAGGAGAGACAAAGGCTACAGGAGTAAACCCAGACAGCAAATCTGGACTGGAGCTCCTAAGGCAGCTGGACATCATTGAGCATCCTTCCAGCAGCTCCTGCAGCCAAGCTGGTGCCACGTGTATTGTTTCATAAGCTTTCCTTTGGACTACACTGTGAAGCCGCGAGGGAGATCTTGATGACTGGGCATCTCAGGATCTCCATACCTTCCGCCCAGTCTTGTGATTATGATGGTGATGATCCTTTGAGACAGGGATGTCAAGCATCACATGGTAATATAAAGTATATATAAAGAAATAAGTAAGTGCAAAATGAGAGGAAAAAGGTACTGAGGGAATGTTCATTGGATCACTGTCCATTCAGAAATCTGATGGGGGAGGGGAAGAAGCTGTTGCTGAAACATTGAGTGTGTACCCTCATGCTCCTCATTGATGGTAGCAATGAAAAGAAAGCATGATCTGGGTAATGTGGGTGCTTATTGAGAGATGCCACCTTTTTCAGGCATCACCTTCTGAAGGTGTCCTCAATGCTGGGAAGGCTAGTGGCCTTGATGGAACTGAATGAGTTGCCATCTTTTTCAGCTTTTTCTGATCCTGTGCAATGGACCCTCAATACTGGACGGTGATGCAACCACGTAGAATGCTCTCCACATTACATGTAGAAATTTGCACATGTCTGGAGTCATACCAATTTCCTCAATCTCCTGATGAAATACAGATGTTGTCATGCCTTTTTAACTGCATCAAGGTTGTTGCTGTGACACCGCTCAACCAGCTGATCCAGCTCATTCCGATGTGTCATCAGCAAATTTATAGATGCCATTTGGAGTAGAGTAACGAGCTCAGCGCACATTTTTGAGGTACACCAGTGTTGATTGCCTGTGAGGAGATGTTATTTCCAATCTGCATAGACTATGGTCTCCTGGTGAGGGGACCAAGGACCCAGTTGCAGAGGGAGGTACAGAGGCCTAAGTTTTGGAGCTTGTTGATTAGAACCGAGGGTATGATGGTGTTGAATGCTGAGTTGTAATCAATAAACAGTAGCCTGACATAGATATTACTATTGTTCAGGTGATCCAGTGCCAGTGGAGAGCCAGTGAGATTGCATCTGCTGTAGACCTATCGTAATGGGTTCAGGTCCTTGCTTAGGCAAAAGTTGATTCCAGCCATGACCAACCTCTCAAAGCACTTCATCACAGTAGATCAGCTCAGTGCCACTACATTCAGGTTTATAGAAGGACCTCAGACAATAGAGTTCCATCCAGCCCACAGTATTAACTGAATGATAATAATGCTCATGAAGCCTTCTCTCACTTAATCCAGGGTCTCTGAAGGCAACATTGATGTATTATGTTTACAATGCTTTGAAGATACTTATTGTCTAGAGCAGCGTTCCCAAATGTTTGTGGGCTCCAAGACCACGTCCCAAGCACCCCCATCTCCTTTTCTAGCATTACATAAAAACTATTAAGAATTTTGATTTACGATGCATGGTGAAAGAAAATAGGAACTGCAGATTCAAAACAGGGACAAATAATAGCAAAAATTTTTCAAATCTGTTTAAAGCTACCAATAAAATAATTTCTTCATTCAGTTACAGAAAAAACAATTGTCACTGCAATTTTAAAGTGCAGATTAGTAGACCAACTATTCACTACTTCATTGCCTTTTCATCTTAGTGAGATGGATGGACTTGGTGCAGTGATGTCAGCCTCTCAACATCAAGTTGAATGTCACTCAGGATTCTCAGATCTCCACGTTCAGTAATTTGCAGGTCTGTTTCATTGCTTTGAAAGAAGTTGGGTGACTGCACTCTACTAAATATTATATTGGAAAGGCATTAGAGAACATCTTGACCTTTGTTCACAGTGCAGGATAGCATTCAGGGATTTCTTTCTGAAACCCAACGTCCTGATACAATTTTTTTTTAACCTAGGCTTCAGCCCAAACTCATTTTGTAGTGAGGTCAGTTCTTCCTCCATCCTTCCTATTATTCATTATAAGTATGCAGGAATGGATTTATCACCCAATCTGCAATTTGGATCAAGAGAAGATGTTACAATCTTGTTGCCATATCTTTACGCAGCACACTCAGGCGGACACGCTATACATGAAGATCATCATCTGGTATTCCTTTTCTCTTCCAAATCAATGATGCTCAAAGATTTATTGTCAAAGTATGTATAAATTATACAACATTGAGATTTGTCTTCTCAAAGCCACAAAGCAAGAAGTCTGAAAAAACCCGGACGAGATGTACCCCAGGCTACTGTGAGAAGGGAGGGAGGAGATTGCTTTGTCTCTGGCGATGATCTTTACATCATCAATGGGGATGGGAGAGGTTCTGGACATTTGGAGGGTTGCAGATGTTGTTCCCTTATTCAAGAAAGGGAGTAGAGTTAACCCAAGAAATTATAGACCAGTGAGTCTTACTTCAGTGGTTGGAAAGTTGATGGAGAAGATCCTGAGAGGCAGGATTTATGAACATTTGGAGAGGCATAATATAATTAGGAATAGTCAGCATAGCTTTGTCAAAGGCAGGTCATGCCTTTTGAGCCTAATTGAATTTTTTGAAGATGTGACTAAACACATTGAAGGTAGAGCAGTAGATGTCATGTATATGGATTTCAGCAAGGCATTTGATAAGGTACCCCATGCAAGGCTTATTGAGAAAGTAAGGAGGCATGGGGTCCATGGGGACCTTGTTTGTGGATCCAGAACTGGCTTGCACACAGAAGGCAGAGTGGTTGTAGACAGGTCATATTCTGCATGGAGGCTGGTGACCCAGCAGTGTGCCTCAGGGATCTGTTTTGGGACCCCTTCTCTTCATGATTTTTATAAATGATCTGGATGAGGAAATGAAAGGATGGGTTAGTAAGTTTGCTGATGAAAAAAGCGATCAGATTGAGAAGGGTTGGTCATTTCTTTAGCAGTTTGAACGGGGCACAACTGTGCAAGCGTGTGAAAGTCGGCCCGTGAGGCAACAACAACGAGAGAGTTAAAACGAGCAGATTAACTGAGCGGGCGACGGAGTAGTGGGAGACAGGGTAGGAAGGCTGAGGACGAGCCTGCTCCCAGTGAGGTAAGGCCCAGTAAGTTCCTTTAATTACTATAATTAACTTAAGAGTAGGTAATGGGCGCAGGAGATAGGGCAGTCGAGTGCTCCGTTTCCAGTATGTGGGAAGTCAGGTCGAGCACAATTGTCCCTGATGACTACACCTGCAAAAGGTGCATCCAGCTGCAGCTCCTAACAAACCGTGTTAGGGAACTGGAGCTGGATGAACTTCAGATCATTCATGAGGCAGAGGCAGAAATAAACAAGAGCTGCAGGGAGATGGTCACCCCTAAAAGTCAGGAGGCAGGTAGCTGGGTGACTGTCAGGAGAGGGAAGGGGAATAGACAGAATGAGCAGAGCACCCCTGTGGCCGTTCCCATCAATAATAAGTATACCATTTTGGATACTGTTAGTGGGGACGACCTACCAGGGATAAGTTGCTGTGGTTGCATCTCTGGCACCAAGACTGGACCCTCAGCTCAGAAGGGAAGGAGGGAAAAGAGGAGAGCAGTAATGATAGGGGATTCGATAGGGGGACAGATAAGAGGTTCTGTGGAAGAGATTGAGAATCCCAGATGGTCTGTTGCCACCCTGGTGCCAGGGCCCGCAATATCTCAGATCGAGTTCTCAGTATTCTCAAGAGGGAGGGTGAGCAGCCGGATGTCGTGGTCCATGTAGGGACCAATGACTTGGGTAGGAAGAGTGAGGAGGTCCTGAAAGGTTAGTTTGGGGAGTTAGGCGCCAAGTTAAAGGACATGACCTCCGGGATGGCAATCTCAGGATTGCTACCAGTGCCACGTGCAGGTGGGTTTAGAACAGTGAGATAGAGTAGATCAACACGTGGCTGAAGACATGGTGCAGGAGGGAGGGCTTCAGATTTATAGATAATTAGGCAGTTTTCCAAGGAAGGTGGGACCTGTTCCAGCTGGACGGTTTACATCTGAACTGGAGGGGGACAAATAATCTTGCAGGTAGGTTTGCTAGAGAGGCTCTGGTGGATTTAAACTAGATATAGGGGGGAGGGGGAACAAGATTGTAGGAACAGATGTAGGGGAGAAGGAAGAAAAAGAAAATAGTAAAGTTGATTGCACTGTTAGTGATAAACAGAGTAAGAGGTGGAGAATTTCTTAAATGCATTTATTTTAATGTGAGGAGCATTGTAAGAAAGGTGGATGAGCTTAGAGCATGGATTGATACCTGGAAATATGATGTTGTAGCTATTAGTGAAACATGGTTGCAGGAGGGGTGTGATTGGCAACTAAATATTCCGGGTTTTTGTTGTTTCAAGTGTGATAGAATTGGAGGGACAAGAGGGGGAGGTGTTGCATTGCTTGTCAGAGAAAATCTTACAACGGTGCTACGGCAGGATAGATTAGAGGGCTCATCTAGGGAGGCTATTTGGGTGGAATTGAAGAATGGGAAAGGTGTAGTCACACTTATAGGTGTGTATTGTAGACCACTTAATGGGGAGTGAGAACTGGAGGAGCAAATTTGTAAGGAGATAGCAGATATTTGTAGTAAGCACAAGGTTGTGACTGTGGGAGATTTTAATTTTCCACGCATAGACTGGGAAGCCCATACTGTAAAAGGGCTGGATGGTTTGGAGTTTGTAAAATGTGTGCAGGATAGTTTTTTGCAGCAATACATAGAGGTACCAACTAGAGAAGGGGCAGTGCTGGATCTCCTGTTAGGGAATGAGAGCTGTGTACATACATCTATTGATGCTTCTGGACACATCTTCAGTGATGTTCCTGGAATCATCGGGTGTTTCGGGTCTTTCAACATCATACAACCTCCTCCAGGTGACCCAGCTGGGGCTGATCAGACCCCAGCTTGTGTCCAGATGGCTAGCTACTTATGACTCCATGGCTCCCCTCTTCTGAGCCACAGCCATCTTGAGGCCCTCTCTGCCACATCAGTGGTACTGCAGATGGCTCTCCTCTTCCTCTCTCCCTCGATACCCAAAATGCTGAAGGCTCTAACTAAAGAATGGGCTATGAATCCCCTACAACCAACCTCCACTGGGAGACACCTCGCCCTCCATCCAGCCTGCTGACAATTGCTGACCAGTCCTGCGTACTTGGAGAGCTTCCTTTCAAAGGCCTCTTCCAAGCTATCTTCCCATGGGACTGTCAGGTCCAGCAGCACCACTTGCTTAGTCGACTCAAACACTAGGACAATGTCTGGTCGCAGGGTGGTGGCTGCGATATGGTTGGGGAACTTCGAGGTCCACCAACAGCTGCCAGTCCCTTAGGTCAGGTGACAGAGGTATGTGTTGGGGAGCACTTCGGGTCCTGTGATCACAATGCCATTAGTTTCAATATAATTATGGAGAAGGATAGGTCTGGAACCAGGGTTGAGATTTATAATTGGAGAAAGGCTAACTTTGAGGAGATACGAAAGGATTTAGAAGGAGTGGATTGGGACAATTTGTTTTATGGGAAGGATGTAATAGAGAAATGGAGGTAATTTAAAGGTGAAATTTTGAGGGTACAGAATCTTTGTTCCTGTTAGGTTGAAAGGAAAGATTAAAAGTTTGAGAGAGCCATGGTTTTCAAGGGATATTGGAAACTTGGTTTGGAAAAAGAGAGATATCTACAATAAATATAGGCAGCTTGGAGTAAAGGAGGTGCTCGGAATATAAATGTAAAAAGAATCTTAAAGAAATTTGAACAGCTAAAAGAAGATAAGAGGTTGCTTTGGCAAGTAAGGTGAAAATAAATCCAAGGGGTTTCTACAGTTAAAGGATAGTGAAGGATAAAATTGGTCCCTAAGAGAATCAGAGTGGACAGCTATGTGAGGAGCCAAAAGAGATGGGGGAGATTTTGAACTATTTCTTCTACGGTATTCACTAAGGAGAAGGATATTGAATTGTGTAAGGTAAGGGAAACAAGTAGGGAAGTTATGGAAACTATGATGATTAAAGAAGAGGAAGTACTGGCACTTTTAAGGAATATAAAAGTGGATAAGTCTCCGGGTCCTGACAGGATATTCCCTAGGACCTTGAGGGAAATTAGTGTAGAAATAGCAGGGGCTCTAACAGAAATATTTCAAAAGTCATTAGAAACGAGGATGGTGATGAAAGATTGGCGTATTGCTCATGTTCCATTGTTTAAAAAGGGTTCTAAGAGTAAACCTAGCAATTACCAGTCTGTAAGTTTGATGGCAGTGGTGGGTAAATTAATGGAAAGTATTCTTAGATATGGTATATATGATTATCTGGATAGACGGGATTTGATTAGATTAGATTATGAGAACACTCAGTCCTCATTTATTGTCATTTATAAATGCATACGTGCATTAAGAAATGATAGTGTTTCTCCAGAGTGATATCACAGAAAAACAGGACAAACCAAAGACTAACACTGACAGAACCACATAGTTATAACATATTGCTTTGCACTTCTGTAACTATACCATAATTTGATAAAGAACAAACCATGGGCACGGTAAAAAAAAAAGACTCAAGTCCCGATCGACTCCCGAGTCCCCAATAGCAGGCGGCAAAAGGGAGAAACTCCCTGCTGTAAACCTCCAGGCACCGACAACTGCCGATGCTTTGGAAGCACCCGACCACAGCCGACACTGAGTCCGTCCATCCGAAAACTTCGAGCCTATGACCAGCCCCTCCGATACAGCCTCCCGAGCGCCTTCGATCCCGGCTGCCGAAACAAGCAAAGCCGAGGATTCGGGGCCTTCTCCGCTGGAGATTCTGGTTACCACACAGTAGCAGCGGCAGCGAAGTGGGCATTTCAGAAGTTTCTGCAGATGTTCCTCTGTACTCACGTCTTTCTCCATCAAATCAGAATTGTGCATGATACCCTGCTTGACAGATTACAGATATCATTCACTGGAGAGGCTGCGCGTGCTGCGTCGCGCCGCCATCTTCTCCTCCTCCTTAGGAACAGTCAACATGGATTTGTGCGTTGAAGGTCATGTTTGACAAATCTTATTGAATTTTTTGAAGAGGTTACTAGGAAAGTCGACGAGGGTAAAGCAGTGGATGTTGTCTATATGGACTTCAGTAAGGCCTTTGACAAGGTTCCACATGGAAGGTTAGTTAGGAAGGTTCAATCGTTAGGTATTAATATTGAAGTATTAAAATGGATTTAACAGTGGCTGGATGAGAGATGCCAAAGAGTAGTGGTGGATAACTGTTTGTCAGGTGGAGGCTGGTGACTAGTTGTGTGCCTCAGGGATCTGTACTGGGTCCAATGTTGTTTGTCATATACATTAATGATCTGGATGATGGGGTGGTAAATTGGATTAGTAAGTATGCAGATGATACTAAGATAGATAGTGTTGTGGATAATGAAGCAGGTTTTCAAAGCTTGCAGAGAGATTTAGGCCAGTTAGAAGAGTGGGCTGAAAGATGGCAGATGGAGTTTAATGCTGATAAGTGTAAGGTGCTACATTTTGGTAGGACTAACCAAAATAGGACATACATGGTAAATGGTAGGGCATTGAAGAATGTAGTAGAACAGAGTGATCTAGGAATAATGGTGCATAGTTCCCTGACGGTGGAATCTCATGTGGATAAGGTGGTGAAGAAAGCCTTTGGTATGCTGGCCTTTATAAATCAGAGCATTGAGTATAGGAGTCGGGATGTAATGTTAAAATTGTACAAGGCATTGGTAAGGCCAAATTTGGAGTATTGTGTACAGTTCTGGTCACCGAATTATAGGAAAGATATCAACAAAATATAGAGAGTACAGAGTAGATTTACTAAAATGTTACCTGGGTTTCAGCACCTGAGTTACAGAGAAAGGTTGAACAAGTTAGGTCTTTATTCTTTAGAGAGTAGAAGGTTGAGGGGGGACTTGATAAGAGGTATTTAAAATAATGAGGAGGATAGATGGTTGACATGGATAGATTTTTTTCCATTGAGAATAAGGGAGATTCAAACAAGAGGCCACGAGTTGAGAGTTATGGAGCAAAAGTTTAGGTGTAATATGAGGGGGAACTTCTTTACTCAGAGTGGTGGCTGTGTGGAACGAGCTTCCAGTAGAAGTGGTAGAGGCAGGTTCGATATTGTCATTTAAAGAAAAATTGGATAGATATATGGACAGGAAAGGAATGAAGGGTTATGGGTTGAGTGCAGGTCGGTGGGACTAGGTGAGAGTAAGCATTCGGCTCGGACTAAAAGGGCCGAGATGGCCTGTTTCCGTGCTGTAATTATGGTTATATGACACAAAGGTTGGGGGTGTTGTGGATAGTGTGAAGGGCTGTCAGAGGTTACAGTGGGACATTGATGGGATGCAAAACTGGGCCGAGAAGTGGCAGATGGAGTTCAACCCAGATAAGTGTGAGGTGGTTCATTTTGGTAGGTCAAATATGATGGCAAAATATAGTATTAATGGTAAGACTTTTGGCAGTGTGGAGGATCAGAGGGATCTTGGGGTCCTGATCCGTAGGACACTCAAAGCTGCTGTACAGGTTGACTGTGTACTTTAGAAGGTTTATGATGCATTGGCCTTCATCAACCGTGGGATTGAGTTTAAGAGCCGAGAGGTATTGTTACAGCTTTATAGCTATTAAAGCAGCTGTGCATGAGAGCATCCCCACAAAATTGTTCAGGGTTTTCCCCAATCAGAAGCCTGGATGAACAATGAAACCCAGCATTAGAGGCATTCAAGTCCAGCGATCAAGAATGCTACAAAAGGTGCAAATATGATCTCCGGAAAGCCGTCTCTGGGACAAAATTGAGATTCCAGACTAGACTGGAATCAACGAGGGATGCTCGACAGCTGTGGCAGCGTTTGAATGCCATAATGTCCTACAAAATGAAATCGTGTGACGTAGGGGACAGCAGGGCTTCACCTCCAGATGAGCTCAATGCCTTCTATGCTGGCTTTGATCACCAGAGGAGGGAGGAAACACAACGCACCTCCATATCTCCCGATGATACTTTGGTCTCAGTATCTGAAGATGACGTACAGGCGGCCTTCAGGAGAATGAGCCCTCATTTATTATGATCAAAGTCTGCAACTCTGTAATTCTCCTTCTCCAGATAGCTGTGAATCCAAGAAAGAAAAACATGGCAGCACGATCATCAACCCCCAAATCCCTTCCCCCTCCCCCACAAAAATAAAACAGGCACATCGACCCCCAAGTCCCTCCTTCCTCACACAAAACTACAAGGAAGATCAGGGGAAAAATACAGAATATTAAAAAAAACCATAACACTGGAAAAAAAATCCAAAATGCAGAAAACCTGGGCAAGATATTTCCTCTCCGTAACAGAGCGATCACATCAGCGATCAAAAGGCAGTCTCCCCTCCATAACAGAGCAATCTCACCAGCGATAAAAAGGCAGTCTCCTCTCTCCGTGCCAGAACAATCTCACCAGTGATCAACAGGCAGTCTCCTCTCTCCATTACAGAGCAATTTCACCGGTGATAAAAAGGCAGTCTCCTCTCTTGGTAGCAGAGTGATCTCACCAGTGATAAAAAGGCAGGTAGCCAGCGCTTCAGTCTCCCTCGTCACTTTAGTCGGCGAACAATGGAAGCTTTCATCAGCGAAATAACTTGCAGCCTTTTTGCCACTAGGGTCCCACACACTGCCTCTCCTGGAATCCTCTCGGAGACTTCAGAGCTCTGAAACACCAAACAATCTCCAAACTGCAAAGCACAGGCTGCAACAGTTCCAGAATCTCATTCAAGATGAAAAACAAATGTCAAAGACATAAAAGAAGTGAAATATGTGGTTTCATGATCAGGTCCTAACGGAGTGCCTGGCCGAGTATTGAAGACCTGAGCTGACCAACTGTCCAGTGTATTCACAGATATCTTTAACCTTTTGCTCCAGCAGTGTGTGGTATCTGCCTTCTTCAAGCAGGCTTCAGTGCCTCTTTCACCTCAGATGGTTGAAGAAGTTTGGTATGGGCCACCAAATCCTAAGAACTTTCTATAGGGGCACAATTGAGAGCATCCTGACTGGCTACATCACTGCCTGGTATGAGAACTGTACTTCCCTCAATCACAGGACTCTGCAGAGAGTGGTGCGGACAGCCCAGCACATCTGTAGATGTGAACTTCCCACTATTCAGGACATTTATAAAGACAGGTTGTGTGAAATGGGCCCGAAGTCACCCCACAAACTGTTCCAGCTGCTACCATCTGGGAAACGGTACCGCAACATAAAAGCCAGAACCAACAGGCTCCAGGACAGCTTCTTCCACCAGGCCAACAGATTACTTAATTCATGCTGACACAACCATATTTCTATGCTATATTGACTGTCCTGTTGTACATACCATTTATTATAAATTTCACATTTAGACAGAGATGTAACTTAAAGATTTTTACTCTATGTATATGAAGGATGTAAGTAATAAAGTCAATTCAATTCAATTCATCCACAGTGATAAAGTGTTTTGATAGGCTGGTGTTGAAGCATATCAGCTCCTGCCTGAGTGGTGACTTGGATTTGCTCCAGTTTGCCTACTGAAGCAACAGGTCTACAGCAGATGTTATCTCGTTGGTTCTTCACACAACCCTGGAACATATGAACAGCAAAGGTGCATATTTCAGGATGCTTGTTTTCAATTACAGCTCGGCATTTAACACTATTATACTCTCAAAACTAATCAGTAAACTCCAAGACCTGGGCCTCAATACCCCTTGTGCAATTGGTTCCTGGATTTCCTCACTTGTAGACCCCAGAAAGGTCGGATTGGCAAAAATGTCTCTACAATCTTCATCAGCACAGGAGCACCACAGGTATCTGTGCTTAGTCTCCTGCTCTACTCACTTTATACCTTTGACTAATTACAACTCCAACACTATATACAAGTTTGCTGATGGCACCACCGCTGTGGGCTTTAACAAATGTGGTGATGAATCAGCATACAGGAGGGAGATCAAAAACTTGGTTGACTGGTGTAATAACAACAACCTCTCACTCAATGTCAATAAGATCAAGGAACTAGTAGTAGATTTCAGGAGAGGGAAACCAGAGGTCCATGAGCCAGTAATCATTGGAGGATCAGACATGGAGAGGTCTGTAACTTGAAACTCCTGGGTGTCAGTATCTGAGAGGACCTGTCCTGGATGCATCATTTAAATATAATTGCAAAGAAAGCACATCAGTGGCTCAACTTCCTTAGGAGTCTGCAGAAATATGGCATGTCATCAAAAATCTTGGCAAACTTCCATAAATGTGTGGTGGAAAGTGTGCTGACTGGCTGCATTGTGGCATAAAATCCTACAAAAGTTGGTGGATTTGGCCCAGTACATCACAGGTAAAACTCTCCCAACCACTGCACTCATCTACATGAAACATTGCCGTGGAAAAGCAGCATCCATCATCAAAGATCCTCATCACCCAGGCCATGCTCTTTTCTTGCTGCAGCCATCAGGTAGAAGGTACAGGTGCCTCAGGACTCGCACCACCAGGTTCAAGAACAGTTACTACCCCTCACATCAGGCTCTTGAACAAAGGGGGATAATTATACTCACTTAAGTACTCTTTTATCTTGCTATTTCATGCTCAATATTAATCTCTATTTATTATCTACATTTGCACAGTTTTTATAGCTTATAGGTCTTGATATTTACAGTTTACATATCTTGTTTACAGTTACTGTTCTATAGATTTGCTAATACGCCTGTGGAAAAAAAATCCTCAGGGTATGTATGTTGTTGCATGTATGTACTCTGATAATAAATTTTGCTTTGAATTTAGAACTAGAAAATTTGTTATTAATAATGTTTTTAGTCAAATTTCTTGTCTCTTGAACTACCAGTAAGCTGTCGCCCGACTTCAGTATCACCATCTTAAACCGGAAGTAATCTGTAAAGGTTGAGTTGCCTTTAAGGCATTTATTTGACTGTTGGGTCTACACTCTAAATGATTTGTTTGTTACTATTTTCTAGTTAAAGTTAAAGGTTGATAATTATGTTAGTCTAACAAAGGTAAATTCATTGTCTATGGTATATCGCGGCATGTGATGACGTAACCTCTGGTTTCGCCGTGTCTTATGTGTAATCTCCGGTTCGGGAAGGTGTAAAGGTGGGTGCCATGCGTGCAGCATGATCGTGAAGAGCTCTGTTTCTACCCACAAAGAAACATTATAGAAGCAATGCCTTTTCACCATACAATGTTAATGTGGAAGAGTGCACAGTAAATGATTAACATTACTACAACTCGATCTTCATTGCCTCTGGTTTAACTTGGTGTTTAGTCAGAGTTTCAACACACTGCATGAGAGCATTACAAAGTTGGAGATGACTGATTTGACCTTGATAAGATTCACATCATTTCCCAGAAATTGAAAAAAGGTTTCATTAACCTTCGCGAATAATTCTGGCAAATAAGTAACGTCATGCCTAATATTTTTGGGTTGATACAGAATGAAGCACTTGAGTCTTCAAAGAATTTTATCATAGTTTCATAAATCACATGAAAGCATCTCAGGCAGTCTCCTTTTGAGAGCCATCTGACTTCTGTATGCAACAGCAACTGTTCATCATTCTCAATACAAAGCTCTCAAAAGAGTTGACTTGATTTTATTTATTGCTGTGATAACAGTAGTTAATGATTTGTGCAGCCAATCACAGGTTTTTTTTGCAACAAGATGTTGTCTGTGACTTACACAGTGAATGGTAAATATGTTATGCACAGCTTTTGTCAAGAAAGTAATAACCCCACAGTGGCATCCTGTTTTTGATGGTGTCTGTGTTGCACAAGCAAGAAAGTTGGTGGGTGGGATCTCCTTTTTGGAAAAGTTGCTCAATAACCCAAATATTGACTCTCCTTTGTGTCTGTTTTCAGTCCCCTTGCAAATAAAAACTCTTGAATCCATGTTTTCATCTTTTATGAAGTGAACATAACCAAGAAGCAAAGACTCATTGCCTGACAAAGTTGAATCATCCAGCTGCAGAGCAAATTCTGCTGTCCTAAGTATGTTGCACAATGTGTCTTCCAGATTTTCAGACATTTCATTTATTCATCTTTGAACAGAGTTGTCATTGAGCAGAATCTCTTTACTCATTTGACCTTGTGACTTGTACAAAACCGTAGCCAGAATCTCCCTTATTGCTGGCAGGATCAGTTCTCCAATTGTGTGGTGCTTTCCAGATTTAGCAATGAACAATGAAAGGTTGTATGAAGCAAGCAGACTATCACTGCTTTGTTGTGAAGCTCTGGTAAACATGTTTTGAAGTATTTTCTATTACTGAAGGTTTTCTCAATGTGATTGAAAATAAACCAAGTTATTGTTTGCTTTATCAGAATGTATTCTCTTCAAATGTTCAAGGAGCATTATTTAAAAAACATTTTCACACAATAGATTGTTGTTGGTTGCATTGTGTTGATACAAATCCATACTTCAGTTATTCCACACTATACTGTCTCCACTCTATTTTCATTTGGTCTGCTTCTGCAATTTTCTTAATGGCTACAATCAATCGCCTATTGTTTAAGTCCAACATCAAACACTGTGGCCAGTAAAGAGGAAAGTTATGACATTATCATAGCTAAGGCAAAACCTGATGTTCTGTCTGAAGGTACATAAGGTGTGGCAGCAATATTTTGGCCGGGCTGTGGACTAGAGCAATGTGGTCAAGAGCAATCAGAAGGTCAGATTCTGAACTTAACCCCATTCATTGTACAGGAACTACATCACTGTGTGACTTGAGTATGGGAATCATACTAGCTAACACTGTACTACAGTAGTGAACAGCAATAATGCGAAGAAATAATACAGTTTCTTCAGTCCAATTTCTCATGAAATGCCAAATACAGAAATGCCACATTGATTTTCAAAAACTAGTGCACTTTGAGCAAAGTCTAAAAGAACAGTGGGTTATCAAGAGATGATATGAACATTGTAATCAATTATGAGGCTCTGAGGATCTAATATTTATAATAAGTAATTCATTTATTCAAGTAAGCCTGTAATCCCTCAGCTGCCCTTCTTGTTACTGAGCACCGCTCCTTACTGGGCCACTTAGAAATGACCACCACCCTCAGGGGTGATAGCACTTTGGGAACCACTTGGCTAGAGTGCGTCAGTAAAGTAGAAACTTGTCAGTAATTCTCTTTCTTTTTAAATCTTTTTATTAAATAAGTATACAAAAAGGTAAGCCATATAGACACTAATACATTGTTAGAATATAATAAAATTACAGAAGATATTAATACAAAAAAAAATACTACAAACAATGTAATTTAAACATAACATACCAAGGTAACATAATAGTATACTAATTTTATATATATATCAATGGAGAAAAAGAAAAAAAACCCCCAAAAAAAACCCACCGTGCAACTAACTAAAAGCAACGCAAAGCAATGGGCTAGCTTGAAACCAAACAGAGTTAAACTTAAAATCACGTCCTCAATCCCGACCTCCATTAAAAACAGTGAAAAAAACAAGAAGGGTATATATTACATTAAATGAAAATATTGAATAAAAGATCTCCAAGTCTGTTCAAATTTAAATGAGGAGTCATAAAGATTGCTTCTAATTTTCTCCAAATTCAAGCATAATATCATCTGAGAAAACCAAAAAAAGGTAGATGGAGCATTAAGCTCTTTCCAATGTTGTAAGATACATCTTTTCACCATTAAAGTAAGAAATGCAATTATTCTACGGGCTGAAGGGGAGAGATTACTGGAAATTTTAGGTAGTCCAAAGATAGCAGTAATAGGGTGAGGAGAGATATCTATATTCAATACCTTGGAGATAATATTAAAAATGTCTCTCCAAAAAGTTTCCAAAGTAGGGCAAGACCAAAACATATGAGTTAAAGAGGTTATCTGCCCCGGACATCTATCACAAAAAGGATTAATATGAGAATAAAAGCGCGCTAACTTATCTTTGGACATACGTGCTCTATGAACAACTTTAAATTGAATTAGGGAATGTTTAGCACAGATAGAGGAAGTATTGACTAATTGTAAAATCTGCCCCCAGTCATCCACAGAAATGGTAAACCCCAATTCCTGTTCCCAATCTACCCTAATCTTATCAAATGGAGCTTTCCTAAGTTTCATAATAATATTATAAATCATAGCCGATGCACCTTTCTGACATGGATTAAGGTTGATTATAGTATCTAAAATGTATGTAGGAGGGAGCATTGGAAAGGAAGAAAGTATAGTACTTAGAAAATTTCTAACTTGTAAATATCCAAAAAAATGTATTCTTGATAAGTTATATTTATTAGATAATTGTTCAAAAGACATAAGGGAACCATCTAAAAATAAATCCAAAAACCGTGAAATACCCTTAGTCTTCCAAATTTGAAAAGCACGATCCATAAAAGAGGGAGGAAAAAATATGTTACCTGAAATAGGAATCGCTAACCCAAATTGATTAAGATCAAAAAATTTTCTGAATTGAAACCAAATACGCAAGGTATATTTAACTATCGGATTAGACACCTGTTTAAGGCGTTTCCAATCAAAAGGAAGAGAGGAACCTAAAATAGAGCCAAGTGTAAAACCCTGAACAGATTGTAATTCCAATACTACCCATTTAGGAATGGATAGTATATCCTGGTCCAGTAACCAGAATTTCATATGTCGAATATTAATTGCCCAATAATAAAATCTAAAGTTAGGTAATGCTAAGCCTCCATCTCTCTTAGCTTTCTGTAAATGTATTTTACCCAGTCTCGGGTTTTTATTCTGTCAAATAAATGAAGAAATTTTAGAGTCAACTTTGTCAAAAAAAGATTTTGGAACAAAGATTGGTAACGCCTGAAATACATATAAAAATTTTGGCAAAAAAAACATCTTAACTGCGTTAATACGACCAATCAAAGTTAAATATAAAGGAAGCCATTTAGATGAAAGTTGAGTAATATGGTCTATTAATGGTAAAAAGTTAGTCTTAAATAAATCTTTGCATTTACAAGTAATTTTAATCCCAAGATATGAAAAATAATTATTAATCAATTTAAATGGAAATTTATAATATAAGGGAAGTTGTTTATTAATCGGAAAGAGTTCACTCTTACTAAGATTTAATTTATAACCTGAAAAAAGACCAAATTGTGCTAATAACTCTAAAACAGCTGGGATGGATTTTTGAGGATTACAAATATATAAAAGTAAATTATCAGCATAGAGTGATAATTTATGGGACTTTAAGCCCCGAGTTATCCCAGTAATATTTGGAGATTCTCGAATGGCAATTGCAAGAGGTTCTAATGCAATATCAAATAATAAGGGACTAAGAGGACAGCCTTGTCGAGTACCTCGAAAAAGAGGGAAAAAAGGTGAACTTAAAGAGTTAGTATGGACCGAGGCCACAGGAGAATAATAGAAACATAGAAACATAGAAAATAGGTGCAGGAGTAGACCATTCGGCCCTTCGAGCCTGCACCGCCATTTATTATGATCATGGCTGATCATCCAACTCAGAACCCCGCCCCAGCCTTCCCTCCATACCACCTGACCCCTGTAGCCACAAGGGCCATATCTAACTCCCTCTTAAACATAGCCAATGAACTGGCCTCAACAGTTTGCTGTGGCAGAGAATTCCACAGATTCACCACTCTCTGTGTGAAGAAGTTTTTCCTAATCTCGGTCCTAAAAGGCTTCCCCTCTATCCTCAAACTGTGACCCCTCGTTCTGGACCTCCCCAACATCGGGAACAATCTTCCCGCATCTAGCCTGTCCAATCCCTTTAGGATCTTATACGTTTCAATCAGATTCCCCCTCCATCTTCTAAATTCCAACGAGTACAAGCCCAGTTCATCCAGTCTTTCTTCATATGAAAGACCTGCCATCCCAGGAATCAATCTGGTGAACCTTCTTTGTACTCCCTCTATGGCAAAGATGTCTTTCCTCAGATTAGGGGACCAAAACTGCACACAATACTCCAGGTGTGGTCTCACCAAGGCCTTGTACAACTGCAGTAGTACCTCCCTGCTCCTGTACTCGAATCCTCTCGCTATAAATGCCAGCATACCATTCGCCTTTTTCACAGCCTGCTGTACCTGCATGCCCACTTTCAATGACTGGTGTATAATGACACCCAGCTCTCGTTGCACCTCCCCTTTTCCTAATCGGCCACCATTCAGATAATAATCTGTTTTCCTATTTTTGCCACCAAAGTGGATAACTTCACATTTATCCACATTAAATTGCATCTGCCATGAGTTTGCCCACTCACCCAACCTATCCAAGTCACCCTGCATCCTCTTAGCATCCTCCTCACTGCTAACACTGCCACCCAGCTTCGTGTCATCCGCAAACTTGGAGATGCTGCATTTAATTCCCTCATCCAAGTCATTAATATATATTGTAAACAACTGGGGTCCCAGCACTGAGCCCTGCGGTACCCCACTAGTTACCGCCTGCCATTCTGAAAAGGTCCCGTTTATTCCCACTCCTTGCTTCCTCTCTGCTAACCAATTCTCCACCCACACCAATACCTTACCCCCAATACCGTGTGCTTTAAGTTTGCACACTAATCTCCTGTGTGGGACCTTGTCAAAAGCCTTTTGAAAATCCAAATACACCACATCCACTGGTTCTCCCCTATCCACTCTACTAGTTACATCCTCAAAAAATTCTATGAGATTCGTCAGACATGATTTTCCTTTCACAAATCCATGCTGACTTTGTCCGATCATTTCACCGCTTTCCAAATGTGCTGTTATCACATCCTTGATAACTGACTCCAGTAGTTTCCCCACCACTGACGTTAGGCTAACCGGCCTATAATTCCCCGGTTTCTCTCTCCCTCCTTTTTTAAAAAGTGGGGTTACATTAGCCACCCTCCAATCCTCAGGAACTAGTCCAGAATCTAATGAGTTTTGAAAAATTATCACTAATGCATCCACTATTTCTTGGGCTACTTCCTTAAGCACTCTAGGATGCAGACCATCTGGCCCTGGGGATTTATCTGCCTTCAATCCCTTCAATTTACCTAACACCACTTCCCTACTAACATGTATTTCACTCAGTTCCTCCATCTCACTGGACCCTCTGTCCCTTACTATTTCTGGAAGATTATTTATGTCCTCCTTAGTGAAGACAGAACCAAAGTAATTATTTAATTGGTCTGCCATGTCCTTGCTCCCCATAATCAATTCACCTGTTTCTGTCTGCAGGGGACCTACATTTGTCTTTACCAGTCTTTTCCTTTTTACATATCTATAAAAGCTTTTACAGTCCGTTTTTATGTTCTCTGCCAGTTTTCTCTCATAATCTTTTTTCCCCTTCCTAATTAAGCCCTTTGTCCTCCTCTGCTGAACTCTGAATTTCTCCCAGTCCTCAGGTGAGCCACTTTCTCTGGCTAATTTGTATGCTACTTCTTTGGAATTGATACTATCCCTAATTTCTCTTGTCAGCCACGGGTGCACTACCTTCCTTGATTTATTCTTTTGCCAAACTGGGATGAACAATTGTTGTAGTTCATCCATGCAACCTTTAAATGCTTGCCATTGCATATCCACCGTCAATCCTTTAAGTGTCATTTGCCAGTCTATCTTAGCTAATTCACGTCTCATACCTTCAAAGTTACCCCTCTTTAAGTTCAGAACCTTTGTTTCTGAATTAACTATGTCACTCTCCATATTAATGAAGAATTCCACCATATTATGGTCACTCTTACCCAAGGGGCCTCTCACGACAAGATCGCTAATTAACCCTTCCTCATTGCTCAAAACCCAGTCCAGAATAGCCTGCTCCCTAGTTGGTTCCTCGACATGTTGGTTCAAAAAACCATCCCGCATACATTCCAAGAAATCCTCTTCCTCAGCACCTTTACCAATTTGGTTCACCCAGTCTACATGTAGATTGAAGTCACCCATTATAACTGCTGTTCCTTTATTGCACACATTTCTAATTTCCTGTTTAATACCATCTCCGACCTCACTACTACTGTTAGGTGGCCTGTACACAACTCCCACCAGCGTCTTCTGCCCCTTAGTGTTACGCAGCTCTACCCATATCGATTCCACATCTTCCCGGCTTATGTCCTTCCTTTTTATTGCGTTAATCTCTTTTTTAACCAGCAACGCCACCCCACCTCCTTTTCTTTCATGTCTATCCCTCCTGAATATTGAATATCCCTGAACGTTGAGCTCCCATCCCTGGTCACCCTGGAGCCATGTCTCTGTGATCCCAACTATATCATAATCATTAATAACAATCTGCACTTTCAATTCATCCACCTTATTACAAATGCTCCTTGCATTGACACATAAAGCCTTCAGGCGCTCTTTTACAACTCTCTTAGCCCTTGTACAATTATGTTGAAAAGTGGCCCTTTTTAATGCTTGCCCTGGATTTGTCGGCCTGCCACTTTTACTTTTCTCCTTTGTACTTTTTGCTTCTACGCTCACTTTACACCCCTCTGTCTCTCTGCACTGGTTCCCATCCCTCTGTTGTGAACTAACCTCCTCACGCCTAGCCTCTTTAATTTGATTCCCACCCCCCAACCATTCTAGTTTAAAGTCACCTCAGTAGCCCCCGCTAATCTCCCTGCCAGGATATTGGTCCCCCTAGGATTCAAGTGTAACCCGTCCTTTTTGTACAGGTCACGCCTGCGCCAAAAGAGGTCCCAATGATCCAAAAACTTGAATCCCTGCACCCTGCTCCAATCCCTCAGCCACGCATTTATCCTCCACCTCATCGCATTCCTACTGTCACTGTCGCGTGGCACAGGCAGTAATCCCGAGATTACTACCTTTGCGGTCCTTTTTCTCAACTCCCCTCCTAGCTCCCTATATTCTCCTTTCAGGACCTCATCCCTTTTCCTACCTATGTCATTGGTACCTATATGTCCCACACCTCTGGCTCCTCACCCTCCCACTTCAGGATATCTTGGACACGATCAGAAATATCCTGGACCCTGGCACCAGGGAGGCAAACGACCATCCGGGTCTCTGGACTGCGTCCACAGAATCGCCTATCTGACCCCCTTACTATCGAGTCCCCTATCACAACTGCCCTCCTCTTCCTTGCCCTACCCTTCTGAGCTACAGGGCCAGACTCTGTGCCGGAGGCACGGCCACTGTCGCTTCCCCCGGGTAAGCTGTCCCGCCCAACAGTACTCAAACAGGAGTACCTGTTGTTAAGGGGCACAGCCACCGGGGTACTCCCCATCACCTGACTTTTCCCCTTCCCCCTCCTAACCGTGACCCACTTGTCTGCCTCCCGTGGCCCCGGCGTGACCACCTGCCTTCCACTCCTCTCTATCACCTCCTCGCTCTCCCTGACCAGACAAAGGTCATCGAGCTGCAGCTCCAGTTCCGTAACGCGGTCCCTTAGGAACTGCATCTTGATGCACTTGGCGCAGATGTAGACGTCCGGGAGGCTTGGAGACTCCAGGGCCTCCCACATCTGACACCGAGAACAGCAAACTGCCCTCACAGTCATAATGCCCCTCTCCTCAAATAGCAACAGAAAATGAATGTCAAACCTTCCTCGCCTCGCCCACTTCCACCTAAGCCCGGTGAGCCGAAGCCCTTAAGTCTTCACTCTGCTCCCGGCTCACTCCGCCGCCCGCAAACTACGCTGCCCGCTCTATGAGGCTTTGTTCCTTTTAAATCTGCCGCGCTGCACTGCCCGACGTCACACGCCTGCGCAGTCCCGCCTCTCAGAAAGCCGTTGGAGAAAAAACAATGTAAGAGCTTAATCCAGGATATAAATTTCAAGCTGAAATTAAACCTTTCAAGCACCTTAAATAAATAAGGCCATTCTACTCTATCAAAAGCTTTCTCGGCATCTAAAGAGATAACACACTCAGGAACATTTTGTGAGGGAGTATAAACGATATTTAACAGTGTACGAATATTATAAAAAGAGTAACGACCTTTAATAAAACCCGTTTGGTCTTCCGAAATAATAGAGGGAAGTACTTTTTCTAATCTATTTGCTAATAACTTAGAAAAAACTTTAGAATCAACATTTAATAAAGATATTGGTCTATAAGATGCACATTGAGCAGGATCTTTATCCTTCTTTAATATTAAAGAGATTGACGCTCTATTAAAAGATTCAGGAAGTTTACCAAGTTTCGATGAAGCCTCAAAAACCCTACAGAGCCAAGGGATTAATGAAGGAGCAAAACATTTATAAAATTCTACGGTAAACCCATCAGGGCCAGGAGCTTTCCCCAAATTCATAGAGAAAATAATATTCTTAATCTCATCCATGGTAATAGGAGTATCTAACATAGAAGTCATATCCTGTGAAATCTCAGGGAAGTCTAAATTATCTAAAAAATCATTCATATATTTAGAATCTCGAGGAGACTCTGATTGATATAAGGAAGAGTAAAAATCACAGAAGGTTTGATTAATCCCCACATGATCAAGTATTAGTCGATCATTTTGGTTATAAATCTGATTAATTTGAGATTTAGCATAATTAGACTTCAATTGATTAGCCAACAGTTTACCAATTTTGTCACTGTGTACATAAAATTCACTTCGTTTTCTTTAATTGGTTTACAATCGAGGACGAGAGTAATAAACTGTGTTCCATTTGAAGTTCAGTTCTTTGTTTATATAACTCCTCAGAAGGAGCTATAACATATTTCTTATCAATTTCCTTAATCTTGTCCACAATTACCAACTCCTCCTGCTTCTGCTTCTTCCTCAAAGCAGCAGAATACGAGATAATCTGACCACGAATATAAGCTTTAAAAGTATCCCAAAGAGTGTTAACAGAAATATCCTCTGTATGGTTAATTGTAAAAAAAAGATCAATCTGTTCATTCATAAAGTTAACAAAGTCCGAGTCCTGAAGCAACAGCGAATTAAAACGCCATTGTCTATTATTTTGTATATTGGCCAGAATTTTAATAGAAAGCTTAAGTGGAGCATGATCCGAAATGGTTATAGAATCATAATCACATTTAATCACTGAGGGAATAAGACAAGAATCAATAAAGAAATAATCAATTCTTGAATAGGAATGATGAACATGTGAAAAAAAAGAAAAATCTTTTTCCTGAGGATGCAAGAAGCGCCAAATGTCCGTCGACCCAGAATCAGAAAGAAATGAATTAATCAAAGTTGCAGATTTATTAGGTAAGGTCCGTAAAGGAGCCGAACGGTCCAAAGCTGGAGACAAACAGGTATTAAGGTCTCCACCCCAGATCAATGAAAACTCATTCAAATTCGGAAACTGATTAAATAATGATTTATAAAATTCCGGACAATCCATATTAGGAGCATAAACATTAACCAAAACTACTTTTTCATTAAATAGTAAACCACTAACCAATAGAAATCTACCATTCGGATCAGAAATAATATCATGCTGTATAAAAGTAACTGAGGAGTCTATAAAAATAGAGACGCCTCGAATCTTAGCATTGGAGTTCGAATGAAACTGTTGTCCCTTCCAGAATTTAAAAAAACGTAGTCTGTCCCCCCTCCGCACATGGGTCTCTTGTAAGAATAAAATTTGTGCTTTAAGTCTCCGGAACACTTTAAAAACTTCTTTCCTTTTAATAGGATGATTAAGACCATTAGTATTCCAGGAGACAAAATTACTGTTTACTGTTTTATAATCAGCTGATCTTTTTTATATTTACACTTTTTTTTAGGGAGCGTATACCGGAAGTCATGGGGGTAGTTTTAGTGCTTGCTTCTTTCGGGCTGGTCTGCATTAGACTTAGCTTTCGGGACATGGGGTGGGGGGGTGGTGGGAGGGGCTTCACTTTTTAGTTTCTTTCTTCTTGGGCTATATACATTATTGAAGTATGGGTTGCGTTCTTCTTCCCGGTATCTCTTGTATGTTCTGTTCCCTCTCCGGGTTCGTGGGTTGAGCCTATCGTCAATCCTCCTTGTTGTGGGTTGACTTTAGGGTTTATGGAGTCTTAGTAATTCTCATGTTGGCTCTCAGTTGTTTCAACATTGCCATTAATTTAAATGTAATGAATACCCTCACAAATAGACAGAGTATACTTCTCATTGGGTAATGTAATCTCAGTTTATTCATTGGGGAGGACTCAGTTTGTGAATGGAAATAACTCTTGATTTCTGAAGTTCATCTAGGCATACCATAGTGGTTATGACCAGCTGCACTACCTTCCCACTGTAAAGACTGTCCATGATCTGTACTCAGACACAATGTTTGTCAATATTTTTCACAATTGAAAGAAAATTATTGTGCTAAGAGCTTTTCTGTCATTATCTAGTATAATCTCTCCAGAATGCTATTTCTTGGGTGGATTCATCTGAATGACTCTGCCATATGTTGTCCTGGGAAGCTGCTAGATTAAATCCTTCTCACTACTCTGGTGGGAACCTTCTTCACCTGGTTGGGGGAAGCGGTGGAGAAGGATTGGGTGGAGGCCAGGAGAAAAGCAGTAACTATCCCAGCTGTCAATTGGTTAATGACAGCTTACTCAGGCCAGATATAGCAATATCATGTTCTCATCACAAGGTGATTCTATTTGTAGAGAGGATTTTCCAACAAGTGGGAAGAAGAGATGTAACCTCTTTCTAACTTGCTCTGATACAGTCACAAATATTCATTCAGGAAAAACCTTTGAAGGGTGTTGTGCTTTTGTTCTGAGTCTTTGTTGTCAGCAATGTGCCAACCAATGAGTTGAAATCAAGGCAGAGAGCTTATCTTTTTTTTAACAGTAATGTCCATTTTACAGAAAATGAATAACACTCAGAAAACAGTCAATTTAAAGAATGGAAGAAATTGTTTTATTCTTGTTCAATTCCCTTCATTTATTTGTTGGACCTTTGTTGCTGCTGTTGGGCCTGCGAATATTTCCAAAGCAAGTTAATAATTATTATGAACTTACTACAATTTCCTCGAACTACCTCTTTTTAAAGGAGTTGTGAAAGATTCTTCTTAAAATTTTGAACAAACAATCTCCATTGGTGTTTACACTCTTGTTGCAAAACCTGTTTTGACTGTTTGACTTCCAATTATACCTGTACTGTGTTTGGTATGCATTCCCGGAGATGGGGAGGTGAACGAGAAAGGCATTTCGCAATTGTTTCTTATTATCAGCTACTGGTCATTTTATGTCATTCCTGCTTTTCTCATGCCTGCCGCAGCGTGATTTCACTTTGATTGAACTGTGACTAAAGTCCTAGCTGGTTGACTAATAGTTCTTCCTAATAGACCTCTTCCTAGATATGCTGCCTGGCCTGCTGCGTTCACCAGCAACTTTTATGTGTGTTGCTTGAAATTCCAGCATCTGCAGATTTCCTCGTGTTTGCGTGACTAATAGTTCTGTAGATAAGGGATAATAGTTCTGTAGATAGGCAAGCATCTGGGGAGAGAGTTAAAGTGAAGGTCATGAAATGGATAGTGAGAATCTGATTCTCTCAAGAAGGGCAGTGTGCACAAATACAAATTCATTTCCAATCAATTAGAGTTAGGAAAAATGGTAAAAATACAGAATTGAAGGTTCTGTAACTGAATGTAAAGTACAGCTCAGAAAAAGATTGAGCTAATGCTATTAATTGAAATGCATGTGGAAGTTCTGATAACAGTTGTGGTGATGCTGATGCATATAGCATAATTGGGAATGAGATACTTCACTTTTAGAAGAGAGGGCATACCTGATATTAAAGAAAATGTAATTAATAAGAAAGGATAGCTGCTCCAAAAATTTGAATTTGAATTAGTATGGATGCATCTAAGAAAAGCAAGGAACAGACCCCAAGCAAGTAGTAGCAAGTAAGTAAGGAAATGCAGGAAATTAGAGATATCTTCAACTCCCTGACGTTTACCATAGCCTCGAACAGGGATAGAAGCAGATGGTATGGGAAAGAATTTAATTGGGGAGAGTGAGCTATGATGCTGTTTGGCTGGAACTTGAGAGCATAAATTGGGAACAGATGTACTCAGGCAAATGTTCAAAAACAGAAATGTTAAGCCGGCTTAGGGAGCCCTTGAATAGGGTTCTGGATAGGCTTGTCCCATTGAGGTAGGGAAAGGATGGCAGGGTGAAGGAACTGTGGTTGATAAGACAAGTGGAACATCTAATAAAAAGAAGGAAAGAATGAAGCATACTTAAGATTTAGGAAGCAAGCATCAGACAGGGCTCTTGAGAGTTGTAATGTAGCCAGGAAGGAGCTTAAGAAGGGACTTAAAAGAGGTAGAAAGGGGATCAGAAGACCTTAGTGAGTAGGAATAAAAAAAACTCCCAGAATTCTACATGTCTGTGAAGAAAAAGAAGATGACTAGATTGAGAGTAGGACCAATGGGGGATACAATTATTTTGAGTATTGTGAGCAGTTTTGGTCACTTCCGTACAGGAAAGATGTAAATAAGGTTGAGAGAGTACAGAGAAAATTTACGAGGATGTTGCTGGAACTGAAGGACCTGAGCATAGGCGGCCTTAGCTATGTTTCACCCCGGGCCCCGCCCTCCCAGGGGCCCCTGACTGACATGCCAAAATTTAATGCACAGCTCCCAGACGCCACAATATTCTCCTGCTATTGCCAGCTGAACCACCAGTGGGCGCTCGCTGACTGACATCTGAGAAAATACATTAAAATATTTACTTCACTTGTAAACATTGCTCCTAGCAAAGAAGGTTAATTTTCAGTGAGAGGAAAATGAAACGCTCCTATCCTAGTGGTGCTGAAAAATGGAAAATATTAGACAACAAAACAAAATGTCTAAATAGTCTCCCAAAAGTTACATCTATCTTTGGTCCAGCATCTGTAAAAGGCCCGCTGACTGCAGTTGCTGCTGCACCATCATCACAGCATGGGGCTGCAGTGCCAAGTGACAGTGTAAGCGGTACAGGAGATGTTGATAATCAGAGCAATGAAAATGAGAAGAGCAATTCTACTCACAGATGGTGATAATGAAGACCAAACTTTGTTTGATGAACAAGCACCACAGCATGATGACAGTCCTACAACTGAGACAGGTGAGGGAGATGCTGCCACCAGCACACCAGACAGAGAGAAAGCCCCACTAACATTCACAGAGACTGATCCAGCACGTTGGCCAACGCATATTATCAGTGACCAACGGATCGACATTGTTAGGAGAGGTCCCATTCAGTTAGAGGACATTAACTTTCCACAGAGCCAATCACGCCGTCGTTTTACCAAGGGCAGATATCTTATGAAGTTGAAAAATGGAGAAACCATTCGCAGGTCTTGGATGGTGTGCTCAGAATCATCTGATTCAATCTTCTGTTTCTGCTGTACCCTATTTGGCAAGCAAAATCACAGTCTCACTTGCGGAGGTTTTAGAGTGTGGGAGCAACTCACTCTCACACTCCAGGATCATGAGAAATCAAATGCACACCGTGCCAACATGGATAGCTGGTGCGAGCTGGAAACGTGTTTAAGAACGCACAGTGCCATTGACAGCACGTACCAAGAATTGCAAATACTGGGAAAAAAACACCGGAATGATGTCATGAAGAGGTTCATTGCCATAGTCTGTCACCTTGCAGAACAAAACCTTGCTTTTCGTGGCCACAATTCCACCCGACATGAACCAAATAATGGGAACTTTCTAGGTCTGGTGGAGCTGCTTGTCGAGTTTGATGCAGTGATGAGCGAACATGTCAGACGAGCAGAGAAAAAAGATTGCTGACCACTACATGGGGAAAATCATACAAAATGAATTAATCACACTTATTGGAGACAAGACACCTGAAGCGATAAGAGAGAGAGTAAAATAATCACATTACTACTCAGTGATAATGGACTGCACCACTGACGCTGTACACATAGAGCAGCTCTCTGTGACACTGCGCATTGTCACGCGCCAAGTAAATGTTGGAGCTACTGTTAGT
This sequence comes from Mobula hypostoma, assembly GCF_963921235.1. Classification (NCBI taxonomy): domain Eukaryota; kingdom Metazoa; phylum Chordata; class Chondrichthyes; order Myliobatiformes; family Myliobatidae; genus Mobula; species Mobula hypostoma. The sequence continues at coordinate 128,616,833 of NC_086100.1, forward strand.
GAGCATTTTGTCAGTTTCCTACCGGTGCTTGACACAACAGATGCAGGCCTAACTGACGTTTTCTTAACACATATGGAGAAGTTAGGATTAGATATCTCAAAATGCAGGGGGCAGGCATATGATAATGGGAGCAATATGCAGGGGAAAATAATGGGGTCCAGAAGAGGGTGCTAGATATTAACAAAAAGCACTGTTCATGCCATGCGCCAGCCACAGCCTAAACCTAGTCATTGTCAATGCTGCAAAATCAACAGTGGAGTCTGTGAGCTTCTTTGGGGTGCTGCAACATCTATACACACTATTCAGCTCATCAACACAGAGATGGGAGTTTTTCAAGGAGAATGTGCCACAGATGACCTTCAAGACCATATCCAACACACGATGGGAGTGCCGCGTGGAAAGTGTGAGAGTCCTGCGCTACCAGCTTCCCGATGTTGGCAATGCGCTCCTGTCACTGATTGAACATGCCACATAGAAAGGTGACAGTGAAACCACATCTGCAGCTAGAGGCCTAGAACAGGAGATCATGTCATGGAAATTCCTGCTGACTGTTATCATCTGATACAATGTTTTACATGAGGTGAATGGTGTCAGCAAGCTGCTCCAGAGCCCGCATGTGGGAATCAATGTGCTACAGCGCGAGGTGGAATAGGTTCTGAAATTTCTCAAGGATCTCGAAAAATTCTAATTCTACTGTTGATAGGTCTGTATATCTACAACTCTGGTTAACATAGTTTCGTATTTGAAGGTACCTAAAAAAGTCATTATGTTCTAGGCCATGTTTGTCCTGCAGGATTTGGAAACTTTGTAATACTCTTTTATCTATAAATGAGAGGTAGGTTGTAAGACCTTTCTTTATCCATAGCTCAAATCTTTTATCTCCTCTGTTGGGAAGGAATTCGGTATCATATGCACACCATCTAAAGAGTTTTAGCATGTTATTAATTCCACATGAATTAACCACCTTCTGCCATACTTTTAATGTAAGATTTATCCAAGCATTATTAAATTTTTCCAACTGGGCCATCAATCCTTTGTCAGCTATTGAGGCCTGAAGAGGAAAACTGTCAACTGATCCAAATTCTATTTCCTTCCATCTAGCCTTATATTCCCTATTACACCAATATAACAGAGGGGTTATCTGTGAGGCATAAAAATAATTTCTCAGGCAAGGAAGAACCATACCTCCTCTTTCCTTCCCTAACTGTAAGGTGTTATATCGAATTCTAGGTTTCCTTCCTTGCCAAATGAAGCGGGAAATCCATTTGTCCCATTCCCTGAATTGATTATCATCCACCTCCACTGGTAAAGTACGGAAAAGATATAATAACCGAGGAAGAATATTCATTTTTATAGTATTTATCCTTGAATTTAAGATTCTGAATTTGGCTTGCAGTTTAATACCTAGTAAATCAGTTTCTCGCCTATATAATGCACTCTCCCATGCTAAAAATGTAAATACACTGTATATTAAAGAGAAGTGGGAGAAAGAAGCGGGGTTGGTACTTTCAGAGGAGGCTTGGGGGAAAATCTGCAGCTTTCAATGGTCCTCGACTAATTCTTTGACTTGGAGAGAACATTGTTGGAAAAACATTATAAGATACTTCAAGACCCCATATCAGGAAAAATATAAAGATACAAATGTGATGTGTTGGAGAAGGTGCGGCTCCAAGGAGGCAAATCATTTTCATATTTTCTGGGATTGCCCTAAGTTAAGTCTATTTTGGGAAGGTATTCATAGAACATTAGTTAAGGTACTTAGGTCCCAGATACCTCTGAACTTTGAGACGCTCTATTTGGGGCATGTATTATTCCTTGAACAGAAGGAAGATATAAAGTTGCTGCAGGCCCTCTTAGCGGCAAGTAAGAAATCAATCACTAGAAAATGGCTAAATCCAATACCATCTACATTAGAAGATTGGTACGAAATTATCTTGGAAATATTTAAAATGGAAAAGTTGACCTACTCCCTGAGAACTCAAAAAGAAACATTTTATCAAATCTGGAATAAATGGATTGAATATATAACCCCAATGCGAGCAGACTTTAGATGACTCTCCTAATGATTTATATTGCTCTTCTCATCAACACAGTAATATTGCTAACGTAAGCACCTCTAGTCTAAATGTTTGTTGTTTTTTTTTGGAAAATAGAGAATTATCACAAGTAAAGGGAAAGATTTGGGAAAGGGATAAAAAAAAATGAAAAAATTAAGTAAATAAGTACATAGGGATTGGATAATTATGTCTGCGGGCAGGAACAAGCACGAACAAATTGGGATATAAACACCTACAATGGTTGGTATATAGGCTTGTATGCAACATTTTGGACCAGTGGAAATGGTCCAGAAGGGTTGTATGGAAACTATTATCACCATTTTTCTTAACAACTAATTTCATTACTTAGCCTAATAGGTTAGATTTACCACAGTACATAATTATCTATTTAAATGTTTATTTTGCTTTTATATCATCTCAATGTGTACTTAAGAATGTATAAATAATTGTAGTTTTATACATATAAAAAAATGGAAAAGGTTATATGTGTGAAAAAAGTACATGATAATTGTGAACTCCTTATCCAAATAAAAATAAAATTTAAAAAAAAAGAAAAAAAAAGAAATTTCTCAAGGAATACAGAGAGAATGGCTTTTCATCCACTCAAACAGATGCCAGAGACATAGCTGAAGAGATAGGGATGCCAATGGTCTCTCCTACTGCACGAATCAGAAAACCAAAATGCCAGTTCCACTACGAGTCCCAAAGTGCAGATCCTTCCCTGACAGTGGCACCCGAGGAACGGTATAAGAGAGAAGTTTTCACAGGCATTAGTGAGCGCTTCAAGTTAATGGAGTCATTTTACAGTCTCTTTGGCTTCATTTATGGAAGAGAGGAAATGAAAAAAGCCACCCAAAGTCGCACATTGAAAGACAGCTGCGTAATCATGGAGAAGACACTTGGTGATGTGGATGCTGAGGACCTTTTGCGCGAGGTGTTGGCTGCTGTCCGTTCCGTGCCTGCAAAAGAAACCATTGGCCTGCAGATTCTAAGCTACATTTACAGCAATAATCTGGTTGAACTGTACCCTAACCTCACCATTGCTCTAAGACTCATGCTGACAGTGCCGGTGACTGTAGCGAGTGGGGAGAGAAGTTTTTCGACGCCAAAGCTCATCAAAACACATCTGAGGACAGCCATGCTCCAGGAGCGTTTGTCAGCTCTTGCTCAGATATCAATTGAGCATGAAATAATAAGATTACTGGACAAAGATTAGCTCATTAAAGCATTCTCAGCACTCAAGGACAGGAGGGTGGTGAAATTCTAGTGGTAAGCCTTTTAACACATTTTTAGCAGTGTTACATGCCTCAAGGAGATTTGTGTTTTTTTTTGTGAGAATGATGTAATGGTCTTTTTGAGGTCACCTGATGTAATTTTCCCACCGATGTGAGGTCATGTGATGACATGCACTATGGGTATATAAAGGGAAGACCCCAGATGATGCAGTTAGTTCTTAGTTTTTAGATTTCCAGCTAGAACGTACTGTGTCTCCGTTTCTGTTGCGTATTTGTTTTTATGATTCAGTTTCATTTTTAAAACGGTTTTTGCGTTCTGTTGCAAGGTACAATATTACTGGACTGGAAATTTTTGGCTAGATGTGTTGATGTACCTTATTCCCGCAATAGTACGGGAGAGTGAAGACTTTATCGAAGTACAGGACCTGAAGGAGAGGAGTCGGTATCGTTCGGCAGTTTAACAAAGGATCGACCTTATTGAGTCTTCATTGCAGGTCACTACTCCTTCATCGAAGATAACTCTTGCCAAAAGAGCAAAGAGTTCATGCAGAGGTTTGGTCGCTAGAATTTAAGGTCAGTTGTTTTAAACTGTTTATTTTCCCTCATCATGAATCCTTTGGACAGAACCAGCAGGAAAGTCGCGTCTATGAAGAAATCCTTCTCCAGAGAAGTCTCTCCCAATTGAACGTATAAATCTGTTGGACTTTCGAATTTACCATTTTAAGAACTATATCTGACTTTACCGCTTTAAGAACTGTTTTTGCATTTAATGTTTTAAGAACCAGTGCCGAGTGACTATTTGTTGAACAGCTGCATAACCGCTAACTTCCGGTTAAGATTTTCGTTTGTTTTTTTTATCATTTATCCATGTTTAATAAATGTTTGGTTGTTTTTATATAACCTGTCTCGATTTATATTCATTGTTGCTGGTTACGTAACAGCAGAAATAAAGTTTATAATTAAAATAATAAAATAAACCACATAATCACTCAAAATGTGTATAGACGATTAGGTAGCGTTTCCACAAATCGTAATTTCTCTCTCCCGCTTGCGTCCCCACTCTCTCGCCTCCTGTTCGCTCTCCAGGCCTTACGTGAGCTGTCCATGGTGCTGAAAGAGCACGAGACGCAGTTTGTTGTAAACTTCCAGTAGTTAATTTTCAGACACTGTTCATTGAATAAATAAAGTGTGAATTTTCATTAAATATGACATTGCTTTTGTTATTAATTTAATTAGAGGGAAATTGTTTAAGCTGTTCTTATGTCAGCTGATACCTAACACATAGTGCCATTCAATGCAGACTAGTTGCTGAAAAAGGCAAGGCTTCTCACTCCAAAGCAAAAAATGTCATTGTTTCAGTTCTTAATTAAGAGAATTGTTTGGATTATGTTGAGCTGTCTGCCCATTATGCTGAAAGTGCATATAATGCATCAACGTTTACGTCTGAAATTATACCATTATTGATGCAAACCAACTTGAATATTCACTTTTTTTTCTTTCTTTTTTTTTGGGAAGTGGGGGTAGGACCCCCCATTAACTCTTGAAACATGCCCCCAGATGCTTAAGGCCGCCTATGGACCTGAGTTATAAAGAAAGATTGAATAGGTCAGGACTGTATTCTTCAGAAAAAAGAAGATTGAAAGGAGATTTGATAGAGGTATACAAAATTATGAGGGGTACAGATAGGGTAAATGCAAGCAGGCTTTTTCTACTGAGGATGGGTGGGACTACAACTGGAGATCATGGGTTAAAGGTGAAATGTGAAAAGTTTAAGGGGAACATGAAGGGAAATTTTTTCACTCAGAGGGTTGCAGGAGTGTGGAATGAGTTGCCAGCGCAAGTGGTGCACGTGAGCTCAATTTCAACATTTAAGAGAAGTTTGTATAGGTACATGGATGGTATGGAGGGCTATGGTCCAGAAGCAGGTTGATTATACTAGGCAGTTTAAACAGTTTGACACAGACTAATGGGCCAAAGGGTCTGCTTCTGTGCTGTACTTTTCTATGAGTCTAAACACTCTCCTAAGCTCACATTTTCATTCCAGGAATCTCCTCAATACACTCTCCAGTGCCCGCACATCTTTTCTAAGATAATCAGCCCAATACTGCTCACAATACTCCATGTGTGGTGTGACCAATGCCTCATAAGTCTTCAGCATTAAATCCTTGCTTTTGTATTCCAGTCACAGGTTTCCCCCGCCATCCGAAGGTAGAGCGTTCCTATGAAACGGTTCGTAAGCCGGAATGTTGTAAAGCGAAGAAGCAATTACCATTTATTCATATGGGAAAATTTTGTGAACGTTCGCAGACCCAAAAATAACCTACCAAATCATGCCAAATAACACATAAAACCGAAAATAACAGTAACATATGGTAAAAGCAGGAATGATATTATAAATACACAGCCTATATAAAGTAGAAATACTTTTCCACAATCACTGCCTGAACTGTTCTCCGTAGCGAAAATCTCAGCGCTCTCGGCAAAAACACGGCGCAAGCGCTCTCCAGTAACCTTTAAGCTATGAAGCTGCCAAATCATACCAAATTAAACATAAAAATACACAGCCGATATAAAGTATAAATAATGTATGTACAGTGTAGTATCACTTACCGGAATTGGGACTGCACCGAGCACACTGATGGTGGTGTGTTAGGCTGAGTTGTCGCAGGTTGGGGTGGTGCAGTGGCCTCCACCCTCCAGGCTGCCGACTGATACATTGTCGCGAAGCACGCAGGGGTCCAGCAGTAGCTGGGAGGCACACAGCACATCTTTAAGAAAAAAGCCGAAATAAACATGCTAATTAATTAGGTGCCGCCCGGCACGTAATTGTCGGCCCAGATCAGTGCCAACTGCTGATTGCGTCGCCTCTGATCTGGGCCGACAATTACGAGTCGGGCGGCACCTAATTAACTAGCATGTTTATTTCGGCTTTTTTCTTAAAGATGTGCTGAGTGCCTCCTAGCTACTGCTGCATTCTCCGCGAATCGGTATCTGTCTGGGGCCCGGGGGTTGGGGTGGTGGGACACTGGGGTGTCATCTCATCTGTTTCCATGAGAGTAGGCAAGTCATCTTCTCCTATGACTGCCTGCCTTGATGTCGAAAGTCGAGGTTCGTCGTCTGCTGTGGCCGATGTGGAAGGCTTGCTTGACTGCTGAGCCTCACACATTTTTCTATCATGCAGTTCTTTGTAAGCACTCAAACCATCTTGCAAATATCCCCCAAACTGACATAACCTTTTAAAATTAAAGTCGTACTTCATCATTGCAGCGAAAATCTCACGCAGTTGCTTCACGTTCATTTCGCTACTGCATTCGGTTTCGATTGTTATCTTTTCCTCTTCCAATTGCATCAGCTCTTCATCTATCAGTTCTTGGCCATGCGATGCCAAAACCTCTTCAACATCATCTTCATCAACTTCCACAAGTCAAACTCACTTTGTCCTTACTTGGTTCACCATGATCGAAACGCTTAATTATGTCTAGTTTTACGCTAAGTGCAACACCCTTACGAGCTCTTTCAGGCTTTTCCGATACCTTAGAACTCATCTTGCAAGTGGCTGCTCACAGCCATGTGTTTAAGCAATGCCGGCGAGAATGCCGTTCCGAATCCTGGGGAGAGCGGCTGCTGGGGTGCGCGCTGATTTTTTATCTTGCGCTGCTTTTTTTTCGTAACAGTGAAAACACCTTCTGAAAGCGAAAACGGTACTAATGTAGGTCTTTCGTAACAGTGAGGTTTCGTAAAGCGAACGTTCGAAAAGCGGGGGACACCTGCATCTCGAAATGAATGCCATCACTGTATTTGCCTTTCTTACTGCTGACTCAACCTGCAAATTACCCTTAAGGGATTCCTGCACAAGAACTTCTACGTCCCTTTGCACCTCTGATTTCTGAATTTTCTGCTCATTTGTAAAATAGTCTATGCCTTTATTCCTTCTACCATACACTTCCCTACAATATATTCCATTCTGCTAGTTCTTTGCCCATTCTTCCAATTTGTGGAGGCCCAGTTATTTGGTGTATTTAAAATGGAGATTGATAAGCTCTTGATTAGTAAAGGTGTCAAAGGTTACAGGGAGAAAGCAGGAGAAGTTGGTTGAGATGATCTACAGAGGGGAGGTAAAAGAGCTCGAGGTCTGGTGCCAGGCAAATAACCTCTTCCTTAATGTCAACAAGACAAAGAAGAAGGAAAACCAGCTTCATATCAGTGGATTTAATATTAATATATTAACAGTGGACAATATATATATAGTTTAATTGAGCATTCTGTTCATTTAAATACTTAATTATAGGTTACATGTGCAGAGAGGTCGGGTTTAAAAAAGGTCATAAATGGAAGAATTCAGGCTCCATAAAGGGTGAATAATAATCATTTTAAAAAATCAAAAATGGCTGGCTACATCTGATAGACTTTTGAGTTTGATTACACAATGGGTAATTAGCTGATGTATACTGAGCTACTGGAACAGAATTTTGAAGCAAATGAAATAGCCAGTGAGAAGCAAGTTCTGACGTTGAATTAGGTTTAAAGGCATACAATTTGCTTCAAAGTTTGACTGTTCCAACCAGACCATCAGAAATGAGCTTTGATGATATTGTCCAAGTAACATTAGAACCAAAGCCATTGTTGATTGGCTTTGGGTATCATAAGTGGAATAAAAAGGATGGAGAGTTCACTTGAGCGTACGTGACTGAATTGAAGCAATTGTCTGAGCATTGTCGGTTCGGCAATGGGCTTAATGATATACTGAGAGATCATTTAGTTTGTGGAATCTTACAAGAAAGCATTCATAAATGGCTCCTAACTGAGGCACAGCTTACATTTCAAAGTTCAAGGTAAAATTTATTATTAGAGTACATACATGTCACCACATACGACCACGAGGTTCTTTTTTTCTGTGGGCATACTCAGCAAATCTATAGATTAGTAACTGTTAAACATGATCGATGAACAGCTAACTGTGCAGTGTAAATATAAATAAATAGCAATAAATAACAAGAATGAAATAGAGTCCTTAATCTTGTTATTAAAAGAGCAGTGGAAATTGCTGTTTCAGTGGAAACTGCAGAGAGAGATGCAATTGAATTGAAGTCAGGAATGAAAGTGAGTGTGAACAAATTGTATTGTCTAAACAGAAACTGGCCTGGCCAAACAAATTGTGTTACCATTATGGCAGGGGCTCACATACACCAAACAAATGAAGATTTAAAGGTGAAACTTGCAGAAAATTTAACAAAGTAGGACACATACAAAGATCATGTTGGTCAGACAAAAATATATGGACTGCGCAGGAAAGAGAAGGAAGATAAAACGATGAAAAATCTGAGAGTGACACAGGATTGTGTAGCCTTGAGGTTCATAGTGTGATAATTAACAATAGACAAGCAATATGACTTACGCCAGAAGTGAACGGCAAATTAAAGTGGAATTGGACACTGGCTCAACCATTTCAGTCATTCCACAAAGTGATTCTGGACAGCATTTCAAAGAACCAAACTGGAATATGAGTTGTTCTTCCAATTTGCATTACGTTTGTTGGCCCTTCAAGCCTACTGCACCATTCTAAAGTCCTGGCTGATTCAATTTTAGTGTCAAAGCCGCATTCGGCTCTCTCCACAGACAGAGTGACTTGTCAGTCTCTGTTTTGAATGTATCGTCAGTCACTCTTTACATTTTTCTGTGGTAGAGTATTCTAAAGATTCAGAACCCACCAAGGAAAGAAATTCTTTCTCACCTCCAACTGAAATGGGTGACCTCTTACTCCCAGACATCCCACCCTGCAAAAACTCATTTCAGGGAGGTAGCGCCATCAATTTGCGGGAGACTTCTGGGAGAGGTAGGATGTCTGTAATAGAGTAGCTCCTTAGCAGCTGACCAGTTAGTTTAAATAGCGTTAGCTATGCTGATGAACGAATAACACCTGTTAAACTCACCTCAACATGTCTTTTACAGTCTTAACCCAACATGGGCAATAGAAAAGTCACTGTTGCAAACAGTGCAGCGAGCAACACTGTCATTATTTTGACCCCTATTAGGCAGGAGTACACTTTAGGGTAGTCTGAGGTGATGTACGTTTTATATTTTTTTTGGAACACTCTGCCATGGCGCGCTCTCGCTCGCGCGCTCTCTCTCTCTCTCGTGGTCGCTCGCGCGCTCTCAAGCGCTCTCGCTTGTTCTCGCTCTCTCGCTCTCTTGCTCGCTTGCTTGCTCTTGCTCTCTCTCGCGTGCGCTCTGTCTCATGGTCGCTCTCGCGCTTTCTCTTGCTTTCTCTCGCTCGCTCTCAAAAAATTGATTTCCGTGATATTGTATATAATTTGCGGGCATCAAGGAGCCATTTTTAATATGCAGGAGACTCCCGGAACTTCTGGGGGAGGTGGGATGTCTGTATTCCTTGATTCTAAATATTCCACTAGGACCAAATTCCTCTCAGTTCCCCTCAGGATCATAAATGCTTCAATATGATCTTATTCATTGTTCCATACTTTAGTGAGTATAATGCAGCTCAACCTTTTGTCACATGGAAATCCCTTCATTAAAATTCACCTAGTAAACTGCTCTACATTGCCTCCAGTGCAGCTGAACACAAGAACATAAGAAATAGGAACAGGAGTAGTCCATTTGGCCTGTCCAGCCTGCTCTGAATGCAATAAGATCACAGCTGATCTGGCCACGGACTCATCTCCATCTACCTGCCTTTTCCTCATAACCCTTAATTCCTCTACTAGGCAAAATCTATCCAATCTTGTCTTAAGTATACTTACTGAGGTAAGTGAATCCGCTGCTTCATTGGGAAGAGAATTCCACAGATTTACCACTCTGGGAAAAGCAGTTTATCTTCATCTCTGTCCTAAATATACTCCTCCGAATCTTGAGGCTATGTCCCCTCAATCTAATCTCACCTACCACTGGAATCAACCTTCCTGCCTCTATCTTATCTATCCCTTTCATAATTTTATATGTTTCCATAAGATCTCCTCTCATTCTTCTGAATTCCAACAAGTACAGTCCCAGGCGACTCAATCTCTTCTCATAGTCTAACCCCCTCGTCACTGGAATCAACCTGCTGAAGCTCCTCTGCACCTCCTCCAGAGCCAGTATATCCTTCCTCAGGTAAGGAGATCAGAACTGCACACAATACTCCAGGTGCGGTCTCACCAGTACCCTGTACAGTTGCAACATAACCTCCCTGCTCTTAAATTCAATCCCTCTAGCAATGAAGGCCAACATCCCATTTGTCTTCTTAATAGCCTGCTGCACCTGCAAACCAATCTTTTGTGATTCATGCACAAACATTCCCCAGTCCCTCTGCACAGCAACATGCTGCAATTTTTTTTACTATTTAAATAATAATCTGCTTTTCTATTTTTTCCTTCCATAGTAGATGACATTGCATTTATCAACGTTGTACTCCATCTGCCAGACCCTTGCCCATTCACTTAACCTATCTATATCTCTCTGCAGAGTCTCCGTATCTTCTGCACAATTTGCTTTTCCACTCAGTTTAGTATCATCAGCAAACTTAAATACATTACACTCGGTCCCCTCTTCAAGATCATTAATGTATATTATGAACAGTTGCGGGCCCAGCACCGACCCCTGTGGCACACTGCCCACCACTGATTGCCAACCAGAATAACGCTCATGTATACCAACTCTCTCCTTTCTATTAGTTAACCAATCCTCGATCTATGCTATTACACTATCCCAAGTCTATGCATCTTTATCTTATGGATAAGTCTTTCATGTGGCACCTTATCGAACGCCCCTGGAAATCCAAATAAATAATGTCCATCTGTTCCCCTCTATCCACTGCGCTCGTTATATCCTCAAAGAACTCCAATAAGTTTGTCAAACAGGACCTGCCTTTGCTGAATCCATGCTGTGTAAAACTGTATTCTTCTTTACATACGTTGACCAAAAACGTACATTGTACTCCAGGTCTGCTCTCAACAACACCCTATTAAGATCCAATTCAACTCTCCTGCTTTTAAACTCTGTTCCTTCTTAATAAGAGCCAATATTTCATTATTCTACCTAGATGCTAACATATAGTGTTTCATGTACCAGGACACCTCTCCTCCCGACCTCGTTATCCTGTAACATTTTGTAGTTTTACTTTATTTAGAAAAATGACTTGCATTTTCATATCTGCTTTCAAAGTGGAGAAACTCACATGAAATGAAAATTAAAGTGGAGTTTAGTTTACAGATTGATGACAACTCATGAATTTTTAATTGACCTGCCAGCAATGAAGTTGATATTTGTTGATCTTGGTTTTTGAGCTTGCATATTTCCTTGTTTACAAGCCAAGAACGTTAGCTTTAAATAACAAGATTGCACAGTGAGGAAATAAAGGCAGTTTGCAGCAGTGAAATAGTGAATAGATTGAAAGGGAATTACAAAACTACATCAGAATGAATGCCAGGGTTGCTGTGGTTATCCTTGCTCTGTTGGCGTGCAACGTGTCATTTACATTAGGTAAGACATGACTCAGTGGTGGACTGGGAGCAGCTGCGTGCCGTTAAGTTTATATCTGCATTGTGGGAAGAATTCAGAAAAGAATTAGTGAGAATTGAGGGCTGACTTGTCCCTGTAAATGTGAAAGCCAAGGTGAGTATGTACAAGGAACTGTGGCTGTTAATGGATGTTGAGGGTTGGATCGAGGAAAAAGAGTAAGTATGAAACAGGACTGAAGATAGGTGCTAGCTGTGAAAAATGTAGAATGGCAATTGAAATGAAATTAGAAAGTCAAAGAGAGTCACAAAATATCACTGGCAGACAAGGTTAAGTTAAATCTGAAGGCATTTTGTAAGTATATGCTGGACAAAAAGTAAAATAACCAGGGAAGTAGAAGTAGTTTACTGTACACTGAGCCAAAAGGTATAAATGAGATTGAAAATAAATACTTCCCAACAGCTTTCAAAAAGGAAACAGACTTTATCACGTAGTTGGAGAAAGGAATGAAGAGGAAGGGGAAATTGTAATACAAGTCTCCATAAATAACAACGAGACAAAAGTGTCAGCAAGTAGGGCACTTGATGGTTGGAAGGCAGCAAAAGTGATCCCCCTTGACAGGAAGAAGGGCTGCAGGGAGAAAGCTGGCGATTGCATCAATAGTAGGGAAGTTATTGGAGACATTTCTGAAGTGTGGTAATTATTGGTAGTCATTTAGTCATCAAATGAAGAATGCACCAGTATGCCGGAATGAACATGATTATAGAATGAAATAGGGCAGAGGAAACAATTTGACCCATTCTCCTTGTGTATAGTTTTTAAAATCCTACTTCCTTCTCTTTGCCATAGTTTTACATTTTCCCTCTTTTTTATTGTTTTTACAATTCTCTATTGAAAATCGCCTCTGAATAACCTTCTATCAGATCTTAAGGAAGTGCTCTCCAGATTATAATGAGTTACTACATGGCTATTTCTTTCACTTTTGTCACTTACAAATGATGGGGATGGACACTATGACGACGCAGAAAGTCCTTCGGCTCATCCCAAGGGTTACTATCCACCCTTCTTACTCGAATATGAAAATTAAGATGTACAACAACCTCCACATTGATGATCCTAGTTGTCATGGAATGACTAAAGGAGGGAATGAGGAATTATATGCGGAATTAAACGGGCTAAAACCTAACTGACTTCTTTGCAGTTTGGCTAATAATGCCCCCCTGCACCTGCTTCTCAGCCACGTATTAATCTGCCAAATCATCCTGTTTCTACCTTCACTGGTGTGTGGCACAGGCAGCAATCCAGAAATTACTGTCCAGGAATTCCTGCTTCTCAGCTTTCTATCTAGCACTCTAGATTCTCTTTCAGGACTTCTTTGCTTTTCCTCCCTATGTCATTGGTACCAATATGTACCAAGACATCTGGCTGCTCTCCCTCCCCCTATAAAATGCTGACATTACGATCCGAGACACTCCTGATCCTTGCACCTGGAAAGCAACATACCATCCGGAGGTCCTGTTCATGTCCGCAGAATCTCCTCTCTGTTCCCCTGACTATTAAGTCCCCTATCACTATTGCTCCCCTCTTCTCCCTCTTTTGCTTTTGCACCTTGGACTTATGTTCAGTGCCAGTAACCCGGTTTCCATGGCAGTCCCCTGGGATGTCATCCCCCACTGAAGGTCATCCAGCTGCTGCTCCAGATCCCCAACTCGGTCTTCAAGGAGCTGCACCTGGATGCACTTCACACAGATGTAGTTCCCTGGGAGACTCTGGTTCTCCCAGGACTCCAACATCCAGCATGAAGAACACACAACAGTCATTTACTACACTAGGTACAGTAAGAGAGGGAAAAAAGGAAGCTTAACAGAAACTTACCCAGAGCCAATACCTCTTTTGAGCCAAAATCTGACACTCCTACTCTCACCACTGACCTACTCCTACCAATGGTCGCACTGCTTCTCCCTCTTGTACTTTCAAGCAAGCATCACCGACCTGCGAGAAATCTTCTCGCTGTGGCTTGCTCCCGCTGCTGATTGGACCGCTGGAAGGAGTCTGATATGGATAAGGAGAGAAAAGAGGGGTAGTTGGAGCCAGTGGTGGGCAGCCAGGGAGAGAGTAGAGAATAGGTCTGAAAAGTGGAAAGAAGAGGCTGTAGATGCTGGAACCTGCTTCGTAAGGGAGGTGATTAGGAACCAGATAAGAGAGGGATGACAGGCAGATGGAACCATTTGATGGAGGGAATGAAATTGGGTAACTGGGTGGGGAGTCAGGAGAGGGCTGACACTAGAGATGAACACTGGAAGTGTGGGTCACCTGAAGCACGAAAATCCCAGGTGCAACACAAGGTGCTCTTCTCCATTGCCACGGTGTGGTCAAGCACAAACCAGAAGAAGGCTGAATGCTGAGAGATCAGTGTGGGAATGGGAACATAGAACATACGTAGAATAGTACAGCACAGTACAGGCCCTTCGGCCCACAATGTTGTGCCGACCCTCAAACCCTGCCTCCCATATAAGCCCCCAACTTAAATTCCTCCATATACCTGTCCAGTAGTCTCTTAAACTTCACTAGTGTATCTGCCTCCACCACTGACTCAGGCAGTGCATTCCACGCACCAACCACTCTCTGAGTAAAAAACCTTCCTCTAATATCCCCCTTGAACTTCCCACCCCTTACCTTAAAGCCATGTCCTCTTGTATTGAGCAGTGGTGCCCTGGGGAAGAGGCGCTGGCTATCCACTCTATCTATTCCTCTTATTATCTTGTACACCTCTATCATGTCTCCTCTCATCCTCCTTCTCTCCAAAGAGTAAAGCCCTAGCTCCCTTAATCTCTAATCATGATGCATACTCTCTAAACCAGGCAGCATCCTGGTAAATCTCCTCTGTGCCCTTTCCAATGCTTCCACATCCTTCCTATAGTGAGGTGACCAGAACTGGACACAGTACTCCAAGTGTGGCCTAACCAGAGTTTTATAGAGCTGCATCATTACATCGCGACTCTTCAACTCTATCCCACGACTTATGAAATCTAACACCCCATAAGCTTTCTTAACTACCCTATCCACCTGTGAGGCAACTTTCAGGGATCTGTGGACATGTACCCCCAGATCCCTCTGCTCCTCCACACTATCAAGTATCCTGCCATTTACTTTGTACTCTGCCTTGGAGTTCGTCCTTCCAAAGTGTACCACCTCACACTTCTCCGGGTTGAACTCCATCTGCCACTTCTCAGCCCACTTCTGCATCCTAACAATATCCCTCTGCAATCTTTGACAATCCTCTACACTATCTACAACACAACCAACCTTTGTGTCATCTGCAAACTTGCCAACCCACCCTTCTACCCCAACATCCAGGTCGTTAATAAAAATCATGAAAAGTTGAGGTCCCAGAACAGATCCTTGTGGGACATCACTAGTCACAATCCTCCAATCTGAATGTACTCCCTCCACCACCAACCTCTGCCTTCTGCAGGCAAGCCAATTCTGAATCCACCTGGCCAAACTTCCCTGGATCCATGCCTTCTGACTTTCTGAATAAGCCTACCATGTGGAACCTTGTCAAATGCCTTACTAAAATCCATATAGATCATATCCACTGCACTACCCTCATCTATATGCCTGGTCACCTCCTCAAAGAACTCTATCAGGCTTGTTAGACATGATCTGCCCTTCACAAAGCCATGCTGACTGTCCCTGATCAGACCATGATTTTCTAAATGCCCATAGATCCTATCTCTAAGAATCTTTTCCAACAGCTTTCCCACCACAGACGTAAGGCTCACTGGTCTATAATTACCCGGACTATCCCTACTACCTTTTTTGAACTAGGGGACAACATTCGCCTCCCTCTAATCCTCCGGTACCATTCCTGTGGACAACGAGGGCATAAAGATCCTAGCCAGAGGCTCAGCAATCTCTTCCCTTGCCTCGTGGAGCAGTCTGGGGAATATTCCGTCAGGCCCCGGGGACTTATCCATCCTAATGTATTTTAACAACTCCAACACCTCCTCTCCCTTAATATCAAAATGTTCCAGATCATCAACTTCACTCATATTGTCCTCACCATCATCAGGTTCCCTCTCATTGGTGAATACCGAAGAGAAGTATTCATTGAGTACCTCGCTCACTTCCACAACCTCCAGGCACATCTTCCCACCTTTATCTTTAATTGGTCTTATCTTCACTCCTGTCATCCTTTTTTTCTTCACATAATTGAAGAATGCCTTGGGGTTTTCCTTTACCCTACTCGCCAAGGCCTTCTCATGCCCCCTTCTTGCTCTTCTCAGCCCTTTCTTAAGCTCCTTTCTTGCTTCCCTATATTCCTCAATAGACCCATCTGATCTTTGCTTCCTAAACCTCACGTATGCTGCCTTCTTCCACCTGACTAGATTTTCCACCTCACTTGTCACCCATGGTTCCTTCACCCTACCATTCTTTATCTTCCTCACCGGGACAAATTTATCCCCTACATCCTGCAAGAGATCTCTGAACATCGACCACATGTCCATAGTACATTTCCCTGCAAAAACATCATCCCAATTCACACCCACAAGTTCTAGCCTTATAGCCTCATAATTTGCACTTCCCCAATTAAAAATTTTCCTGTCCTCTCTGATTCTATCCTTTTCCATGATAATGCTAAAGGCCAGGGAGTGGTGGTCACTGTCCCCCAGATGCTCACCCACTGAGAGATCTGTGACCTGACCCGGTTCATTACCTACTACTAGATCTAGTATGGCATTTCCCCTAGTTGGCCTGTCCACATACTGTGACAGGAATCCGTCCTGGACACACTTAACAAACTCTGCCCCATCTAAACCCTTGGAACTAATCAGGTGCCAATCAATATTTAGGGAAGTTGAAGTCACCCATGATAACAACCCTGTTATTTTTGCACCTTTCTAAAATCTGCCTCCCAATCTGCTCCTCTGTATCTCTGCAGCTACCAGGGGACCTATAGAATACCCCCAATAGAGTAACTGCTCCCTTCCTGTTCCTGACTTCCACCCATATTGACTCAAGAGAGGATCCTGCTACATTACCCACCCTTTCTGTAGGTGTAATAGTATCCCTGACCAGTAATGCCATCCTCTTCTCCTTTTCCCGCCCTCTCTATCCCTTTTAAAGCACACAAATCCAGGAATATTGAGAATCCATTCCTGCCCTGGTGCCAGCCAAGTCTCTGTAATGGCCACTACATCATAATTCCATGTATGTATCCAAGCTCTCAGTTCATCACCTTTGCTCCTGATGCTTCTTGCATTGAGGTACACACATTTCAGCCCTTCTACCTTACTGTCTTTACACCGTTTATTCTGCTTCTCTTTCCTCAAAGCCTCTCTATATGTTAGATCTGGCTTTACTCCATACACTTCTTTCACTGCTCTATTGCTCTGGGTCCCGTCCCCCTTGCAAATTAGTTTAAACCCTCCCGAATCATGCTAGCAAACCTACCTGCAAGGATATTGCTCCCTCTCGAGTTCAGGTGCAACCCATCCAATCTGTACAGGTCCCACCTTCCCCGGAAGAGATCCCAATGATCCAAAAATCTAAAACCCTGCTCCCTGAACCAACTCCTCAGCCACGCATTGAACTGCCATCTCCTCCAATTCTTCCCAATCCTGTCATGTAGCACTGGCAGCAATCCTGAGAACGCCACCCTTGAGGTCCTGTTCTTCAGCCTTCTGCCTAGTTCCTGAAACTCACACTTCAGGACCTCATCCCTCTTCCTGCCTATGTCGTTGGTCCCAACATGTATCACGACTTCTTGTTGCTTTCCCTCTCGTACCAGGATGTCGTGCACCTGGTCAGAGACATCCCGGATCCTGGCACCCAGGAAGCAACAAACCATGCGGGTGTCCTTCTCACGTCCACAAAATCTCCTGTCTGCTCCCCTGACTATAGAGTCTCCAATGACGACAGCTCTCCTCTTCTCCGTCCCACTCTTCTGCACCACCGGGTCAGACTCAGTGCCGGAGGCCCTGCCACCGTGGCTCACACCTGCTCGGTCATCCCATCAATAGTATCCAGGACGGTAAACTTATTATTCAGGGGAATGGCTACAGGGGTGCTCTGCACTACCTGTCTGCTCACCTTCGCTTTCCCCCCTCTGACTATCACCCAACGACCTGCTTCCGACAGCCTGGGTGTGACTACCTCCCTGTAGCTCTCATCTATGACTGCCTCATTCTCTCTTATGAGTCGAAGTTCATCCAGCTGCTGCTCCAGATTCCTTACATGGTCTTCCAGATCGCCCAGCCGTTTGCACTTCTGGCAGACGTGACTCTGTGGGAGAGGGGCGTTCCCCCAAGACTGCCACATCTCACATAAGAGGCATATCACCAGGCCGTTAATATAGCTTTGAACTAGAATGTTGGGATAGCGACTTGGGACAGAGTGTTGGTGTTCTGCAAAATTGTCGGCTGGTCTTTGCTTGGTCTCCCTGATGTGGAAGAGGCCACATGAAGAGCACCAAAATGCAGTCGATAGAAGTGAAGAAAGTGCATGTGAACCTTTGCCTCACCAAGAAGGGCCGTTTAGATCTATGAATGGTGCTGAGGTATGTAGTGAAAGGACCTATTCCATTGACATAGACTATTCTGTTGTCTCCAAGATGCTGTTTAAGGAACTGAGATGTTCCAACATTTTGTTTTCTGCTCCAAATTTCAGCATCTGCAGACTGCTCTGTGTCCTGTAAGTACTCTTTGAAGGATTATGATTGTGAGTTATTGGATTACAAATCATTTCAGGACTGATAATATGTCTTCCCTGTATTCTGGCTGTAAAATGCTGGCTGAAGTTAGTGAAATGTTGTACAAATTGCTTGATAAAGCATGTTCAGGACACAAGGCCATCCTCAATTCATAAGAGTTGAATAGGAGTTTCCATGGGCCTCTTCTCTACATCTACTAATGGGCAGGCAAACAACCTACATGCAACTGTCAGGAGAATCTGATTGCCAGTACACAATTACCCACAAAAAAGGGAAGTATATCTGTCATGAATTCTCAGCCCAGTCCTCAGGAAACCAACAAATAGACAAAGATGATAAATATGCATATTTCCTGCAATGATCAAGGATCAGTAATATTTTCATTATACTGATTTACCAGAGTCCTTTTCCTGCCGCTGCCTGGAGCATATTTCAAATGTCATCTCTCGACATCAGATAATGGACATTGAGGTTACTCCAAGTCATCACCATTGCCCAGTAGAGGAAGTAATGTAAGTCTTAGCGATTAACCACTATGGCATTAATAAGTTACCAGTTTTTACCATTCCCTATGGATACTCCATTGGATGTATTAGTGGTATTCAAAAGCCGGGGGGTGGGGGGGTGTAATTTGAACAATTTGAAAGTGGATGTGAGACTTGTTCACGTCCACTAAGGTTGCTGACATCACTAATGAGAGATGAGTGATTTTCTGCTCTTACTTCCTTCCTCAACTGCTAATTCTATGGCTGAAATCACAAGTAATTGTTTTTGTAACATGTAAATGTGATGCTTTACTAGTCACCACCTGAAGCACCTTCAATAACTCCAAAAGACTGAAGTTGGGTAAAATACTGAAAGGCTTTTATTCGCTGCACAATACGACCTCCACGGTGAGTATCTGCCCCCGGACTGAGGGGGAGGGGCAAGGCGAAACACCTTTATACAGGACTCTGTGGGAGGAGCCACAGGGGCAGTCAGCAGAGGGGTGTGTCCAGACAGGTAACCCTGTCACAACATATATATAGTTTACCACATTCACCCCTCCTTTTTTAAAAAGAGTCCCACGGGGTGAAGTGACTGACAATATTTAAAACAAGTATATTTACAGGTTACGTCTATCAGGCGGTCGAGTCCGTCGCTGTGACCTACGTAGCACCGATGGTGATTGCACCAGCGATGGCGGTTGTGCTGGCTCCGGCCTGACTTCAGGTGCCGGCACGTTAGGCGTCGGTAATCCCTCGTGCGTGTGCATCACGCCCGGTATGGGAGAGTCATGTGGTGTCTGTGTAGGGTTTGGAGTGCGCGGTGTCTCATGGGTACATACATTGGTGGGTACGGGGTCAATAGTCACCACGGAGTGTTCAGGATAGGGGCCCGGAGCTCCTGCGGGCGCCAGGTCGCGGATGGAGATCGTGTCCTCCCGCCCATCAGGTAAAACCACGTAGGCATACTGGGGGTTCGCATGAAGTAAGTGAAACCTCTCAGCCATCGGGGAGTATTTATTGCTCCTCGCATGTTTCCGGAGCAGCACTGGCCCCGGTGACGTCAGCCAAGATGGTAGGGTGGTCCCAGTGGTCGATTTCCTGGGAAATGAAAAGAGCTGCTCATGAGGGGTGGCATTGGTGGCCGTGCATAACAGGGAGCCGATGGAGTGGAGTGCCTCGGGAAGGACCTCCTGCCAGCGGGAGACCGGCAGTCCCTTTGACCTAAGGGCTAAGAGTGTGGCTTTCCACACCGTGCCATTTTCCTTCTCTACCTGTCCATTCCCCCGGGGATTATAGCTCGTGGTCCTACTAGTTGCAATTTCCCTAGCCAGTAGATATTGGCACAGCTCGTCACTCATAAACGAGGACCCTCTATCACTGTGGATATAGCGTGGGTATCCAAACAGAGTGAAGAGCTTGCGCAGGGCTTTTATAACTGACGTGGTAGTGGTGTTGGGGCAGGGGGTGGCGAAGGGGAACCGCGAGCCACACCACCTACCAAGGAAAACTTTAGAGATAAGTTTGTTACGTTTGGGTAACTACATTCCTGAATTTCGATTTAATTTTACAATTCTTTTCAGAGCCAGGCTCAAGTCTGGACAACGTATTTGTCTGGACCCTAATGCTCATTGGGTGAGGAGGGCGATTGGCAGGACTTCAGTAGAAAATTGAGTCAATCTTCTGAGTAAGTTCCCATTTCTGTAATTGGGTAAGAGATAAGAAACCGACAACATTTACACATCTTCATATTGCTGCCAGGCTCGCATACCCACCATTCACCCTGAACACGTTCCTTTATCACCAGCTGCTCTTCCTCCTTCCCACCTGGGGATTTTAATTTTCCACCGGAGTACATGGTGTGAACTATCTGACAATTGATAATGCGTGGGGGTGGCGGGGGGCTGGGGAGAGGGGGAGGGAGGCAGCTTCTGTCAGGCTGCCTACTGTCGTACAACATAGAGCACAGAACAAACAGTATGCATCCCCTGATGTCTATGTCGAACGTACCAATGTAACTGATCCCATCCGCCTGTGCTTGGTCCATACCCTTCTATTCCCTGCCTTTTTGTGTGCCTGCCCAATTGCCTTTTAAACATCACCATCTTGCGTGCTTCCATCACCTTCCCTGGCCGCAGATATCAGGCTCCTGTCAGGCCTGCACAACAGACACCTCCCAGTCTCCACCCAGTTAACAGCAGTCACCTGCCACTTGTTTCCAAATCATCACTTCGTGTGAACCAGTCAGCCTCAACTCGTTGCTCCGAGCCTTCAGTTACCTTGTTGCCTTGTCATTTAAAAAATCCATTCTCTCTTGTTTTGTGGCCCCTCTTGGCTTCTTATTTTGCAGCTTATTTTAAAGGTAATCATCTCCACTGCTCTGCACTTGGGACAAGCCCCCTCTTTCTTGACAGGATGAGTGAACTACTGATTGACCCAGCAGAGATTGCTCGCCGAAAGGGAATTATCCCCCTTAACGAGTTCTCGATCCAGAAGCAGCTTGCAACTCTCTGTCTTGTTACAGCAACCCCACACCAGTCAACCTCCCTTGGAGCCCCAGATTGTAGATCCTAAATGCTTTTTGGATCCCCAGCCTGATGGTGCACTTTTCTGTTCCAGTGTGCCTTGTACTTCAAGCTGCAACATCTCTGTATTCTACAGATTGAGCCAAGATTTCCTTAGTCATCTCTCTCTTGGCTGGGTGAGCTCTAAACTGGATCACCTCTAACTCAGACAATGAAAACACCATTCATAAAAAATATGAGAAACTCGCTGATGAGATATGCTGGATTTTTGACCATTCAGGAAACGCAAGGCAGCCAACAGCTTAAAAGTCAGGAAATGCCCACCGACCTCCAATGTCTCATCTCTTTGGCCATCTGTGCCAACAAAATTTTATGGAATGAACCTCTAGATCACTAGCCAGAATGCCAGTTCCATTCCCAGAACCATTTCAGGCAGCAGGACCCTCTGGATAAGCATCACCTCTGGAAAGTGTGTAGTTAGTGAGAGCTCCCTTAACCCTTCTCATCCAAGAGCGTGAGGAAAGGTGGAGAAACAATTTGTGCATTTACTCCAGATTTCAATTACCCACACATGAAATGCCCACTGCATCCAGGAAAACAGTATCAATAGATAGAGACACGGTGCCTGCTATCTGGCATGCTCCCCCGGCTCCTTGTTCCGGCACCATAGCCTGACTCACTGTCTCTGTTCTCCTCCACATCCCGATATCTCCACACACACAGGAGGCTCTGGTGGATTCTGCCTGCACCCATAGCTGACTTCACCCAGTGGATCCATGGAGATGGAGGAATCCCTCGACCTCCAAACTCCCATAGGAATTCCATGACTTAGCCATTGCCTTCAGTAAAATGGAAACCAGCACCCTACTAGCTCACCAACCACATGACAGCTCCTACTATCTCTGTGCAAAATATTGAGCGATACAATTCCTTAATCTTTCCCCGTTTCACCTTTAAAGCTATGCTCGGTAGTATCTTACATTTCCTCATGGGGCTATCCCCCACGTACACCACTCATAATTTTATGTAGTTCCCTCCAGGTCCCTGTGCAGTCTCTCCAGGAGAAACAACCCAGGTCTGTCTAAACTCCGCTGGTATCACAAATTCTGTAATCTATGCAACATCCTGGTGAGCCTCTTCTGCACCCTCGCTAAAGCCTCCACATCATTCCAGTATTATGGTGACCAGAATTGCAGATATCTTTTTATGATCATGGAAGTCTCTAACCAAAAGGAGAGGAAATGTACAACACTGAAGCAGGCCATTTGGTCCTTTGACAATATGGGGGATCTCGGAATAATCCCATCATCCCACTCCCCCACTTACTTCCCTCTAGAACACACTCACTCACTTAGTTAATCCACTTACCCCCTAGCTGTGTTGCCATCCACTTACACCGAAGGTAATTTCCAGTGCCCACTTAACCTGCCAGCTTATCCTGGGTATGTGGGAGCAAACCTACATAAGGAGAATGTGCAAACTCCAGAAAGGCAGCTCCTGGTGTCAGATTGAACCCAGGTCACTAGAGCTGTGCCGAAGCACCACTAATTGCTGCACCATTGTATCCCTTTACCTTTGTGCCTTAGGGCCCAGCAGAAGCTCACTGGATAAAGCAACACACATCAAAGTTGCTGATGAACGCAGCAGGCCAGGCAGCATCTCTAGGAAGAGGTACAGTCGACGTTTCAGGCCGAGGCCCTTCGTCAGGACTAACTGAAAGAAGAGCTAGTAAGAGATTTGAAAGCCTGGATTGATTCACTTTCAATGAAATTGAATATTCAAATCTCTTACTAGCTCTTCTTTCAGTTAGTCCTGACGAAGGGTCTCGGCCTGAAACGTCGACTGTACCTCTTCCTAGAGATGCTGCCTGGCCTGCTGCGTTCACCAGCAACTTTAATGTGTGTTGCTTGAATTTCCAGCATCTGCAGAATTCCTGGTGTTTGCGTTTTGAAACTCATTGGATAAAGTTTATTTCAAAGACTAACTTAACATAAAATCAAGCAAAATCCGAAGTCTTTCTCTCTGTTTTTGTTTTGTGAGGGTCCTTTAGGAGTTAATTTACTGAGCTAATGTACTGATGATACATTTGTCTGAAATTTCCCGGTGTGTGCTCTTTTAAGACAATCTTTAACCTGCTTAAAGTAGAAAATAAAATGGCATATGCACCAACTAATATCTACTGAAACTTTCTTGTTACTTTGAACTTTGTTGTGAAGTATTTCTACACTGATAAATTAATATATTGATTATATTTTTTAAAGTTTGTCTGCTTTCTGAACATGAAGATGACCCCAAGAACAGTGTGACATCAGCAAATCACTTTCACTTACCCCCGCTCAAGGACTGGAAGTTCACCTTTAGCACATCGTTACTTCCATCCTCATCAGCCGAGAAAGACTGGATTGATTCACTTTCAATGAAATTGAATATTCAATGTAATTATGTTCATATCTGAGCAATGTCTTCATTTATACCCAATAAACCTTACCTGAGATGCTGGTTACTTGATTCTGAGCAAGCAGTGGATTGGTTATGATGTTCCCATTCAATTATCTGAGATTAAAAGAATGATAGAAATTGATGGTTCAGTAGAAATTAACTAACAGAAAAAGATGGGACAGTTTACAAACATGTCAAAAAACATTTTGAATGCAGAGCGGTTCTGAATTTCTCTGGTTAAGAGGGAGAAAAAAGGAGGCGCACAGCAGTTATAGGCAGGTAAGGACAAATGAGGTGCTTATGGAGTGTAAGAAATGCAAGAGAACACTTGAGAAAGAAATCAGGAGAGCTAAAAGAAGGCATGAAATTGCTCTAGCAGACAAGGTGAAGGAGACTCCCAAAGGATTCTACAGGTATACTAAGAGCAAAAGGATTGTAAGGGTCAAAATTGGTCTTCTGGAAGATCAGAATGGTAAGCTATATTTGGAGTCAAAAGAGATGGGGGAACTCTTAAAAAGATATTTTGCATCTGCATTTACTCAGGAGAAAGACACTGTCTATAGAAGTGAGGCAAAGAGGCATCAACTGCATGCACCTTATACAGATTACAGAGGAGGAGGTGTTTCCTATCCTGAGGCAAATAAGGGTGGATAAATTCTCAGGGCCTGACAATGTGTTTCTTCAGACCCTGCTAGAGGCAAGGCCAGAAATCACCAGGGCCCTAGCAGAGATACTTAAATCATCATTAGCAACTGGAGAGGTACCAGAGGATTGGAAGATAGCCGATGTTGTTCCACTGTTTAAGAAGGTTCTAAACATTAACCAGGAAATTATAGGCCGGTGAGTCTGACATCATTTGTGAGAAAGTTATTGGAAGGTATTCTAAGGGACCAGATATTTAAGTATGTGGATAGGCATGGACTGAGTAAGGATAGTTTGCATGGCTTTGTGAGTGGTAGATCATGTCTAACCAATCTTACAGTTTTTCGAGGAAGTTACCAGAAAAATGGATGAAGGCAAGGCAGTAAGTATTGTCTACATGGACTTTACCAAGGCATTTGACAAGGCTCCGCATTGGAGGCTGATCAAGAAGCTTTAGTCACTTGGCCTTTAAAATGAGGTAGTAAATTGGATTAGACATTGGCTTTGCGGGAGAAGACAGAGAGTGGTAGTAAATGGAGGCCTGTGACTAGTGGTGTGCTGCAGGGATCAGTGCTGGGTCCTTTGTTGTTTGTCATCTATATCAATGATCTGGATGATATTGTGGCTAACTGGATCAACACATTTGTGGATGGCACCAAGACTGGGGGTGTAATAGACAGTGAGGAAGACTATCAGAGCTTGCAGCAGGATCTAGACTAGTTGGAAAACGGGCTGAAAAATGACAGATGGGATTTAATGCAGACAGGTGTGAGGTGTTGCACTTCAGCAGGACCAACCAGGGTAGGTCTTAAACAGCGAAAGGTAGGGCACTAGGCGTGTGGTAGAACAGAAGGATCTGGGAATGCAGGTTCATAGTATGTTGTAAGTGGTGTCACAGGTAGATAGGCTGCAAAAGCCTTTTGTCACACTGGCCTTCATAAATCGATGTATTGAGTACAGGAGATGAGATGTGACGTTGAAATTGTACAAGGTGTTGGTGAGGCCTAATTTGGAGTATTGTGCACAGGTTTGGTCATCTACCTACAGGAACAATGTAAGTAACATTGAAAGAGTGCAGAGAAAACTTACAAGGATGTTGCTGGGTCTGGAGGACCTGAGTTATAAGGAAAAATTGAATAGTTAAGGACTGTATTCTTTAGAATGTGGAAGATCGAGAGAATTGATGGAAGTATAGAAAGTTACAAGGGGTATAGATAGGCTAAACACAAGCAGGATTTTTCTACTGAGTAACACACCATCAATGCTGCCATCACCCACATCTCTTCCATTTTGCATACATCTGCTCTCACCCCACCCTCCCACCACCCCACCTAGGTTAGTGTTCCTGTTGTCCTCAGCTACCACCCCAATAGCCTCCCCATCCAGCTCATAATCCTCCATAACTTCCGCCATCTCCAATGGGATCCCACCACCAAGCACGTCCTTCCCTCCCCGCACTTTCCACTTTTTGCTCCCTATGCGGCTCCCTTGTCTATTTGTCACTCCCCTCTAATCTCCCTTTTGGAACTTAACCTTGCAAATGGAACAAGTGCTACACCTACCTCTACACCTCCTCCTTCACCACCATTAGGGGCCCCAAACAGTCCTTCCAGGTGAGACGACATTTCACCTGTGAGTCTGTTGTGGTCACCTACTGTATCCTCCCAGTGCGGCCTCCTGTATATCAGTGAGACCCGATGTAGATTTGCAGACCGCTTCGCTGAGCACCTAGGCTCCATCCGCCAGAAAATGTGGGATCTCCTGGTGACCAGTCATTTCAATTCTAGTTCACATTCCCATTCTGACATGTCAGTCCATGATCTCCTCTACTGCCGCAATGGGGACACATTCAGGGGAACAACATCCTATATTCCATCTAGGTAGCCTCCAACCTGATGGCATGAACATCGACTTCTCGAATTTCTGGTAACTGCTCCTTCTCACTTCAACATTCCCCCAACCCCGTCTTCCTCTCTCACCTTATATCCTTGCCTACCCATCACCTCTCTCTGGTGCTCCTCCCCCTTCCCTTTCTTCCATAGTTTTCTGTCCTCTTCTATCAGATTCCCCCTTCTCCAGCCCTTCATTGCTTTCACTAATCAACTTCCCTGCTCTTTACTTCACCCCTCCCCATCTCCCAGTTTCACCTATCACCTTCCTCCTCTCCCTCCACCTTCTTATCCTGACCTCTCATTTTTTATTGTCCAGTCCTGACGAAGGATCCTGGTTCGAAATGTCAACTGTTTGCTCTCTTTTCCTTGACGCTGCCTGGCCTGCTGAGTTCCTCCAGCGTTTTGCCTGTTGCTTGGATTTCCAGCATCTGCAGATTTTCTCATGCCTTCCCACTGAGATTGGGTGGGACTACAACCAGAGGTCATGGGTTAAGGGTGAAAGTTGAAAAGTTTAAGGGGAACATAAGGGGGAAACTTCTTCACTCTGAGGTCATGAGAACGTGGAACAAGTTGCCAGCACAAGTGGTGCATGTGAGCTCAATATCAACGTTTAAGTGAAGTTTGGAAGATACATGGATGGTAAGGGTGTGGAGGGTTATGGTTCCGGTGCAGGTTGATGAGAGTCAGCAGTTTAAATGGATTCAGCATGGACTAGATGGGCCAAAAGGCCTGTTTCTGTGCTGTACTTCTCCGTGACTTTATGATTCTATAACTACACACTTCAAGCTTAAACCTGGTTGCACCCACATCTCAGGCACTGTGAAGCAGCAACTTTAGTGATGTGCCACAGTGAGTCAATGCCACTGGTAGCTAAGCCACTATCACCCAGTGTACAGATAATAATCAAAGGTTCAAAGGTCAAATTTAATGTCTGAGAAATGTATACAATACATATAATGCTTTTTCTTTGCAAACATCCACGAAAACAGAGAAATGCCTTGGAAAATGAATGACAGTTAAACATGAGAACCCCAAGGTACCCCCCCTCAACTCCCACCTCCCACGTGTAAGCAGCGGCGAGCAACGATCCCCACCTCCCCCCACCAGCAAAAAATATGCTCATCGGTACCATCACCGAGCCCAAATGTGTGCTAAGCGATAGCAAAGACACAGACCAAAGTTACCCCAAAGGCTTCGCATTTCATCCAACATTCGACAAACCACAGGTTCTCTCTCTCCCTGGCAAGAGAGAGGGAGGTGTCCCCCACTTTCACAGCAAGCGGGAGACATAACAACAACCGGCTGGTTAAAAGTCCATTTCGTCACTTTTTCAAGCTCTGTGTCCGAAGATCGCAAAGACCTCGGGTCTTCAGGCCCACAGCAAAAGATTTTCTGGCCTCCCCGACGACACACGAGTCTCCTGCCGTGACACTGACTCTCAATCCGCTCGTCTCCAGAGCCCTGAGATCTTAGGCTTCCAAACACAATCAAGATTCTCAGGCCAAACCCTTGGCATGTCGAATAGCGGCCAGTGGTGGAACCCCGAGAGCGGGTCCCATTCCCGCAAAGAACCGAAGCCTGCGTGGAACTCCGGGTCAAAGTCTTCAAAAGAACCCTGAAAGGAAAAAATAAAAATATTAAAGGTAGAAATAGAGCTGTGCAAGCAGGGAGTTGCTGTTAGGTGCCATCATTCCCCTATGCTCCACCTTTCCTGCTGTAATTACTGTTGAAAACAATTACCAGCAAAAGTATCACGTTACATTGAAAGGTTACATATGGAATGGTAAATATCTTGTTCAGCCTGGTCACTGGCCTCCTGTAGACTTTCGCTTGTGTTCCCTTTTATATGGACCATGTCATTAGCTTAGCAGGAAAGTGAGGCTGACGTTAAAGAAGAGCCGTGATCTTATGCTAATGTTAGAGCAGGAGTAAAGGGCTGAGAAATCAGAGGTGACACAAGAGAATACAGTTGCTGAAATATGGAGCAATGGATTGACCTCTAACTTGCAAGGGCCAGTTTACCAATACCTAGATGATGACCCCACTGACAAACACAACATTTTCTCCCGCACTGTGACAGATCATCAGGAGATCTTGCTTCCACAGCCTCTAACTGGATAGTGCCTCAACCCCCATACTTACTTCTGTCTCCTATTGAAGATCCACAAACAAGGCTGTCCTGACAGGGTCACTGTTTCTACCTGCTCCAGCCCCACAAACGTAATCTTCTCTTACCTTGACTCCATCTTGTTTCTCCTTGTCTATGGTGTGAAAACCCTCTGCTTCTTTTTACAACAAGGATCCAACCAGTTCCTCTCCACCAACGTTCTCACCTGCCTGGCTGAACTTGTTCTTACCTTAAGCAACATATATTTTGACTCCTCTCAGTTTCTACGAATCAGATGTGTATCCATGGGCATCTATATGGGCTCCATATATTCCTGGCTTTAAGTTGGCTATGTTGCACAGTCCCCGTTCCAAACCTTCTCCATTACCACTCCTCAACTCTTTCTCTATTACATCGCTGACTGTGCTGGTGCTGCTTCCTGCACACATGCACAATTCTTCAATCCTATCACCGTCAATTCTTCAATGCTATCACCTTCGCCATTAACTTCCACACTACTCTCAAATTCATGTGGACCATTTCTGACACTGCTCACTTTTTCTAGATCTCTCTGTCTCCATCTCAGTAGACAAACTGATTGATATTTACCATAAAGCCACCAATTTCCCACCTACTCAGACTTCACCTCTTCTCACTCTGTGTCTTGTGAGGAATTCATTCTTTTTCCCCAGTTTCTCCATTTCCACCGTATCTGCTCTCAAATTGAGGCTTTCTGTTCCAGGACATCTGAAATATCATCTTTTATCAGGAACCATGGCTTCCCTTCTGCTTTGGTTGATGGAGGCAGATGTTACATCTCCTCTGTTTCTTGTTTCTGCTGGTACTCCACCTCCTCCCAAATGGACCAAAGACAGAGATCCCTGATAACTACCTAACACTCCATGAGTAGGCACATCCAGCATATCACCTTGTGTTACTTCCCTCAGCTGAAACGAAATCTTAGCACCAGCCACATCTTCTCCTTCCCACCCCTTTCTTCCTTCCACAGGGTTTATCTCCTGGGTGACTTTCTGGCCTGTTCATCTCTCCACACCCATCCTTCCCTGACTCCAGACACTTTTCCCTGTCTTCACAGTAGATGCAACACTTGTCCTTACACCTCCTGCCCCACCAGCATCCAGGACTTAAAGAGACATTCCAAATGACACAAAGTTTCACACGCATGTCCTGCAACCTTGTCTACTGCATTCGGTTCTCCTGATGTGGCCTCGAGATCAACAAGACCAAGTTCTGACTCAGCAACTGTTTCACAGGCACCTACACTCAGTCCACAATAGCCACCCCGAGTTCCCAGTTAGAGACCATTTCAAATCCATGCTAACCTCTCCATCCTCGGCCTTCTCTACTGCGAGGATGAAGCCCCATGCAAACTGAAGGAGTGACAACTTGTCACCTGGAAGCCTACAATTCAATGTTTTCCGTCGCTTCCATCTCTGTGCCTACTTCTTTGGCGAGGAGTCTCCAGTCTGCACCAATGACCCCCACTCTCATCTTCAATCCATCTCCTTGCTCTGGTCTTCTGCCTGCTTTGGATCTTCTTATTTCTAACTGCCGATGAGACATCAGCCATCTCGACTTTAATGCTCCTCTCTCCAATTCAATCCCTCTGGCCGTGCTGCTGTCCACTCTGTTCTCACTAATCCCATCAAACTTGCAGATGGGAGGGGGTGTTGTAGTAGTCTGGTGAACTGACCTCGACCTTGCTGAGTTCAGACAACAACTCTCAGTCAGCTACTCTCACCGCTTGAAGAGGAAACATCAGGAGCATCAGGCCTTTGTTTCCCAACAGTGGTGATCTCCCATCCACTGCCACCAATCTCATAATTCCCTTACTCTGCACCTCCTGTTTCTACCTCCTACCCAAGATGCACAAACATGACCGTCCAAGTAGATTGTCTCATTTTCACTACGGGCGTCCAGTCCGTACACACCTCTGCCTTCCATCAGGAGCTCTCCACTTCTTTCTGGATAACAGACCCAGCCAGTTCCCCTCCAACACCAGTCTCCTCTGTCTAGCGGAATTGGTCCTCACCCTCAGCACTTTCTCCTTTGCTGTAGCCATGGGCACTCTCATTCGTCCCAGCTACGCCGAATGAGACTGCCGATGCTGGAATCTACAAATATAAGCTTAACGCTGGTCTAGTTCATTGAGTCAAGTGAAGGCAGAAGGTGTAGGATTGAGATCATTCATCAGGACTGAGACGGAACATGAAGGGTTTCCGAAATGTAGCTTTACGCAGCAGAGTGGGGTAGAGGATGGTAGGTGACAGGTGAAACCAGGTTTGGAAGGTGAGGGGGGGAGCAGATGAAACCAGTTCAGGAAAGGGGGTGGTGGAAGAGAAACTGGGGAGCCACTTGGGGATGGGTGGAGTACGAAGGGAATGATGCATAGATAGACCTAAGCAACAGGTCTATCTATACATCATTCCGTATACATCATATACGGAGCAACAGTTCAACGGCAGATGCCATCTCTCTGGCCCTACATTCCTCCTTAGAACACATGGAGAATAAAGACGCATACGTAAGGCTCCTTTTCATTGACTACAGCTCTCCCTTTAATACCATAATTCTAAATAAACTGATTCCTAAGCTCCGGAACCTGGGCCTTAGCACTCAGATCTGCAGCTGGATCTTCAACTTCCTCATAGGCAGGACCCAGGCTGTAAAAATAGGGGACAAGCTCTCCTCTACAATCACTCTGAGCACCGGTGCCCCCCAAGGCTGTGTACTCAGCCCCCTGCTGTACTCACTGTACACCCATGATTGTGTAGCCAAGTTTCCATCGAACTCAATATATAAGTTTGCTGATGACACAACAATTGTAAGCCATGTCTAGGGTAATGATGAGTTTGAGTACAGAGAGGAAATTAAGAACCTGGTGGCATGGTGCGGAGACAATAACCTATCCCTCAACGTCAGCAAGATGAAAGAATTCGTTGTTGACTTCAGAAGGAGTAGCGGACTGCACGACCCAATTTACATCGGTGGTGCACAAATGGAACAGGTCAAAAGCTTTAAGTTCCTCAGGGTCAATATCACAAATGACCTGACTTGGTCCAAGCAAGCAGAGTCCACTGCCAAGAAGGCCCACCAGTGCCTTTACTTCCTGAGAAAACTAAAGAAATTTGGCCTGTCCCCTAAAACCCTCACGAATTTTTATAGATGCACCGTAGAAAGCATTCTTCTAGGGTGCATCACAACCTGGTATGGAAGTTGTCCTGTCTGAGACTGGAAGAAGCTGCAGAAGATCGTGAACACGGTGCAGCACATTATACAAACCAATCTTCCATCCTTGGACTCACTTTACACTGCACGCTGTCGAAGCAGTGCTGCTAGGATAATCAAGGACACGACCCACCCAGCCAACACACTTTTTGTCCCTCTTCCCTCCTGGAGAAGGCTCAGGAGCTTGAAGACTCGTACGGCCAGATTTGGGAACAGATTCTTTCCAACTGTGATAAGACTGCTGAATGGATCCTTCATCTTTAAATCTTTTTTATTAATTATTATTGAAAATCAACAACAAAGAAAAATACATCAAGATAATCAAGACAACATATCCATACGTAGAATAAGAGTTAAACTATCAACCAAACTAAACAGTATATCAATAATAATTAAAAAAACAAAATGTTAAAGCTATTTTTTTGGAAAAAAGAACCCCTACTAACTAAAACAAACAAAAAAAAAACATCATAACAAAAAAAAGGGAAAAAAAACCATTTGGAGCACAAACCCAGAGCTATACACCATACAAGCTTCCATTAAAAAAAGACATCAATCCACCAACCAAATCTATTTACCAATCAGAAAAGGACCATCTTAATTAACTCAAATCAAATGATAATAACAGGCAAAAGAAACCCACCTTTTCTTGTAGTCAAATCTAGGATCAAAAGTTCGACTTCTAATTTTTTCCAAACTAAGACAAAGCATTACCTGAGAGAACCATTGTATCAAAGTGGGAGCAGAGGCATCTTTCCATTTTAATAAAATAGCCCTTCTAGCCAATAATGTGACAAATGCAATTACGTGTTGGTCTGATATAGAAATACTGTGAATATATTGAGGAATTATACCAAACAAACTGTCAATTTATTAGGTTGTAAATTGATTTTTAAAGCTTTAGAAATTGTAGAAAAAATAGATATCCAAAACTGTTTCAATACAGAACATGACCAAAACATATGTGTCAATATTGCTATCTCAGTTTTACGTCTATCACACTGACTATTTACATTAGGAAATATTTTAGACAGTCTCTCCTTTGTCAAATAAAAACGATGTACAATTTTAAATTGAATTAGAGAACGACTGGCACAAATGGAAGAAGAGTTAACCAGCTTCAAAATTTGCAACCAATCCTCTGTTATCAAGGTCATGTTAAACTCTCTTTCCCAATCTTCCTTAAACTTAAGTAAAGGATAGTTATCCTGTTGTAATAGTAAATTATAAATTTTCCCAATGAAACCTCCTATATATGGAAAATCACTTAAATATTCTCGTAAGCAATGTCTGACCTGAAGATATTGCGAAAAATGTGAATATGAGAGAGAATATTTAGTTACTAATTTCTTCAAAGGACATCAATCGGCATTCTTGAAACAAATCCATAAAGGAAAAAATTCCTTTATTCCTTCAAAGATTAAAGGTAGGATCACTAAGTGAAGGTTTAAATAAATAGTTTCGATAAATTAAACTAAAAAGGTTAAATTTTTTAAGATTAAAAAACTTACAAAACTGGTGCCAGATTCGTAATGACTGCTTAATCATAGGATTTATATTTAGAATAGAAATTTTGGCTAATTGTACAGGTAAAGGAGCTCCTAATAACGAAGTTAAATAAAATTGTTTCACGATTTTCAATTCCAAATCAACCCACGGTGGTAGTTCCTTTTTATTGGTCCAATATAACCAAGAACACGCATAACGTATATTAACCGCCCAATAATACATTCTTAAATTAGGCAAAGTAAGACCTCCATTCTTTTTTAATTTTTGTAAGTCATATTTTCCAATTCTTGGTCTTTTATTATTCCAAACAAAAGATGAAATAATAGAGTCAACCTGATCAAAAATTAGTTAGAAAAATAGGAATATTTTGAAATAAATATGAAAATTTTGGTAAAATCATCATTTTAACTGCATGAATTTGACCGGCTAATGAAAGTGTAAGTGGATTCTATCTAGAAAATAATTGCTTCATAAAATCCACTAAGGGAATTAAATTAGCTCTATAAAGGTCTCCATAATTTTTAGTGATGATAATACCTAAATATTTAAAAGAATCCGTAACTTTAAAAGGAATGTCATCATATATAAAAGGAAAATCATTTAGAGGAAATAATTCACTTTTATGCAGATTAATTTATATCCTGAAAACAATCCAAATTCATTTAATAATTTCAATAAACTAGGAATAGATTCTTCAGGATTCGAAACATAAACTAAGAGATCATCCACATAAAGGGAAATCTTATGAATAGTCCCATTTATGGAAATTCCTTGAATACCTTTAGCTTCACGAAGTGCAATAGCCAAAGGTTCCAACATCAAATTAAATAACAAAGAGCTTAACGGACATCCTTGTCTTGTACCCCACGAAAGTCGAGAAAAGGGGGATCTGCAGTTATTAGCAATAACAGTGGCAACAGGACTTTTATATATCAATCTAATCCATTTATTAAAATTAGTACCAAAGCTAAATTTCTCCAAAACATTAAATAGATATTTCCATTCAACCCTATCAAATGCCTTTTCAGCATCTAGAGAAACAACACATTGGGGAGTCTTAGAGGGGGATTAGTATGTAACATTTAACGGTCTCCGAGTGTTAGAAAAAGAATAACGGCCTTTTATAAAACCTGATTGATCCTGAGAAATAATTTTAGCTAGTATATTCTCCAGCCAATTAGCCATTATTTTTGAAAGAATTTTAGCATCCACATTTAATAATGAAATAGATCTATATGAAGCACAATCAGTAGGGCCTTTATCTTTCCTAAGAATTAAAGAAATAGAAGCTTCATAAAATGTGGAAGGTAGCTCTCCTAACAGAAAAGAAGCTTTAAGCATTTCCAACATATAAGGAGTAAGCAAGTCTTCAAATTTTTTATAAAATCCTACGGAAAAACCATCCAGTCCAGGAGCTTTACCAGATTGCATTGAAAGAATAGCTTTCTGAATTTCTCTTTCAGTAAAAGGAGCATCAAGAATTTGCTGATCTTCAATAGATATTCTAGGAAAATCAATCTTTTGTAAAAAGGCATACATATTAGAAGGGTCAGCTGGAAACTGAGATTTATAGAGTTCACTGTAATAGTCTTGAAAAATTTTATTAATATCATAATTACAAGCTAAACTACCATCTCCCTTACAAATTTTTAAAATTTGTCTTTTAGCTCTAACTGCCTTAAGTTGAGATGCTAATAGCTTGTTACTTTTATCTCCAAACATATAAAATTGACTTTTTAATTTAAGCAAATTTCTTTCAATAGGATAAGTTAATAGTAAATTATATTGTGATTGAAGTTAAAACCCTTTGTTAAATAAATCAACATTAGGAGAAACTGCATAAGTATTATCCAGATCTTTAATTAGTTTGGAAATTCTATCTAACTCTATTTTTGTCTATTTCTTGAGTTTAGCCAAATAAGATATTATCTGACCTCACAAATATGCTTTGAGTGTATCCCATATAATCAATTTTGAGACATCTCCCATATTATTAAAAAGAAATAAATCTTTTATCTGAATCTCTATAAATTTAACAAAGTCCGAACTTTGTAATAAATTTTCTGGAAAGCGCCAATGCAAGTTTACATTACTAACATCATTTAACTCAAAAGTTAAGCTTAAAGGTGCATGATCCGAAACAGCAATAGCGTCATATTCACATTTCCGGACTTTGGACAAAAATCAGAAATCAGCTATAAAATAATCAATTCTCGAATATTTTTATGGACATGTGAATAAAAAGAATAATCGCTATCATTAGGATGTAAATTTCTCCAGATTTCTATCAAACCATAATCAATTAAAAAGGAATTAATAAGTGTTGCTGAACAACTCGGAAGCTGCTGATTGGTTGAACTCTTGTCAATCAAAGGATTTAAACAACAGTTGAAATCACCTCCCATCAGCAGCATATATTCATTTAAGTCTGGTAATAGACCAAATACATTTTTTAAAAAAGAAGGATTATCTACATTAGGGTCCGTATAGATTAACCAGGACAATTTTTCTATTACAAGTTGTTCCTTTAATAATTAAAAATCTACCATTATTATCTGAGACAATGTCTTCTTGAATAAATAAAATATTAGATTTAATAAAAATAGATACTCCCTTTGTTTTATTTAAGCAAGTGGCATGATATTGAAGGCCCTTCCACGTTTTGAAAAGTCTATTTTGATTGCCCATTCTGATATGGTTTCTTGAACAAAAATTATATCGGGCTGGAATCGACTAATAATTTTAAAAGTCTTCCTTCGCTTAATAGGGTGATTCCAGCCATGTACATTCCAACTAATAATGTTTATCTGTTTAAGTACCATTGAATATTGTTTTAAACACGACAATACACGCATACCATCGCGGGCTAATCAAAGATGGTGGTGATGAGTATAACCAAACAGAAAACACGCGTGCTCCAGAACTCCATAATGGGGAAAAATACAGGAAATGTGTGAAAAAAAATAGAAAAATAAAATCCCATGATAAACCCCAAAATGCAAAAATACCCCCAAACCTCCCACCATCCCCAAAGATAGAAATCCGGCAAAGGAGAAAAAAAGCCGGAACGCATCCCCAAGAAGAAAAGCAAAAAGACAGAACCCCACGTGCCGCTCAATTTAAATAATGACTTAAAAGTTTTTACTCTCCATTCCCCCCTCCTCCTTACAAAGAAAATACGTAACCTTAAGATAAGAAAGCCCAGCAGAGAAGGAAAAAATGTTTATACATAATCATTGAAAATAAACTAGGGAACGCAAAAACAGTCTCCAAAGATGTCAAAGCAATGCTATTGAGCCCAAACAATATAATCTCTAATAAGAGAAAAGCAGCGCCATTATTCTTTAGCTTACTACCTTATTTAACAAAAGAACTGAAGCTAATTATCTATTACTAAACACTCCATAATATAAGAAAAAGTCTATATAAACTATAAGCAAACTATCACTTAATTAATAAAGAAAAAAGAAGATAGAAACAGATAACCAAACCAGTTAACAATCTGTCCGCTGTTTTAATCCACTCCGTATACTAAACAGACTTCAAAAAAGTCATTCTTTAGTCAAACCAAAAAGTTCACCTCTTCTTTAAATAATCCATCGATCAAAGGATATCTTCAGCATACAGAAATCTTCAAAGCATGTTTTCTTTCAGAAAATTATTCAGCAACTCTAATTAATCCTTCATACATCAGCCGATTCCACAATAGAATTGACAAAATCCGATGCCGCTTGGGGATCCAAGAAGACACGAGGTGTAGAATCTTTAGGAAATAATTTTAATTCTACAAGAAGTCTACAAGAAGGGTTTGCTGTCTAAAAGAAGGGTCAGAGCCGTCTCTATTTCCTGAGGAGACTGAGGTCCTTTAACATCTGCTGGACGATGCTGAGGATGTTCTACGAGTCTGTGGTGGCCAGTGCTATCATGTTTGCTGTTGTGTGCTGGGGTAGCAGGCTGAGGGTAGGAGACACCAATAGAATCAACAAACTCATTCGTAAGGCCAGTGATGTTGTGGGGACGGAACTGGACTCTCTCACGGTGGTGTCTGAAAAGAGGATGCTGTCTAAGTTGCATGCCATCTTGGTCAATGTCTCCCATCCACTACATAATGTACTGGGTGGGCACAGGAGTACATTCAGCCAGAGACTCATTCCACCGAGATGCAGCACAGAGCGTCGTAGGAAGTCATTCCTGCCTGTGGCCATCAAACTTTACAGCTCCTCCCTTGGAGGGTCAGACACCCTGAGCCAATAGGCTGGTCCTGGACTTACTTCATAATTTACTGACATAATTTACATATTACTATTTAACTATTTATGGTTCTATTACTACTTATTATTTATGGTGCAACAGTAACGAAAACCAATTTCCCCCGGGATCAATAAAGTATGACTATGACTATGACTATGACTAATCTCGCCGGGTATCTAAGTGATGGAAAAAGTCCTTTTATATGCGCTATCTTTGTGATAGATAGGAATTTGATCCGTTGTTGCATAACTTCCCATGGATAATCTTCGTAAAAACGGATCTCGGAACCGTTAAATTTAAAAACTTTCTGTTTTCTTGCACATTTTATGATTTGGTCTTTAACTTTAAAGCGAAGAAAGTTGACTAAAATTGGTCGAGCTTTATCTGGCGAAGTGAAAATTCTGTGAGCTCTTTCAATATCGGGAGGCTGAGATAGAAAATCCGGAAACAGAGATAAAAACAAATTGACAAAATAATCCAATAAATTCCCACTCTCAGCACCTTCACTAAGACCCACAATTCGGATATTATTTTGATGCAATTTTGCCTCTAAATCGACAATTTTGCATTGAGCCTGTTTCAAGCGGGTTGAAATATCCACAATCTGACGTTTTGATTCTTTAAACTCAGTGTTCAAGGAAACAATATTTTCCTTAATAGTCTGTAAACTCTGTTGGAACGACTTCAACTCAGGAGTGTTATTGTCTATTTTGTTGTCGAGACCCATCAACGCATGTTCCAAACGTTCAGCCCAGATAGGCGTATCTTCTGATTTTTCTTTCGAAGTTTTTCCCTTTCCATTGCTTGGTTCAAAAAGCTGCTTTCCACTTCTTAAAGGATACGTCATAATGACAACTATTTCCCTCCAAGATCCAAAAAGTAGAAGTTAAACAATTCAAAGTTTATACTGGGGAAAAGGAGGAATTAAAGGCAGCCACAAAATTTATGTATTACTCCATGGAGCTGCAGGAGGAAGTCCCTGAAAGGATCATGACCCAGATCTGGGCCATACCCTCCAAATATCCAGACCTGCCTTTCAGTTTTATTTGCACTACCTTACTTTCCATTTTTCTATTTTCTATTTATGATTTATCATTTAAATTTTTAATATTTACTATCGATTTGTAATCCAGGGAGCGGGAAGTGCAGAATCAAATATCGCTGTGATGATTGTACGTTCTAGTATCAATTGTTTGGCGACAATAAAGTATAAAGTAAGGGAGATGAGGAGATTGGAGAGGGATATGAAAACAAGGTGGCAGGGAAGAAGGTGGGAAGAAGTCAGTTGGAGATGTGGGCTACCTAAAACTTGAAAATTCGGTGTCTATTCCCTAACAGTTATTCTGTTTTTCCAACTTATATTGAGCTTGTTAGCCCTTCAGATCCGCTTCACCGTTCTGTAAAGTTCTGGCTGATTCAGTCTTGGCCTCAACATTCCATCCCACTCTCTCCAGACCTAAGGAACTGGAGCTGCAACTCAATGACCTTCAAGATATGGGAGAATGAGGAGGTGATAGATAGCAGCTACAGGGTGGTATTCACTGCTAGTTTGCAGGAGACAAGTAACTGGGTGACTGTCAGGAGAAAGAGGGGAAACGCACAGCCAATGTAGAGTACAGCTGTTGCCATTCCCCTCAGTAAGTATGTGACATTAGATAATATTGAGGGGATGACTTACCAGGGGTGTGAGACAGAGACCGGATCTCTTGTACCGACTCTGGTGCTGTGGCTCTGAAGAACAGAGAGGTGAAGAGGACTGAAGTGTTGATAGGAGATTCCCTAGTCAGAGGAACAGAGACGAGGTTCTGTGGGCTCGATAGAGATACCTAGATTGTATGTTGCCTCCCTAGTGCCAGGGACAGAGATTGTAATAAAAGTTAATATTTCATTAATCTGGTTGGATATTAATATGTAGTGTTTTCTGTATCTTCACCCCCACTACCCCACCACCGACCCCTTTGTATGGCAACATTTTGTAGCTTTATTCTGTTTAAATGATTTGTATTTTCACCTCTGCTTACAAAGTGGAGAAGCTGACATGAAATGAAAATTAGAGCAGATTAGTTTACACATTAGCTACAACTCATAAACTTGTCATTGACCTACCAGCAACGAACTTCATGTTTGTTGACCTTGTTTTTAAGTTTGCCTAATTCCTTGTTTACAGACCGAGAATGTTAGTTTTAAATAACATGTTTTTACAGTGAGGAAATAAAGGAAGTTTGCAGTAGTAAGACAGTGAGTTGATTGAAAAGAAATCACAAAACTAAAGCAGTATGTTTGCTAAAGCTGCTTTTATTATTCTTGTCCTGTTTGGGCTCCACCTGTCGTCCACACAAGGTAAGAACTCAGTCATTAATGGGGTGTACATCAGGTTTGTTATTATTTTTTTACCTACTATTCAAAACTTCAATGAATCTCTAGGACTGTGATATTGTTTTCAAACTTGAGAGATGGTCGAGAGAGGGGCAAGGCTGGCTGATCAGTTTTTCCTGGTACTGAA
The DNA here is from genome assembly GCF_963921235.1 of Mobula hypostoma. Classification (NCBI taxonomy): domain Eukaryota; kingdom Metazoa; phylum Chordata; class Chondrichthyes; order Myliobatiformes; family Myliobatidae; genus Mobula; species Mobula hypostoma. The sequence goes on from NC_086100.1 coordinate 128,656,893, forward strand.
ATTTCAGGTGAGACTGAAGATCCGTAAAAGAAGACATGGCAAGGAATGCATTACCTCAGTTTTGTGGGAGAACATCCAAGATGTTTCCTCAAACAAGGCTACATTGTTAGAGATTCGGAACATAATGGAAGTTGGCTCTTCGTTGAGGGTGTATTACTGAAAACAGGAAGTAGAGGAACTGGTACATAGACAAATAGCAGAGAAATATGATTTAAAAAATAGGGTTGTTATACGAGTGAATTTCAATATCCCATATCTCACGGGGGATGCATTCCCACAAAAGGGTCAGAGGGGACAGAATTTTTGAAGTGTGTCCAGGAGAGCTTTTTGTTGCAGTACATAGATTGAGCAATGAGAAAAGGAGGTTTGCTGAACTTTGTCTTCAGGAAAGGAACAGGTCAGGTGGCGAGAGTGTCAGCTTGAAGATAGTAACGATAACTCCATACATTTAAAGTGGTTATGGAGAAAGACGGAAATGGTCCAAGGAAGAAGGTCTGAAGTAAAAGGTCAATTTCAGTAAATTAGGACAAGATTTAGCAAAGGTAGTCTGGGAGCACCTATTTAAGAACCAAAGAGGATAACTAATTTCAATGGCACGGGCACTGGGGTGTTGGAGCCGGCAAGATCAACATTGACTTCTCAAACTTCCGCTGATGCCCCACCTCCCCCTCGTACCCCATCCGTTATTTATTTATTTATTTATATACACACATTCTTTTTCTCTCTCTCTTTTTTCTCCCTCGGTCCTTCTCACTATACCCCTTGCCAATCCTCTGAGCTTCCCCCTCCCCCTTTTCTTTCTCCCTAGGCCTCCCATCCCATGATCCTCTCATATCCCTTTTGCCAATCAACTGTCCAGCTCTTGGCTCCATCCCTCCCCCTCCTGTCTTCTCCTATCATTTTGGATCTCCCCCTCCCCCTCCCACTTTCAAATCTCTTACTAGCTCTTCCTTCAGTTAGTCCTAACGAAGGGTCTCGGCCTGAAACGTCGACTGTACCTCTTCCTAGAGATGTTGCCTGGCCTGCTGCGTACACTAGCAACTTTTGTGTGTGTTGTTAACTAATTTCAACTTCATTTGCCCCATCATTGAAGTGTTTTCACACCCAAAGGACTCACTTTCAACAATTCTTCATCTCATGTGCTTGATATTTATTGCTTATTTGTTTATTATTATTGTTTCTTTTTTTGTATTTGCACAGCTTCTTGTATTTTTCACACCTGTTGAATGCCCAAGTTGGTGCTGTCTGTTATGGTTATTATTCTATGATTTATTGAATATGCCCACAAGAAAATGAATCTCAGCGGTGTGCATGTACTTTAATGATACATTTACTTTGAACTTTGAATTTTGAAAACCCAAAGCATGCTACATGTATGTGAGGAACAGAAGGATGACTAGAGTGAGGGTAGGACCATTCAGGGTAAAGGGGAGATGTGCCTGATACAACAAGAGGTAAGGGAGGTCCTAATTGAATACTTTGCTTCAGCATTCACCAGTGAGACAGACATTGATGAATGTGAAGTCAGCATAGAACAGGCTAATGTGCTGGAGTGTGTCAAAATTAAGAAAAAAGCATCGTTGGAGCTTCTGAAAAACATTAGGATAGATACGTACCTGGGCAGGACAGGATACATCCCAGATTTTTACTGGAAACAAAGGAAGAGATTTCTGCGGCACTGATTTTTGTGTCCTCTCTAGCCCCAGGAATGGCACCAGAAGATTGGAGAATGGCAGATGTTGTTCATTTGTTCAGAAGAGGTAATAGGGATAACCCTGGGAATTATAGACCAATGTGTCTTACTTCAGCAGTGGGAGAATGAATAGAGATGATTCTCAGGGACGGGATTTACACATTTGGAGAAACATAGTCTTATTAGGGATTGTCAGTGTGGTATTGTGAGGGGAAGGTTGTTTTGTCAAGGAATTAACTGAACAAGTTGATAAAGGTAGAGCAGTGGATGTGGTGTATGTAGGTTTTAAGTAAGGCATTTGACTGGGTTTCCCATGGGAAGCTCATTCAGAAAGTCACGAGGCATGGGATTCATGGAAACCTGGCTGTGTGGATTCGGAACAGGAGTTCACAAGACTGATAGTGTGGTAGAGGTTGGATTAGGGTGTACATTTTTTATTTTCTAGTGTTTCCTTGTAGTTTAATGTTCCTATGCTTACTTGTATTTTTATATGATCACCTATAGCATATACATGTAATTCAATTCAATAAATCTTACAGCAATTGTACAATGGGTGATTCTGTATTTTTCTGCAGCAGGTGCCACACCACTTTTATCTGATTATTTTATAGTTAATTTTTATCACGGAAATTTAATTTATCTCAAATTTGAATATGAGACAGCCACAACTTCTTTTCCTTTGTCATTTATTTGTTCGTTCTGTGTTCATTCAACAATTAAATGGCAATTAGCACCAAGTTTCATGCCTCATTTTTGAATTCCAAACAATCTCGGTTCAACATCACCAGATCCAACAAGGTGGAGAGTATTCTGCCTGGAGGCTGGTAACTCGTGTTGTTCTGCAGGGATCTGTCCTGGGACCCCTGCTCCTTGTGACTTTGATTAAAAAATGACTTGATGAGGAAGAGGAAGTGGAAGGGTAGGTTAGTAAACTTTCAGATTACATGAAGGTTGCGGTGTTGTGGATAGTGTAGAAGGTTGCTGTCGGTCATAATGGGACATTGACATGATGCAGAGCTGGGCTGAGAATTAGCAGATGTAGTTCACTTTGGAAGATTGAACTTGAAAGCAGAACACAAGGTTATTGTGAGGATTCATAGCAGTGTGAAGGAACAGAGGGAACTTGGGGTCCAAGTCCATTGATACATTGAATTATCCACAGATGTTCGTAGGGTGGTTAGGAAGGCCTTTAAAATTCTGGTTGGGCCACACTTGGAATATTGCATTCAGTTCTGTTTGTCTCATTAATAAGAAGGAGTTGAAAGCTTTGGAAATGGTGCAGAGAAGTTTTACTAGAACACCGTCTGGATTTGGAGAATACGTCTAATGAGGAAACGTTGAATGAGCTAGGGCTTTTCTCTTTGGAGCAGAGGAGGAGGAGCAGTGATTTGTTAAAGGTGTATAAGATTATGGAAGGCATAGATAGAGTGGATAGCCAGCACCCTTTTCCCAGGTCAACAATGATCAATACCAGAGGACACCTGGTTTAAGGTGAGGGTTGGAAAGTTTAGGGGAACTGTCAGAGGGAGTCTTCTACACAGAGAATGATGAGTGCCTAGAATGCAGAGCTGTGGTAATAATAGAGATTGATACATTAGCACACTTAGACACTCTTTGATACACTTGGTACATATATGTGAAACCCCCTGGTTCCCTTGGCTGCGTAAGTCTAGGGAAAACACTCTCCGGTCCCACCAAACCCATGTGACTCAGACGGCTCTCCCACCCCAGACTCCAGGTTGTGTGATTCTGTGTAATTTGCTATCCTGTTACAAATTAGTGCCATGAGATATCAGACAGTACACTGCATGCGATTAAAGGAATTATATTGATGAATCTTAACTTAACTAAAGGGTTAGTAAAGGAAAACAAAAAGAAAAGGGCCCACTTTAATTAAACAGTCAAATGTGCACAAGTTGGATCTCATCTTGAACTTCTCCATCACTCACACGCTGGGCGATCGGTCCACGTGAAAACACACATCAACTTCCAACCATCGCTCGCAATCCATCTCCAACAAACCGGTCTCTCACTGGGTCGTACCCTACGACCGGTTCTCCCCAGTGTCTTCTCTCTTCATCTCCCACCAAACCAAAAAAAACCCCAAGACCAACCTTACCAAAAAAAGGCCTCCCTCCATGCTAGTTGGATGGCACACATTTCACATCATCCCTTGTCTTCAACAATAACCCAAACAGGCTGAAAGCAGAACAGACTGCTCTTACAGAACTGCTGAATGAAATCTCTACAGCATAACAGTAACATTATGAACCAGGGCATTACATACGTTAGAAAAGGGAGGGTTATAGTCTGTGTAGGAGGGAAAGGTTAGAATGACTGGAAATGGTTGAAATGTCAGCACTACATCGTGGGCCAAAGAGATGTTTTATATCGACCTGCACAATGAGAGGTACTCAAAGGAAAATTGTTGAGAATTCAGTGCAGAAGGTTCTTGTAAAGGTGAAAGCCAAGTGTAACAAGTGCCAGGAACCGTTGATATTGAGGGATATTGACAACTGCACAGAGAGAAAATAGGAAGCATATAGCAGACCAGGCAATGTGAGGGATTAAATGCGTAGTGCAAAAGGAAAGGGAAATAAAAACTGAGGTGGTATTCATGGGTTCGTTGTCCATTCAGGAAGTATGGACGTTATTACAGCTTGGGCATTCCAGAGTCTGGAGTTCAGTTCTGGTGCCCTTCTGTAAGGACTATCTTATGAACACCCCATGGAAGGCATGGGCCTTCCTCAGATGTCCTGGCTTCCTCCCACTTTCCCAAAATGTATCAGGTAGGTTATCAGAATCAGGTTTAATTTCACTGGCATATGTTGTGATATTTGTTGTCTTTGCAGCAGCAGTACAATGCAATACATAATAACAGAAAAGAACCGTGTGCGTTACCATAAGTATATATACAGTCTATAATAGATCCCCAGCGTGGGTAGATTGCCCCACAGCATTGTAGGCAGACTCTGGAGAGACGAAGGCTACGGGACTAAACCCAGGCAGCAAACCCGGAGTGGAGCCCCTAAGGCAGCTGGACATCACTGAACATCCTTCCAGCAGCTCCTGCAGCCAAGCTGGTGCCAATCGTATCGCTTCGCTTTCCTTTGGTCTGCACCGGAGAGGCTAAGGGGTGGGGGTGGGGTTCTTGACGACTGGGCATCCCAAGATCTCTGGGCATTCAACACCCAGGCTTGTGGCCTGGAGAGGTCACTCCAGTGCCACTTTTCCATTGTCCTTCAAGGCAGTCAATGCCGCCATCATCATATATAACAGTTGAATTAAATAAGTAGCGCAAAAGAAGGTGCTGAGGTAGTGTCCATGGGTTCAATGTCCATTCAGAAGTTGGATGGCAGAGGGGAAGAAGCTGTACCTGAACTGCTGGATGTGCATCTTCAGGCTCCTGTACCTCCTCCCTGACAGTAACAATGACAAGAGGACACGTCCTGGGTGATGGTGGTCCTTAATACTAGATGTCAACTTTTTGAAGCATCACTCTCTGAACACGTCCTGGATGCTATGGGTGCTGGTGCCCATGAAGAGGCTGACTGAGTTCACAATTTTCTGCAGCTTCTTTCAATGCTGCGCAGTAGCCACCCCCCTCCCCCACCAATAACTGATAGTGATGCAGCCACTTCAAATATTCTCCATCTGTAGAAATTTGTGAGTGCCTTTGGCAATAAACCGAATGCAGGTGTCCTCCGCTTTTCCAATGTTCACTTTACGGCACCTCGCTGTTACGAAAGATCTACATTAGTTACCTGTTTTCACTAACAGAAGGTGTTTTCACTGTAACGAAAAAAGGCAGTGCACCCCGAGCAGCCAAGCCCCTCCCCCGGAACTGCATTCTAGCCGGCACTGCTTAAACACGTGCCTGTGAGGATCTGTGCTTTATGTCGATTTATTTTGAGCATCCGTTAGCAAGATGAGTTCTCAGGTATCGGAAAAGCCTAAAAGAGCTCGTAAGGGTGTGACACTTAGCATAAAACTAGACATAATTAAGCGTTTCTTTCGTAGTGAACGAAGTAAGGACAAAGTGAGTTTGGCTTGTGGAAGTTGATGAAGATGATGTTAAAGAGGTTTTGGCATCCCATCACCAAGAACTGATAGATGAAGAGCTGATGCAATTGGAAGAGGAAAAGATAACAATTGAAACCGAATGCAGTAGCGAACGGACCGAAAGTGAAGTTGTCCAGGAACTGAACGTGAAGCAACTGCGTGAGATTTTCGCTGCAATGATTACAGAAAAGTACGACTTTAATTTTGAAAGGGCACGTAGGTTTAGGGCATATTTGCAGGATGGATTGAGTGTTTACAAAGAACTGTATGATAGAAAAATGCGCGAGGCTAAGCAGTCAAGCATACTGTCGTTTTTCAAGCCTTCCGCATCAGCCACAGCAGACGACAAACCTCGGCCTTCAACATCGAGGCAGGCAGACATAGAAGAAGATGACCTGCCTGCCCTGATGGAAACAGACAACGATGAGATGACACCCCAGTGTCCCACCACCCCAACCTCCGGGCCACAGACCGATACATTGCTGTGAAGAATGCAGTGGTGCAGCGGTAACTGGGATGCACCTAGCTCATCTTTCAGAAAAAAAAGCTGAAATAAACAAGCTAATTAATTAGGTGCCGCCCAGCACGTAAATGTCGGCTCAGATCAGAGGTGATTGCCGATTGCGTCGCCTCTGATCTGGGCCGACATTTACGTGCTGAGCGGCACCTAATTAATTAGCTTGTTTATTTTGGCTTTTTTCTTAATGATGTGCTGGGTGCGTACCGGCTACCGCTGTACGGCTGCATTCTTCGTGGATCGGTATCGGTACGCGGTCCGGAAGTTGGGGGCCACTGCACCACCCCAACCTCCGCCGACTCAGCCTAACACACCATCATCAGTGTGCTCGCTATCTTCCCGATTCCGGTAAGTGATACTACACTGTACATACATTATTTCTACTTTATATAGGCTGTGTATTTTTATATGTTATTTTCGTATGATTTGGCAGCTTCATAGCTTAAGGGTTACTGGAGAGAGTGTTTCCGCCAAGAGCACTTGCATGAGATTTTCACTACGGAGAACAGTGCAGGAATGATTGTAGAAAAGTATTTCTACTTTATATAGGCTGTGTATTAATCATATCATTCCTGCTTTTACTATATGTTACTGTTATTTTAGGTTTTATGTGTTATTTGGCATGATTTGGTAGGTTATTTTTGGGTCTGCGAACGTTCACAAATTTTTCCCATATAAATAAATGGTAATTACTTCTTCACTTTACGACATTCCGGCTTACGAACCGTTTCATAGGAATGCTCTACCTTCGGATGGCGGGGGAAACCTGTATCCTCAAACTCCTAATGAAATATAGCCCCTGTTGTGCCTTCTTTGTAGCTGCATCGATATGTTACACTCAGGACAGATCCTCAGAGACGTTGACACCCAAGAATTGCTCACTCTTTCCAACACTGATTCCTGCATAAGAACTGGTGTGTGTTCCCTCATCTTACCCTTTCTGAAGTCCACATCAGTTCTTTGGTGTTACAGATGTTGAGTGAAAGGCTGTTGCAGCGACACCACTCAACCAGCTGATGTATCTCACTCCCGTATGCCCTCTCATTGCCACCTGAAATTCTGCCAACAAAAGTTATTTTGTTGCAAATTTATAGATGGCATTTGAGGAGTGCCTAACCACAGAGCTAGTTGATCATTGCAATTACTTTGGGTTAATTGTGGGTGTGAGGTTGTTGGCGCGGCACATCTCGAAGAGCCAGATGTGCCTACTCCACAATGTAAAAATAAATAAACAAATAAATAAATCTGATGGCAGATGGGAAGAGGCTGTTCCTGAAATGTTAGGTGTGTGGATTCAGGCTCCTGTGCCTCCCCCTTGATGGCAGCAATGAGAAGAGGACATGTCCTGGGTGATGGGGTCCTTCTGTAGGCATTGCCTTTTGAAGATGTCTTCAATGCTGGAGGGACTTGTGCCCATGTTTACAACTTTTTGCGGCTTACTCCGATCCTGTGCAGAGGCCTCACCATACCAGACAGTGGTGTAACCAGTCAGAATGTTTTCCATGGTTCATCTGAAGCAATCTGCAAGTGTCATTGGTGACATATCAATTCTCCTCAAATGCTGAATCAAATATAGTCACTGCTGTGCCTTCTTTGTAATTGCAGCAATATGTTATGCCCAGGATAGATCTTCAGAGTTTTTGACCCACCAGGAACTTAAAACTGCTCACCCTTCCCACTGTTGAACCCTCAGTGAGATGTTCCCTCGACTCACCCTTTCTGAGCTCCACAATTAACTCCTTGGCCTTACTGACACTGAATGCAAACTGGTTGCTGAAATGCCACTCAACCAGCTGATCCATCTCACCTCTGCACAAAGGTTCTGAACTTAAAGAAGGGTAACTTTGAAGGTATGAGACGTGAATTAGCTAAGATAGACTGGCAAATGACACTTAAAGGATTGACGGTGGATATGCAATGGCAAGCATTTAAAGGTTGCATGGATAAACTACAACAATTGTTCATCCCAGTTTGGCAAAAGAATAAATCAAGGAAGGTAGTGCACCCATGGCTGACAAGAGAAATTAGGGATAGTATCAATTCCAAAGAAGTAGCATACAAATTAGCCAGAAAAAGTGGCTCACCTGAGGACTGGGAGAAATTCAGAGTTCAGCAGAGGAGGACAAAGGGCTTAATTAGGAAGGGGAAAAAAGATTATGAGAGAAAACTGGCAGAGAACATAAAAACTGACTGTAAAAGCTTTTATAGATATGTAAAAAGGAAAAGACTGGTAAAGACAAATGTAGGTCCCCTACAGACAGAAACAGGTGAATTGATTATGGGGAGCAAGGACATGGCAGACCAATTGAATAATTACTTTGGTTCTGTCTTCACTAAGGAGGACATAAATAATCTTCCAGAAATAGTAGGGGACAGAGGGTCCAGTGAGATGGAGGAACTGAGCGAAATACATGTTAGTAGGGAAGTGGTGTTGGGTAAATTGAAGGGATTAAAGGCAGATAAATCCCCAGGGCCAGATGGTCTGCATCCTAGAGTGCTTAAGGAAGTAGCCCAAGAAATAGTGGATGCATTAGTGATAATTTTTCAAAACTCGTTAGATTCTGGACTAGTTCCTGCGGATTGGAGGGTGGCTAATGTAACCCCACTTTTTAAAAAAGGAGGGAGAGAGAAACCGGGGAATTATAGACCGGTTAGCCTAACGTCGGTGGTGGGGAAACTGCTGGAGTCAGTTATCAAAGATGTGATAACAGCACATTTGGAAAGCTGTGAAATCATCAGACAAAGTCAGCATGGATTTGTGAAAGGAAAATCATGTCTGACGAATCTCATAGAATTTTTTGAGGATGTAACTAGTAGAGTGGATAGGGGAGAACCAGTGGATGTGGTATATTTGGATTTTCAAAAGGCTTTTGACAAGGTCCCACACAGGAGATTAGTGTGCAAACTTAAAGCACACGGTATTGGGGGTAAGGTATTGATGTGGATGGAGAATTGGTTAGCAGACAGGAAGCAAAGGGTGGGAATAAACGGGACCTTTTCAGAATGGCAGGCAGTGACTAGTGGGGTACCGCAAGGCTCAGTGCTGGGACCCCAGTTGTTTACAATATATATTAATAACTTGGATGAGGGAATTAAATGCAGCATCTCCAAGTTTGCAGATGACACGAAGCTGGGTGGCAGTGTTAGCTGTGAGGAGGATGCTAAGAGGATGCAGAGTGACTTGGATAGGTTGAGTGAGTGGGCAAATTCATGGCAGATGCAATTTAATGTGGATAAATGTGAAGTTATCCACTTTGGTGGCAAAAATAGGAAAACAGATTATTATCTGAATGGTGGCTGATTAGGAAAAGGGGAGGCGCAACGAGACCTGGGTGTCATTATACACCAGTCATTGAAAGTGGGCATGCAGGTACAGCAGGCGGTGAAAAAGGCGAATGGTATGCTGGCATTTATAGCGAGAGGAATCGAGTACAGGAGCAGGGAGGTACTACTGCAATTGTACAAGGCCTTGGTGAGACCACACCTGGAGTATTGTGTGCAGTTTTGGTCCCCTAATCTGAGGAAAGACATCCTTGCCATAGAGGGAGTACAAAGAAGGTTCACCAGATTGATTCCTGGGATGGCAGGACTTTCATATGAAGAAAGACTGGATGAACTGGGCTTGTACTCATTGGAATTTAGAAGATTGAGGGGGGATCTGATTGAAATGTATAAAATCCTAAAGGGATTGGACAGGCTAGATGCAGGAAGATTGTTCCCGATGTTGGGGAAGTCCAGAACGAGGGGTCACAGTTTGAGGATAAAGGGGAAGCCTTTTAGGACCGAGATTAGGAAAAACTTCTTCACACAGAGAGTGGTGAATCTGTGGAATTCTCTGCCACAGGAAACAGTTGAGGCCAGTTCATTGGCTATATTTAAGAGGGAGTTAGATATGGCCCTTGTGGCTACGGGGATCAGGGGGTATGGAGGGAAGGCTGGGGCGGGGTTCTGAGTTGGATGATCAGCCATGATCATAATAAATGGCGGTGCAGGCTCGAAGGGCCGAATGGCCTACTCCTGCACCTATTTTCTATGTTTCTATGTAATAGTTGTGTTGTCAGAAAATTTATAAGTGGTATTTGAACTGTCCGAGCCACACAATTGTGGCTGTAGAATGAGTACAGTAAGCACAGCAGGCCTCCACTTGCTGAGGAGATTAAAGTGAGCGAGGCTCCTGACCCTCAAACTATTACCGCATTCTACCAGGACACTGTCAAGAGTGAATTGACCAGCTGTATCACCATCTGGTATGGCAATTGCAAGGCATCTGACCGCAAGACCCTGCAACGGATTGTGAGGTTTGCTGAGAGAGTCATCTGGGTCACTCTCCCTTCATCCAAAACATACACCAGAATTGCTGTGTCCTCAGAGCCCTCAGCATTATCAAAGACCACTCCCATCCATATGAAATTTTCTCTTCGACCTCCTACCATCAGTCAATATCAGAACAAAGACTATTAGGCTGAGTGACAGTTTCACCCCCGCCCCCCCCCCCCCCCGGTCTCTGAGATTTCCGAACACCCTGCTACCACCCTGTACACATTACTCATGACAGCACCAGCAGCAGTAATAATGCTGCATATTTAACTATGCACTGTATGTCAACTTGTACTTCTACAGAATACATTTTATCTGTCAATGTTATTTTATGTACAGTGTGTGATATATGTCCTGCGTTGTCCTCTTGGTCCCAGAGGAATGTTGTTTCATTTAGCTGTATATATGTATTTGGCTGAAAGGCAGTAAACTTGAACTTGGACTTCAAAGAGCATCAAATGCTGTAGATATGAGCGGAGAAAGTGCATGTGAACTTTTGCCTCACTGGGAACGGCTGCTTGGGTCCCTGGATGGTGCTAAGGTTGGAAGTGAAGGGAGCACTATCCCATTGTCTCCATCTATGCTGATTCAGACACTGAGAGCTTCCAGCAATTTGTTTTCTTCTCCAGATTCCAGTAATGACAAACTCTATAGGCTATTCTTGGAAGGATTATGATTGTATATCAGTCCTAGACTCATGACAAATGTTGTCTGTCTGCTGGCTCCAGATTACTGCCTGAAATTGATTAATTCTTGTACAAACTGCATTATAAAGCACATTCTGGTCATAAGACCACTCTGATTCATAGCAACTGATTAAGAGTTTCCATGGGCTGTTTATCTTTATCTACTAATGAGCAGATAATCAGGTGCTGTGCACAGTGCTTGTGAGATTGATATAAAGTACAAGGCTACCCGCAATAAATTCTCAGCCCTGTCCTCAAAAAATCTAATAAATAGACAAAGATGTGAAATCAGTATATTTACTACAATGATTAAGGTTTTGTAATATTTCTTTGTAGACACATTTCTCAGAGAGGGTCCAGAGGAGCTTTATTGCCGTTGCATCAGCTACACCTCTAACTTCATTCATCCAAAGACTATGAAGGATATTGATATTATTCCAAAGGGTCCTCATTGTGCAATAGTAGAAGTAATGTAAGTCTTATTGATAAACCATTGTGACATTTATAAAATACCAGTTTTGCCTTCACCCATTGGATATATTAAATGTATTCTTGGTTGTTGAGGGAGGAGTGGGGAATGATTCAACGAAAGGAAACAGTCAGGGAAACGGGAGATAGTATCTGAACTGTTTGAAGCCAAGTGTGAGACTTGGTCATGTCCGCTGGGATTGCTGATGTTGTGAATGTGAATTGCGGCACGGATGGAGATCTTTACATGGCTGAGCTGAGACATGAACCGGCTGGTACTGAAATGGTGGACCATTGTGTTAGTGCCTTGGTTATATAATATAAAATGCAGGCAAATTCCATCTCTACTCTTACACAAGCAAAACACTGCTGGTTCTGGAATTCTGAAATTGGAAGAAAAAATGCTGCATCTGCTTGAACAGAGAAAAGAGCAATGCTCAGCTCCACTGTCACTTGATCTGAAATACTGACACTTTCTCTCCCCCAGAGTTGTAGCCAACCTGCTGAATAATTCCAACATTTTCTGCTCTTCCTCCCTTCCTCACCTACTAATTCTATGGCTGAAATCGCAAGTAAATTACTTTGTATTAGGTTGAGTAGAGTTGAATTTATACATAATTGTACAGGTGCAATGAAAAACTTAAAGCAACAACACGGGCATATAGCATCATAAAAGCAGGATTCGCAAGGAAAACATAAATCAGACATAAATCGTCCATGTTTTACAAGGTAAAAGCTATAATTAAAACAAAAAGAGCAAAGTGATCGAAGTGCTAAAGTGTAGGGTTTTGCCAGATGGTTCACGAACTGAATGGTTGTAGGGAAGTAGCTGTTCTTGAACCAAGTGGTGTGGGACTTCAGGCTCCTGTATCTCCTGCCTGATGGTAGCTATAAGGCCTGGATGGTAGGGTTCTCTGATGATGGATGTTGCCTTCTTGAGGCAGCTGCCGGTGGTGTGAAGGATGTACCTGTGATGTACTGGGCAGAGCCCACTACTTCCCTCAGCTCCTTACATTCTCGTGCGTTTAATCTGCTGTAGCAGACCATGACTCAAGCAGTCAGGGTTCTTTCAACAATACATCCAAATTTGTTGAAGAGTTTGCTGACAATCCAAACTCCCTAAGCCTCCTCAGAAAGTAAAGACACTGGCATGCTTTCTTTATCATTGCATCTATGTGCTGGGCCTACAACAGGTCATTGAATACTTTAATGCCCAGGAATTTGAAGCCGCTGACTCTCTCCACCACAGATTCTCCAATGTAGAGGGGCACATGTTCTCCCTCCTACCCTTTCCTGAACTCAACAATCAGTTCTTTGGTTTTACTGATGTTAAGTGGAAGATTGTTGCTGCGACACTACTCAATCTGGTGTCTTACCTTGCTCCTGTAAGTTGACTCATCACCCCCTGTGATTCCTCGAACAGTAGTTTCAGCGGTAAATCTGAAGAGGGCATTGGAGCTGTGCTTAGCCCCACGTGAGCTTGAGAGTTGATGTGCGCCTGTGTTGATGATCAGCGAGGAGGAGATGTTGTTACCAATCCACACTGACTTTTGAGGTCTGCTGATGAAGAAGTCAAAGATCTAGATGCAAAGGGAGGAATGGAAGCCCAGATCTTGCAGCTTGATGGCGGGTTTGGAGTGGAGTGCTAAACTACGGTTGTTGAACAACATCCTGACGTATGAGTTCCTGTTGTCCAGATAGTCTGGAGCAGAGTGAAGAGTCAGAGAAATCACATCCACTGTTGACTTGTTGTGGCAGTAGGCAAACTGGAGAGGATCCAGCTCATCTCTGTTGAGCTGATTTGCACCATAGCCAACTTCTCAAAGCATTTGATCTAAGCACTATACTGGTGGTTATAGAGGGAGGCCACTGTGCTCACCATGCCTTTTTGAAGCAGTTGAGAACCTCAGAGCACAGAAGAATGAGGTTGAATATATCTATAAATACTCCATCTGGTTGGTCTACAAGGACCTTTACTCCTTGGTCAGGTACGTGGTCTGGACCAGACGCCTTTTGTGGATTCATTCTCTTGCAGAATACCTGGACATTAGGGTCAGAGACTGACCTAAGAGGGTCACATGGAAATGGGGGTTGCGTGTGAGTGTGTCATTGTTCTCTCTATTAAAGCATGCATAGAAGACATTGAGCTAGTCATTTCCAATTATGTTGGACGTTATATTGTGCAAGCCTACCACAGCTGTTGAACATCCAAATAGGATTCCAGTTTTGTTTGAAATTGCTTTGCACAGCTGGATAGCCAGACGTAAATCGATCAGCAGATTACTAATCTCCTGAATCATCCAGGGATTATGATTGGGGAAGACTTGGAATGGTTCTTTGGATACACATTCAGAGATTTACACCCTTATAGAGTCAGTTACAGCTGTGGCATATTTATTCAGGCCTGCTGATGAATCCTTGAACATGATCTCATCCACCGACTCCAAGCAATCCCAAATTTGCTCTTTCGCTTCTGTTGCCCAGCTCTTCGTGGCTCTTTTCCCTGGCGCTGTGCTGTTCCGTCTCTGTACACAGCACAGCCAGGTGGTCAGGTTGAACAAACTGCGGGCGAGGGATGGAGTGGTAGGTGTTCCTGACAGTGGTAGAGCAGTGGTTGAGTGTGTTGATTCCTCTGGAATTGCCGCTGATGTGTTGATAGTAGTTAGGCAGAAACCTCTTCAAGCTGATCTGATTAAAGTCTGATAAGGCACCAAATAAAGGGCAAGGAAAACTTAAGAGGTACTGTAAGTTTGTTATACAGCTAATTAGATATCAAAATGATTGAATTAATTTTACCATGTTTTTTCAGAGTCACACTCAACAATGATAGGCAAGTTTGTCTGGACCCTGAAGCCAATTGGGTGAAGAAATTGATTGATATAATTTTAAGAAACAATTGAAGAATTTCCTGAGTAAGTTTTCATTTCATGTTTGCTCTCTGCTCTCTGTTCACACCTTCATACTTCATTCCTCCTTCATACTTCCCTCTTTAAATTTCCACTGGTGGTGAAGCTGACAAAGCATAAACTGTCTAACAAGCTGATGATGTGGGGAGAGCAGTCTCCTTCTCCTATGGGCATGGAATATCGAACATTTTGGCTCAGAAACAGGCCCTTCAACCCATGATGTCTATTCCAATCGTACCGGTCTACCTGATCTCATCTGTCCATTATCCACAGGATCCATATCCCGCCTGTTCATGCACCTGCCCAAATGCCTCTTAAACATTACTATCTTACCTGGTTCTGTCCACTAATCATGAATATGTAGGAGTAATCCAACACGGGGAGAATTTGCAAACTCTGGACAGATAGTTCCCGTGTCAGGATTGAACCCAAGTCGCCAGAGCTGTGCAGCAGCTCCACTAATGGCTGTATCGTTGTACCCCCTTACCTTTGTTTTTTGGTGCCCGGCAGAAACTCACTTGATAAAGTTTATTTCAAAGAATAAATTAACATAAAAATCAAGCAAAATCCCCAAAGCCTTTCCCTATGTTTTTATTTTGTGATGGTCCAAGACCATAAGACCATAAGATAGATGTAGGAGCAGAATTAAGTCATTCGGGCCAGTGAGTCTGCTCTGCTATTCCAGTATGGCTGATTTATTATCCCTCTCAACCCCATTCTCCTGCCTTCTCCCTATAACCTTTGACACTCCGACTAATCAAAAACCCACCAACCTCTGCTTTAAATATACTCAATGACTTAGCCTCCACAGCTCTCTGTGCCAATGAATTCTGAAGATTCACTACTTTCTGGCTAAAGAAGTTCCTCCTCATCTCTGTTCAAAATGGATGTCCCTCTATTCTGAAGCTGTGCCCTCTGGTCCTAGACTCATCCACTATAGGAAACATCATCTCCATATCCACTCTGTCTAGGCCTTTCAATATTCAATAGGCTCCAATGACATCCCTCTTCATTCTTCTAAATTCCAGCAAGTACAGGCCCAGAGCCTTCAAATGTTCCCAATTCATTAACCCTTTCATTCCTGGAATCACTCTCATGAACATCCTCTGGACCTTCTTCAATACCAGCACATCTTTTCTCAGACACAGGGCCGAAGCTGCTCACTATATTCCAGTGCAGACTGACCAATGCCTTATAAAGCCTCAGCATTACAACCTTGCTGTATTCTAGTCCTCTTGAAATAAGTGCTAACATTACATTTACCTTCCTTACCTACAAGTTAACCTTTAGGGAATTCTGCACAAGGACTCCAATGATCCTTCGCACCTCTGATTTTTGAATTTTCTCCCCATTTAAAAAATAGTCTACATCTTAATTCCTTCTACCGAAGTGCATGACCATACACTTCTCAACACAGTATTTCATCTGCCACTTCCTAATCTGTCTAGATCTTCCTGCAGACTCACTGCATTCTCAACGCTACCTGTCCCTCCACCCATTTTGGTATTGTCTGCAAATCCGGGGACAAAGCCATCAATATTGTCATCCAAATTGATATATAATGTGAAAAGAAGAGATCCCAACACCGATACCTGCGGAATGTCACTGGACACTGGAAGCCAACCAGAAAAGGCTCTCTTTATTCTCACTCTTTGCCTCCTGCCAGACCGCCAATCTTTTATCCATGCTAGTATGTTTCCTGTAATAACATGAACTCCTATCTTACTTAGGAGCCTTTTGTGGCACTTTGTCAAAGGCCTTCTGAAAATCCAAGTAAACAACATCCACTGACTCTCATTTGTCTATCCTCAAGAGTTCCAATAGGCAAGATGGCAAGACTTCCCCTTAAGGAAACTGTGTTGACTTCAGCTTATTTTACCTTTGGCCTCCAAGTACCCCAAAACTTCGTCCTTAATGATGGACTCCAACATCTTCCTAACTATTGAAGTTAGGATAACTAACCTATAGTTTCCTTTCTTCTGCCTTCTTAAAGAATGGAGCGACTTATCTTGCAGGCACTCTACAAGTTCTCTTCCTTTGGATCCAGCACCAACCTGATTTTCCCAATATACCTGCACACTGAAATCCTCCCTGACTATCATAACATTGCCCTTGTTACATACCTTTTTTATCTCCCGTTGTGATTTTTAGCCCACATCCTGGCTACTGTTCGTAGGCCTGTTTGTAACTCCCATTCCTTTAGGAGTGTATTTCCTGAAGTAATGTACTGATGATATATTTGTCTGAGTGTCCCCTTTATGCTCTTTTAGGACAATCATTAACTAACCTGCTTAAAGTAGAACATAAGGTGGCATATGCACCAGCTAATATCTACTGAACAGTGGTGTAGTGGCACCTGTACCGGACTTCAAGGTGAGTGATCCTGGGTTTGAATCTGGCAGGTTCCTTGCACGCTCTCCATTTGTGCTGGCTGAACGTCGAGCTAGCAACTCGGCCTCGTTAAATATAGACACATGCTAAAGAACTGGCAAGGTTGATGCCTGTTGGTCAACAAGGCGCAGAGTGGAACAACATCTACTGGATTATAGGAAAAATTCCTGTTTCGTTATTCCTTGTTCTAAAATACTTCTGTGCTGATGAATTAATGTTTTGATTCTCATTTTATAAAACTGATCTGCTTTCAGAATGTGAAGGTGACCCAGGAAAAGTGCGACAACATAGACTGGTACCAATCAGCAGGTCACCCTCGCTTACCTCCCGCACAAGGACTAGAAGATCACAGCCTTCACCTTTATCATAATCGTGCTCCTGTCTTCATCAGCCAAAGGAAGACTGGATTGACTCACTTTCAGATGAAGTCTATTCGACAATATTATCGCATTCATATCTGAATAGTGTCTTTGTTATACTTAATTAAACCATTTTCAGTATAATGTTAATTAGATTATGAGCAAGCAGCAGATTGGTTGTATCATTCCTAATCAGTTAACCAAGATCAAAGGAATCATAGCCATTTATGATTCAGAAGTGCCAGCTAAATGAGAGGCAGCATTCCAGCCCAGTTACACTTCCCAGATTTTGATTTGTAATCTTGAAAGTTACAACAGTTTACCGTCACATGTAAAACCATTATGAATGCAAAGAGGGTTACGAATCTAACCACGTCTGGCTACCACCATCCTGGTTAAGTGCTTCCCTCTCTACATTAGCTTGGTCACTTCATGTAAATCTTCCTTGATTCCCAAACAAAACAATGCTAGTCCCGGCCAGTCTTTCCTCGCAGCTAAACTTCTCTATTCCCAGCTTTTATGCAAGTCTCTATAAGAAATAACTTTGTTAGATGGGACCACAACTATGTGCAGCATTCTAGATGTAAACCAGTTTTTACGCCACTTCCCAGTTCTTATGTTCTATGTCCCGTTACTAAAGGGAAGTAACCCGCCACTCAGTCATAGAAATGTACAGCGCAAAAACAGGTCTTTGAGCCCATCCGGTCCATGCTGAACCATTTAAACTGTCGAGTCCTATTAATCTACACCAGGACCATAGCCCTCCATACCCCTCCCACCATGTACCTATCCAAACTTCACTTAAACATTGAAATCGAAATCACATCCACCACTTGCACTTTCCACACTCTCACCAATCTCTGAGTAAGTAACTTTCCCCTCAAGTTCCCTTTAAACATTTTACCTTTCACCCTTTACCCATGACCTCTAGTTGTAGTCTCACCCAACCTCGGTGTAAAAAGCCAAATTGCATTTACCCTATCTACACCACTCATAATTTTGTATATCTCTATCAAATCTGCCCTCCATCTTCTATATTCGAGTGAATAAAGTTCTAACCTATTCAGTCTTTGGGCTATGTGAGGGAAACTTGTACACTTGGTGGAAACCTAGGGAGAAAATGCGAACTCCACATAGACAGCTCAGTCTGTTTCCTGGGAATTATAGTCCTAATGGTTCCAGAGATAGAAGGGGTCACTCTGGCATTATAACAGAAATGCACTTCTAAGCTTATGCTGTGCCAGAGATCTGGTTGAGGCTCCAGCTCCTGCTGGCAGATCTTGTCACAACAAAACAGTTGAAGTGATCTGATCACCCTATGGTTCAGTGTGGAGTGAGCCCCAGAGGTCGCGAGGGCTGGGACGCATGGTGCGTCTGCTCAGCATTGAGATGGGGGCTTGGGGCTCCACCTGGCTATCACTGTGAGTGTGGGCCACTGCTGGGAGCTGGCGAATATGCTCCATGTGTCGATGGACCACCCGTCTTCCGTGGTATCTCCCATCACCTCCCACAGGACGGTGGTGAATTTTGTTGCATTCCCTTCACTTTGTTTGGCTGCACAGTTCTCCCCGCCCTAGCAGTTCCTCGGTGGCTCAGCGGCAGTGACTGCTCTTGCACTTGTGGCTGTGGAGAAGTCCCTGGGTGTGCAGAGAGGGGCAGTGCCCACCTCATCCAACGGGACTGTGCTGGCCAGTGTGCCAAGCTCACCCTGGCATTCACCTCCTCCCTCCAGCTGGCACTAGACTCACTCCACATTGTGCCTCCATCACAGGCGAGGTCCAGTGGTGATGAGGGCAGAGGATCACAGCAGGTTAAAGAACAGTGGGGTATTTGCCTGTGTGAGTTCCGACCCCAGCACCAAACATCTGTACTTTGTGGCAGAGTACCAAGCCAGTAGCAGTGTCAGAACTAGAATCAGAATTAGTATCATTGACATAGAGTTATGGAAAAATACAGCACAAAAGCAGGCCCTTCAGCCCATCTAGTCTATGCCGATCCATTTAAACTGCCTGCTCCCATTGTGCTGCACTGGTACCATAGCCCTCCATACCCCTACCATCCATGTACCTATCCAAACCTCTCTTAAATGTTGAAATCAAGCTCACATGCACGACTTGCGCTGGCAGCTTGATCCACACTCTCACAACTCTCTGAGTGAAGAAGTTTCCTCTCATCTTCCCTTAAATGTTTCACCTTTCACTCCTAACTGTGACCTCAGTGGAAAATGCCTGCTTGCATTTACCCTATCTATACGCCTCATAATTTTGTATACCTCAATCAGATCTCCTCTCAATCTTCTACATTCCAAGGAATAGAGTCCTAACCTATTCAATCCTTCCATATAACTCAGGTCCTCCAGACGCAGTAACATCCTTGTGAATTTTTTCTATACTCCTTCAGTCTTTTCACATTTTAGCTCTAACCCATGACCTCTAGTTGTCATCCCACCCAACCTCAGTGGAAAAAGCCTGCTTGCATTTACCCTATCTATACCCCTCATAATTTTCACCATTATCAAATCTCCCCTCAATCTTTTATGTTCCAAGGAATAAAGTCCTAATCTATTCAATCTTTCCTTCTAACCCACATCCTTCAGACCCATCAACATCCCTGTAAATATTCTCTGAACTCTTTCAACCTTATTTACATTTTTCCTGTAGGTAGTTGACCAAAACTGCACACAATACTCCAAATTAGGCATCACCAATGTCTTATACAACTTCAACATAACCTGCCATCTCCTGCACTCAATACTTGGATTTATGAAGGCCAAAACAGCAAATGCTTTCTTTATGAACCCCTAGCAACTTGAATTTTGGACCTGCATTCCCAGATCTCTTTGCTTGACTGCACTCCTCAGTGCCTTATCATTCACTGTGTAAAGACCTACCCAGGGTGGTCCTACCATAGTGCAACACCTCGCACTTGTCTGCATTGAGCTCCATGCAGACAACATCCACTGCTTTGCCTTCATCAATTTTCCTGGTAACTTGCTCGAAAAACTCTATAAGATTGGTTAGACTTGACCTACCATGCACAAAGCTATGCTGACTATTCTTAATCAGTCCCTGTCTATCCAAATACTCATATATCCAGTCCCTTAGAACGCCTTCCAATAACTTGCCCACCACTGATGTCAGGCTCCCTGGCCTATAATGTGCTGGCTTTTTAGAGCCCTTTCTTAAACTGCAGAACAGCATTGTCTATCCTCCAATCCTCTGGCACCCCAGCTGTCGCTAAGGATGATATAAATATCTCTGCTGGCACCCGGCAGTTTCCACACTTGCCTTCTGCAGGGTCCAAGGCAACACCTTATCAGGCCCTGGGGATTTATCCACCCTGATTTGCCTCAAGACAGCAAACAGCATCTCCTCTGTAACCTGTAGAGTCTATGAAGTTGATGATGTTTGGCCTCCCTTCTGTAGACTCTGTGTCCATCTCCTGAGTAAATACAGATGCAAAAAAAAAAGGCATTTAAGATCTCTCCCATCCTTTTTAGCTCCGCACATAGAGGACCAATTCTGATATTCCAGAGGATCAATTTTGTCCCTTGCAGTCCTTTTGGTCTTAACTTGTCTGTAGAAGCCTTGGGATTCTCCTTCATCTTGTCTGCTAAGGCAACCTCATGCCTTCTTTTAGTCCTCCTGATTTCTTTCTTAAGTGTTCCCTTGCATTTCTTATACTTAATAAGCACCTCATTTGTTCCTACCTGCCTATAATGAGGCAATGCACCTCCTCTTTTTTCTTATCCTGAGCCTCATTATCTCTTAAAAAGCAAGGTTCCCCAAATCTGTTATCTTCACCTTTCATTCTGACAGGCACATATAAGCTTAGTACTCTCAAAATTGACTTTTGAAAACCTCCCAAGAACATCTTGCCAGGAAACAGCCTGCTCTAATTCACACTCGCAAGATCCTTTTTGCAGACTTCCTTTGAAACTAATGGCAGTGTGATCACCAGATGCAAAATGCCTGCCTGCACAAAGTTCTGTCACCTGCCCTGTCTCATTCCCTAATAGCAGATCAAGTATTGCACACTCCATTGCTGGGACTCATATGTAATAATTAAGAAAGCTTTCCTGAACACATTTGACAAACTTTATCCTATCTAGTCCTTCTATGGTGTGGGAGTCACAGTCAATTATTCTGGCACTCTGGTTCCCATCCTCCTCCAACTCTAGTTTAACACCCCACCCCCACCCTGTGCTGTTCTAGCAAATCTTCCCTCTAGGATGTTAGTCCCCTTCCGGTTCATGACATATGTCATGTAACATGTTGTTTTCTCATAGCAGTACAGTGCAGTACATTAAATACAATAAGAAACATACATTAAGAAATTAAATAAATGGTGCAAAAAGAGAGTGAAATTAGTGAGGTAGTCTTCATGAGTTCATTGTCTGTGCAGAAATCTAATGGTAGAGGGGAAGAAGCCATTCCTAAAACACTGAGTGA
The DNA here is from genome assembly GCF_963921235.1 of Mobula hypostoma. Classification (NCBI taxonomy): domain Eukaryota; kingdom Metazoa; phylum Chordata; class Chondrichthyes; order Myliobatiformes; family Myliobatidae; genus Mobula; species Mobula hypostoma. The sequence goes on from NC_086100.1 coordinate 128,678,743, forward strand.
GTCCAGAGGCTCTTGTGCCTCGTCTCTGACAGCAGCAATGAGAAGAGAACGTGTCCTGAGTGGTGGGTGGTCCTTAACGACAGATGCCGCCTGCTTCGGGCGTTGCCTTTTGAAGATCTCCTTGATGGTGGGGAGGCTGGTGCCCGTGATAGAGCCAGCTGAGCTGACAACCCTCTGCAGCGTTTTCTAATCCTGTACATGCCAGATGTCGAAGCAACCAGTCAGAAAGCTCTCCACACTACATCTGTAGAAATTTGCTGGAGTCTTTGGTGACGTACTAACTCTCGTCAAAATCCTAATGAAATACAGGTGCTGGTGTGCCTTCTTCATCATTGCATTAATATGTTGGGCCTGGGATAGGTCTTCAGGGATGTTGATACCCAGGAACTTAAAACTACTTACCCTTTCCACTGCTGGTCCCCTGATGAGGACTAGTGTGTGTTCTCTCCTCCAGAAATCCACAATCAAATCCTTGGTCTTGGTGATGCTGAGTGCAAGGTTGCTTTTGCAACACCACTCAGCCAGCTGATGTATCTCACATCTGAACACCTCCTCGTCACTATCGGAAATGTTGCCAACAACAGCTATGTCACTGGTGAAGTTATAAATGGCATTTGGTCTGTGTCTAGCTGCAGAGTCATGCATGAAGATGAAGTAGAGCAGTGTGCTAAGTACACATCGTTGAGGTGTGCCCGTCTTCTGAACCATCTCATCTACATGTCCTGCTGTTTCAGAGGTCTATGGACATGCACTCTAATGAACCTTTGCTCTCTCAATGTTCTAGTATTTGCTTTCTTCACCCTTTCCAAGTGCCTTACTTCACATCTTTTCAGATTGAATACCTGTTCATTAATAACTTCCTGCCATCCTCAACTTACATCTTCTCAACAACACTTGTACCTTTAAACCACCTGGAAGCTTGTTAATCATGCCCACCGTGATTGCCCAATATATTGATATACACTAGTAAAACTAAGGGAACCTGTACTGAGCCTTGATAATGACACTGGAAATAATGAACACGATTCGATCCTGAATACACTCAATGTTGGACTTTGCTTTCAGTCACAGGGTCTGCCAAGCTTTTACGTTCATGACCAGTTTTCTATCTCGTAAAACACACAAAATGCTGGAGGAACTCAGCAAGTCATCCTGATGAAGGGTCTAGGCCCAAATTATTAACTGCTTATTCCCCTCCATAAGCGCAACCTAACCTGCTGATTTCCTCCAGCATTTTCTGTGTGTTTCTCAAGATTTTCGGCATCGGCCCAATCTCTTCTGTTTCTATCTAGAGCCTTTGCTGAAACATCAAAATTCACTTTTCTCATCAGCCTTCCTTGTTACATCCTCGAATTTAATCACATTGAAGACAACCTTCTCTAAACAAATCCACATTTACTTGCTATGGATGAAAAGCCATTAAGAGACTGTCATCCTAAATGTAGCATGTCTTTAGTCAACTCAACTGAGCGCGTAGCGGATATTGAGTTATACTCAAATACAATGACAAAGCAGACACGTGATTGACAACCAACAAATGTGATCATAACAAAGTCTGATCTGCATAAATGATAAAGTAACCAGTCCAGAACCTCCCATGGACCATGCATGAATTGGAAACGTGGGTCCAATTTGTCTATTGCTTCCCCTATCTGTGGTTCAATGGTGAAAGATACCTTAACCTCAAGGTATCTAGTTCTAATGCCTACTTCAATGGTGCCAAATGCCTTTGCTCTTCCATGTCTGGTGTTCAAATCCCTGGCCCATTTGTCTATTGTTTCCCTGTATCGATGGCTGTGTCAGCCATCTGGTGCATTTCACACTGTTGTGTTATAACTTGGTCAACTTTATCCCAGTCCCACTAGGGCTCCGTTTGTTCCCCTGCTTTTTTTGGTAACCCATACCAGAATGCCTCATAGTTATGTGACTCTTGCTTTGCCCAATTATTGAACAAGTTTGAACATCCAGAGCTTGAGGAACCAGCTATTACTTTGTAATTACAGTGGTCTCTTTCCAAATCACTTGAGTTGAATTGCTTCCTGTTGTAAACGATCATCTTCTTTATCTCAAAGTTGCTGGCGAATGCAGCAGGTCAGGCGGCATCTCCAGGAAGAGGTACAGTCGACATTTCGGGCCGAGACCCTTCGTCAGGACTAACTGAAGGAAGAGTGAGTAAGGAATTTGAAAGTGGGAGGGGGAGGGGGAGGGGGAGATCCAAAATGATAGGAGAAGACAGGAGGGGGAGGGATGGAGCCAAGAGCTGGACAGGTGATTGACAAAAGGGATATGAGAGGATCTCTTACTAGCTCTTCTTTCAGTTAGTCCTGACGAAGGGTCTCGGCCTGAAACATCGACTGTACCTCTTCCTAGAGATGCTGCCTGGCCTGCTGCGTTCACCAGCAACTTTGATGCATGTTGCTTGAATTTCCAGCATCTGCAGAATTCCTCGTGTTTACCTTCTTTATCTTGTGGGTCAGAATCTTTGTTTACAGAGCTGCCCCTTTAAATTTCAAGGCTGATTATGATAGTTCGTTATATCTTAAAGTAATTTGGAGAATGGTTCTTTCTCATATCATTGCTTTCTAGATTAACTAAATGTCCTCTGACTGTGACACACTGCTCCCTATCCCTAATGTAACTATTTGATCAATCTGTGCATTTGTAATGTCTGTACTTTCTAAATGCTAATTAATTACATGCTTCACTTCTACAGCAGTAAGTATTTGTTAATTTGCAAAAGGATTTATACACTTTTGAAATATTCTTATCAGCGAGTTTATTGTGTTTTAATGTTTAATATTGGTTTATTTGTATATCGAGATAGATAGACAGATACCTTATTGATCCCAAAGGAAATTACACTGTTACAGCATTACAAATGCACAGATATACAAATACTAGAAGAGAAGTAGGAAAGAATAAAAAAAAAGTTACCTCAAACAGTCTAACAGGAGGGGGTCATCACTTCCCCGGCTATCGGTTGACTCATTATAGAGCCTAATGGCCGAGGGTAAGAATGACCTCCTATAGCGTTCTTTAGAGCAGCGCAGTTGCTCCTCTGTTCTGCTAGGGTGGCATGCAGAGGGTGAGAAACATTGTCCAGAATTGCCAGGATTTTCTGTAGGGTCCTTGGTTCTACCACAGCCTCCAGTGCGTCCAGTTTGACTCTTATAACAGAGCCAACATTTTTAATCAGTTTATCAAGCCTGTTGGCATCACCCGTGCTGATGCCTTGCCCCATTACCTTTTAAATTCTGATAGCTTTATGCCATCAATGAAATGATTGCATTGAAATGGTCTGTAATTATTTGTTTAATTGGTCAAAGTGGTTAATTACAAGAGTTGGAATGATCTTCTGGCATCCACACTCACAGGCAGAAGGTATGCAGTGAAATTATCCTAATTTGAAAGTGACTGAACCCTTCTGTTCAAGTCATCAACATAGTCTGTTTACTTACCAAGGAGCCCCTTGTGCAACAACATTGGGATGCAACCATATAAACCCTGGCAAACACTTGATAAGAAGTTCAAAATGTACATGTCCATGCTGAGCTGTGGAGAATTGTCTGCATTACCCCAAAAAATCCATCCCAGAGGAATCATATCCCTTCACAGTACGTTCTAGAATAATTAATGGCCCAACACAGTTAGGGGACAATCATTACTGAAGTTGCCTAATCATGAATTTGTAAGTAAAATAGAATGAAGATGCATTTAATGCAAGTATTATTTAGAACCAATATAGCTACCTTTTTTTAAAATTAAAAAAGGATGTTTTATTGAGCCTGGATGACACTGGACTGGAATTATAGGTGTGTAAAGTGTACTTTTTGGTAAGATTCCAAGTCAACAAACCAGTCAAGGCAATACTGCTTTTTTTAATGATTTTTAAAAATGTCATTTGAAAGGTAGAGGGAGCAAGTGTGGGATACCCCGGTGGCTATTTCTTTCAGCAATGTGAAACGCTGGGGGACAGTAGAACGACAGTTATTGTGAGGGGGACTGATAGGAGTTTCTGTGACTGTAGAAGGAATTGCAGGATGGTACGTTGTTTCCCCAGTGCCAAGATCAAGGATGCCTCTAAATGGTTGCAGAGTATTCTCAAGGAGGAGTATGGGCATCCAGAGGGTGTGGCGCACATCGGTAACAATGGCACAAGTAGAAAGGAGGGAGAGGTCCTTTGCAGTGACTGGTTGAGAAAGCGACAGGACCGCTTGCTCAATATTTCAGGATTTCAATGTTCTAGAAAAAATAGAGAGGGGGTAAAATGGTGTGGTGGTGAATTTGTGCTATAAGACAGGGATAATATCATAGTTGCATTCAGAGAGGATATAAAAGAGGTTCATTTGCTTAGACTGCATGGGTAGAACACAAAAATAAGAAAGATGCAATTACTCTGGTGGACTCATACTATAGACCTTCCAACAGCCTTATGGACAATGAAGAACAGAATCAGAATCAGAATCAGGTTTATTGTCACTGACATAAGTTGTAAAATCTGTTGTTTATTGGCCACAGTACAGAGTAGGCATAACATGTGTGACGAGAATACACATAGATAAGATGTTAGCTGTCCTGTGTGACCAGCAGTGGGTCTGCCACCTGTCTTCAAGAGAGAGATAAGGGACGCAATGAAACAGCACCTGGAGATGTGTAGAGAGCTGTCTGGAGCGGCTCCCCCTTTGAACCCTGAACTGTTTGAAGTGATGGACAGGCGATACCCCAGCAGGGGGATAAAAAGGGACAGGTTCGCTAAGGCGACACACACGACACCCGAGGTAACGAGACCCTGGAAGCGGTGCGCCTCTCACGAGTCGGTGGGAGGTATCGGACAACGCACAGGGTGGAAAGGTACGATCAGCGGGAACCCGGTGTGTGTCCGCCCTTGCCTGGGTGCCGGGTTCACTGCAGAGGATCGACCGCATCTGGAGGAGGGGTCACAGTCGGCGACCTCAGGTGACATCACCAAGGACCTGCCCAAAAGTTGCTTGTGAGCAATTATCGTCGGTCTGTGAGTGGAAGCCGTTTCTGAATGATCAGTCGTTCCCGTTCTCTCTCTCTCTCTCTCCCCCCACGTTGTCCATCGCCATGGCAACGATTACTGCGAACTGAACTAAATTGGACTGAACTTTGTGTCACTTTGAAATTGGTCATTTATCCCTAGACAACGATAGAGCTTGATTGATGCTGTTATCTTAATTCTGTGCACATGTGTGTTTATCATTGCTGAACTGTTGCATTTATTATCCTTTCGATTACTGTGTTGCTTGTTTTTTAATAAAACTTTCTTAGTTCTAGTAATCCAGACTCCAACTGAGTGATCCATTTCTGCTGGTTTGGCAACCCAGTTACGGGGTACGTAACACATGAGTTACAATAAAAATACACTCGGTGTCCACTTTATTATGTACCCCCTGTGCCTATAAAGTGCCAACAGAGAGTACACTCCTGGCCTTCTGCTGCTGCAGCCCATCCACTTCAAGCTTTGACATGTTTTACATTCGGAGATGTTCTTTTGCACACTGTTGTAATGTGGTTATTTGAGTTTCTTTCACCTTCCTGTCAGCTTGAACCAGTCTGGCCATTCTCCTCTGACCTCTCAAGGTGCTTTGTCCACAGAACTGCTGTTCACTGGATGTTTTTTTGTTTTTGTACCATTCCCTGTAAACTCTAGAGGCTGTGGTACGTGACAATCCCAGGAGATCAGCAATTTCTGAGATACTCAAATCATCTTGTCTGGCTCCAACCATCATTTCGCTGCCACTGTCACAACCACGGATTCGGCAGTGCAGTAGATATGGCAATTGTGCTCGTGAATATGCACGTGTCAGCTAATCATTTCATTGTGATTGTATTTAACTCCATTCATTCCATCGTAGTGTTTGTCAAGACTTGGACATGGACACAGCAATACTTTGCTGCTGGCTTGCATTCCGCCTTTGCTGAGAAATTGATCTGTCGAGTCAACTGATTCTGAAGACTAGTGGTATTCGTTTTATTCTTAGTTGTTCTTTTCAGCTGCTGTGTAGGCTTCATTTTCCATTTTGAGAGTTTTAGTTAATAGCCATGTTTGTCCTAGCATTTATTGATTTCTTTTCCCTTTAACACTGTTCTCATTAAAGACTGTGAACTGTCGGCCCACTTCAATGTCTCTCACTCCACACTTGGGCCATATCCACACCGCGTGACAGTCACAATCACCTAGATCACATTTCTTCTCCATTCTGATGTTTTGTCTGAACAACAACTGAACCTCTTGACCATGTCCGCTTGGAATAGTGAGGAAATATTTATGAGTTTATGGACTGTTTGGAAACCTGATGGCCAAGGGGGAGAAAAATCTCCCTAAAGCATTGAGTGTGGGTCTTCAGGCTCCTGTATGTCCTTCCTGAAGGTAGTAAGGAGAGCAGGAGATGTCTCAAATGTTGAGGGACCTTACTGCTGGATGCCATCATCTTGAGGGGCTGCCTTTATAAGATGCTCTCCATGGGAGCAGACATGTGCCCAGAATGGAACTGTCTACGTCTACAGCTCTCTGAGGCCTCTACAATCCTGTGCATTGGAGACTCCATACTAGACAGTGATGCAACCACTCAGAATGATCTTCTTGGCACACTTCTAGAAATTTTGTTATAGTCTTTGTTAACATACCAAATCTCACAGCCTTAATGAAGTGTAGCCACTGGCATGCCTTCTTTGTGATTGCATTATCATGTTGGGCCAGGATAGACCCTCTGAGATGACCATGCCCAACAACTTGAAACTGCTCACCCTTTCCACCGCTGGCCCCTCATTGACAATTGACACATGTTCTCCATACCTCCTGTTCCTAAAGTCTATAATGAATAGATAGGCTTGACAGCCAGTATCTTTTCTCCAGGGTCAAAATATCTAGTACTAGACAAGGTGACAGAGTTAGTTCAAAAGAGATATCCTTTGCAAGTGTAATGCCCTGGTTCACATCTTTATTGTTATGCTGTAGGTGTTTCATTTAGCAGCTCCGTAAGAGCTGCTGTTTTGCTTTCTGCCTGTTTGGGTTATTGGTGAAGATAAGGGATGATGTGGAATGTGTGCCATCCAATTAGCAGGAGGTTTTCTTGGTGAAGTAGAATAAGGTTGGGGTTGGGGCTTTTGTTCAAGAGAAGATGAAGAGAGAAGATGCTGGGGTGAACCAGTCGTAGGATATGACCCAGCGAGAGACCCGTACGTTCGAGATGAATTGCTAGCGACGTTCAGAAGGTGGTGTGTGTTTTCACGTGGACCGATCGCCCAGTGTGTGAGTGACTGAGAAGTTCAAGATGAGCTCCAACTTGTGCACATTTGACTGTTTAATTAAAGTGGGCCCTTTTCTTTTTGTTATTCTTTACTAACCAGTTAAGATTCATAATTATAATTCCCTTAATCGTATGCCGTGTACTGTCTGTTATTTCGCGGCATTAATTTGTAACAGGGTAGCAAATGACACAGCATCCACACAAACCGGGGTTTGGGGTGGGATTGAGTGCGCCTCAATCTGACGAGTTTGGCGAGGTTTGAGGTTGTCTTCCCTAGACATACGCAGCCAAGGAAACCAGAGTGGTTTCACAATTATTTGTGCAAGGACTGGTGGTTATAGAAACATAGAAACATAGAAAACCTACTGCACAATACGGGCCCTTCGGCCCATAAAGTTGTGTCGAAAATGCCCATATCTTAGAAATGACTAGGCTTACCTACAGCCCTCTATTTTTCTAAGCTCCATGTACCTATCCAAAAGTCTCTTAAAAGACCCTATCGTATCCGCCTCCACCACCGTCGCCGGCAGCCCATTCCACGCACTCACCACTCTCTGCGTAAAAAACTTACCCTGACATCTCCTCTGTACCTACTCCCCAGCACCTTAAACCTGTGTCCTCTTGTGGCAGCCATTTCATCCCTGGGAAAAAGCCTCTGATTATCCATGCAATCAATGCCTCTCATCATCTTATACACCTCTATCAGGTCACCTCTCATCCTCTGTTACTCCAAGGAGAAAAGGCTTAGTTCATTCAACCTATTCTCATAAGGCATGCTCCCCAATCCAGGCATCATCCTTGTCTGCACCCTTTCTATAGTTTCCACATCCTTTCTGTAGTGAGGCGACCAAAACTAAGCACAGTACTGAAAGTGGGGTCTGACCAGGGTCCTATATAGCTGCAACATTACCTCTCAGCTCCTAAATTCAATTCCACGATTGATGAAGATCAATACACCGTATGCCTTCTTAACCACAGAGTCAACCTGCGCAGCTGCTTTGAGCATCCTATGGACTCAGACCCCAAGATCCCTCTGATCCTCCACACTGCCAAGAGTCTTACCATTAATACTATATTCTGCCATTATATTTGACCTACCAAAATGAACCACTTCACACTTACCTGGGTTGAACTCCATCTGCCACTTCTCAGCCCAGTTTTGCATCCTAGCAATGTCCCGCTGTAACTTCTGACAGCCCTCCACACTATCTACAACTCCCCCAACATTTGTATCATCAGCACATTTACTAACCCATCCCTCCATTTCCTCATCCAGGTCATTTATAAAAACCACGAAGAGTAAAGGTCCCAGAACAGATCCCTGAGGCACTCCACTGGTGACCGACCTTCATGCAGAATATGACCCGTCTACAACCACTCTTTGCCTTCTGTGGGCAAGCCAGTTCTGGATCCACAAATCATGTCCCCTTGGATCCCATGCCTCCTTACTTTCTCAATAAGCCTTGCATGGGGTACCCTATCAAATGCCTTGCTGAAATCCATACACACTACAACTACTGCTCTTCCTTCATCAATGTGTTTAGTCACATCTTCAAAAAGTTCAAAAAGGTTCACAAGGCATGACCTTCCCTTCACAAAGCCATTCTGACTATTCCTAATCATGTTATACCTCTCCAAATGTTCATAAATCCTGCCTCTCAGGATCTTCTCTATCAACTTACCAACCACTGAGGTAAGACTCACTGCTCTATAATTTCCTGGGCTATCTCTACTCCCTTTCTTGAATAAGGGAACAACATCCGCAACCCTCCAATTCTCCGGAACCTCTCCCGTCCCCATTGATTATGCAAAGATCATCGCCAGAGGCTCAGCAATCTCCTCCCTTGCTTCCCACAGTAGCCTGGGGTACATCTCATCCGGTCCCGGCAACTTATCCAACTTGATGCTTTCCGAAAGCTCCAGCACATCTTCTTTCTTAATATCTACATGCTCAAGCTTTTCAGTTTACTGCAAGTCATCACTACAATCACCAAGATCCTTTTCCGTAGTGAATATTGAAGTAAAGTATTCATTAAGTACCTCTGTTATTTCCTCCGGTTCCATACACACTTTCCCACTGTCACAATTGATAGGTCCTATTCTCTCACGTCTTATCCTCTTGCTCTTCACATACTTGTAGAATGCTTTAGGGTTTTCCTTAATCCTGTCCACCAAGGCCTTCTCATGGCCCCTTCTGGCTCTCCTAATTTCCTTCTTAAACTCCTTCCTATTAGCCTTATAATCTTCTAGATCTCTAACATTACCTATCTCTCTGAACCTTTTGTAAGCGTTTCTTTTCTTCTCGACTAGATTTATTACAGCCTTTGTACACCACGGTTCCTGTAGCCTACCATAACTTCCCTGTCTCATTGGAAAGTACCTGTGCAGAACTCCACACAAATATCCCCTGAACATTTACTACATTTCTTCCGTACTTTTCCCTGAGAACATCTGTTTCCAATTTAAGCTTCCAATTTCCTGCCTGATAGCCTCATTGTTCCTCTTACTCCAATTAAATGCTTTTCTAACCTGTCTGTTCCTATCTCTCTCCAATGCTATTGTAAAGGAGATGGAATTATGATCACTATCTCCAAAATGCTCTCCCACTGGGAGATCTGACATCTGACCAGGTTCATTTCCAATACCAAATCAAGTACAGCCTCTCCTCTCGTAGGCTTATCTACAGGAAACCTTCCTGAACACACCTAACAAACTCCACCCCATCTAAACCCCTTGCTGTAGGGAGATGCCAATCGATATTTGGGAAATTAAAATCTCCCATCACAACAATTCTGTTATTATTACACCTTTCCAGGATCTTTTCCCTATCTGCTCCTCAATATCCCTGTTACTATTGAGCAGCCTATAAAAAACACCCAGTATAGTTATTGACCCCTTCCTGTTCCTAACCTCCACCCACAGAGACTCCGTAGACAATCCCTCCATGACCTCCACCTTTTCTGCAGCCGTGACACTATCTCTGATCAACAGTGCCGCGCCCCCACCTCTTTTGCCTCCCTTCCTGTCCTTTCTGAACTATCTAAAACCTGGCACTGGAAGTAACCATTCCTGTCCCTGAGCCGTCCAAGTCTCTGTAATGGCCACCACATCATATCTCCAAGTACTGATCCACGCTCTCAGCTCATTCACTTTGTTCACAACACTCCTTGCGCTAAAATAGACACATCTCAAACCTTCGGTCTGAGCACGTCCAGTCCTTTCTCTATCACCTGCCTATCCTCCCTCTCTACAAACTTTCTCTATTTGTGAGCTAACCTCCTCTTCCCCAGTCTCTTCAGTTCGGTTCCCACTCCCCAACAATTCTAGTTTAATCTCTCCCCAGTAGCCTTAGCAAACCTCCCCGCCAGGACATTGGTCCCCCTGGGATTCAAGTGCAACCCGTCTTTTTTGTACAGGTCACTCCTGCCCCAAAAGAGGTCCCAATAATCCAGAAATCTGAATCCCTGCCCCCTGCTCCAATCCCTCAGCCACACATTTATCTTCCACATCATTCTATTCCTATTCTCACTGTCGCATGACACAGGCAGTAATCCCGAGATGACTACCTTTGCGGTCCTGCTTCTCAACTTCCTTCCTAACTCCCTATAGTCTTTTTTCAGGACCTCTTCCCTTTTCCTACCTATGTCATTGGTACCTATATGTACCACGACCACTGGCTGTTCTCCCTCCCACTGCAGGATATCTTGGACGCCATCTGAAACATCCCGGACCCTGGCACCTGGGAGGAAAACTACCATCCGAGTTTCTTTCCTGCGTCCACAGAATCGCCTGTCTGACCCCCTAACTATAGAGTCCCCTATCAATACTGCCATCCTCTCCCCTTCCTTACCCTTCTGAGCCACAGGGCCAGACTCTGTGCCAGAGGCACGGCCACTGTCGCTTCCCCCAGGTAGGCTGTTCCCCCCCCCCCACAAAAGTACTCAAACAGGAGTACTTATTGTCAAGGGGTACAGCTACAGAGATACTCTCTAGTACCTGACTCTTCCCCTTCCCCCTCCTGACTGTGACCCACCTGTCTGTCTCCCATGGCCCTGGTGTGACCACCTGCCTATAACTCTTTTCTATCACCTCCTCACTCTCCATGACCAGGCGAAGGTCATCGCTCTGCATCTCCAGTTCCCTAACTTGGTCCCTTAGGAGCTGCAGCTCGACAAATCTGACGCAGATATGGCCATCTGGGAGGCTGGGAGACTCCAGGACCTCCCACGTCTGACACCGAGCACAGAAAACTGGCCTCACCCACATACTTCCTCCTTTCCGCAAATAACACCGGTGAACCTACCTCGCCTCATCCCATTACCACCTAAGCCCGTTGAGCCAAAGCCCTGTCACTCTGCTGCCTCTCACTCCACTGCCAGCTCCGAACGCTGCCCGCTGGATATGGCGGTCTTCTTTTTAAACCTTTATCTGGAATGATACAAAGATAGGTAATGCTGAAGAACAGGGAGACTGCGGAAAGACAGCTTACGAGAATGGCTAAAGAAGTGGCGGATGAAATACAGTGTAGGGAAGTATGTGGTCTTGCATTATGCTACAAGGAGTAAAGCCATAGATGATTTTCTAAAAGGGGTGTGAATTCAGAAATCAAAGGATCAAAGGGATATGGGAGTCCCTAAAGATGAACTTGCAGGTTGAGTTAGTAGTAAGGAAGGCAAAATCAATGTGAGCATTCATTTCAAGAGGACTGAAATATAAAAGCATGGAATTGAATTGACTTTCTTACATCCTTCACATACATGAGGAGTAAAAATATTTATGTTATGTCTCTGTCTAAATGTGCAATGTTCAAATTTGTAATAAATAGTATGTACAACTCCCCTTCTCTCCCCTCCCCTCCCTTCTCCATCCTTCTCATCCTCTCTTCTCTCTCCCCTCCCACTCTCCCTCCCCTTCCCTTCCCTCCCCTCCCCTCACCTCTCCCTCACTCCTCCCTTTCTCCCCTCCAATCCCCTCCCCATTCTCTCCCTCCCTCCCCCTCCACTCCCCTCCCTACCCCTTCTCTCCTCTCCCCTCTCCCTTCATCTCCCTCTCCCTCCCTCTCCCTCATCCCTCCACCTCTCTCCCTCTCTCCTCTTCACACCCCTCCCTACACTACCCTCTCCCTCCCTCTCCCCTCCACTCCCCTCTCCCTTCTTCTCCCTCTCTCCTTCTCCCTCTCTCCTCCTCTCTTCTCTCTCTCCCCTCCCACTCTCCCTCCCCTTCCCTTCCCTCCCCTCACTTCTTCCCCCCTCCTCCCCACTCACCTCTTCTCCCTCCCTTCTCTCCCCTCCACTCCCCTCCCCTCCACATTCCCTCCCTCTTCCTCCCTCCCTTCCCCTTCTCTCCCCTCCCCTCTCCCCTTCCCCTCCCCCACCTCTCCCCCTCCACTTCCCTCTCCCCTCCACTCCTCTCTCCCTCCCTCTCTCTCCCCCTCCACTCCTCTCTACCTCCCTCTCCCTCCCCTCCCACTCTCCCTCTCCCTCACCCCTTCCCTTCTCTCCCCTCCACTCCCCTCTCCCTCCCTCTCCCCTCCACTCCCCTCTCCTCCCTCTCCCTCTCCCCTCCCACTCTCCCTCTCCCCTTCTCCCCTCCACTCCCCTCTCCCTCCCTCCCTCTCCCCCTCCACTCCTCTCTCCTTCCCTCTTTCTCTCCCCCTCCACTCCCCTCTCCCTCCCTCTCCCCCTCCACTCCTCTCTCCCTCCCTCTCTCTCCCCCTCCACTCCTCTCTACCTCCCTCTCCCTCTCCCCTTCCCTTCTCTCTCCTCCACTCCCCTCTCCCTCCCTCTCCCCCTCCACTCCCCTCTCCCTCCCTCCCTCTCCCCCCTCCACTCCTCTCTCCTTCCCTCTTTCTCTCCCCCTCCACTCCCCCCTCCCTCCCTCTCCCCTCCACTCCCCTCTCCCTCCCTCTCCCCTCCCACTCTCCATCTCCCTCACCCCTTCCCTTCTCTCCCCTCCACTCCCCTCTCCCTCCCTCTCCCCTCCCACTCTCCATCTCCCTCACCCCTTCCCTTCTCTCCCCTCCACTCCCCTCTCCCTCCCTCTCCCCCTCCACTCCCCTCTCCCTCCCTCTCCTTCTCCCATCTCACTCTCCCTCCCCTTCCCTTCTCCCCCTCCACTCCACTCTCCCTCTCTCTCCCCCTCCCCTCCCTTCTCCTTCCTTCTCCTCCTCTCTCCCCTCCTACTCTCCCTCCCCTTCCTTCCCCTCACCTCTCCCTCCCTCCTCCCCTTCTCTCCCCTCCACTCCCCTCCCCTCCCCATTCTCTTCCTCTCCCTCCCTCCCCTCCACTCCCCTCCCTTCCCCTTCTATCCCCTCCCCTCTTCTTTCCTCTCCCTCTCCCCGTCCCCTCCCCCACCTCTCCTCCTCCACTGCCCTCTCCCCCTCCACTCTCTCCCTCCCTCTCTCTCCCCTCCACTCCTCTCTACCTCCCTCCCTCTCCCCCCCCTCTCCCTCCCTGTCCCTCTCCCCTCCCACTCTCCATCTCCCTCACCCCTTCCCTTCTCTCCCCTCCACTCCCCTCTCCCTCCCTCTCCCCCTCCACTCCCCTCTCCCTCCCTCTCCTTCACCCCTCCCACTCTCCCTCTCCTTCCCTTCTCTCCCCTCCACTCCACTCTCCCTCTCTCTCCCCCTCCCCCTCTCTCCTCCCCTTCTCTCCCCCTCCCCTCCCTTCTCCTTCCTTCTCCTCCTCTCTCCCCTCCTACTCTCCCTCCCCTTCCCTTCCCTCCCCTCACCTCTCCCTCCCTCCTCCCCTTCTTTCCCCTCCACTCCCCTCCCCTTCCTCTCCCTCTCCCCTTCCCCTCCCCCACCTCTCCCCCACTCCCCTCCCTCCCTCTCCCCTCCACTCCTCTCTCCCTCCCTCCCCTCCCACTCTCCCTCTCCCCTTCCCTTCTCTCCCCCTCCACTCCCCTCTCCCCCTCTCTCCCTCTCCCCTTCCCTTCTCTCCCCCTACTCCCCTCTCCCTCCCTCTCCCCCTCTACTCCCCTCTCCCTCTCCCCTCCACTCTCCCTCCCTCTCCCTCTCCCCTCCACTCCCCTCTCCCTCTCCCCTCTCCCTCCCCCTCTCCCTCCCTCTCCCTCTCCCCTTCCCTTCTGTCCCCTCCACTCCCCTCTCCCTCCCTCTCCCCTCTCATTCTCCCTCTCCTTCCTCTCCCCTCCCCATTCTTTCTCTCCTTCTCCCCTCCCCTTCTCTCTCCTCCCCTCCCTTCTCCCTCCTTCTCCCTATCCCCTCCCCTCCCGTTCCCTCCCCTCCTCTCTCCCTTCCTCTCCCCCTCTTCTCCCCCTCCCCTCTCCCTTTCTCTTCCCCCTTCTCTCCCCTCCCCCTCCCTTCTCCCTCCCTCCCTTTCCCCTCCCCTCCCCTCCCCATTCCCTCTCCCCTCTCCTTCTCTCCCCCTCCCTCCCTCCCCTTACCTTCTCTCCCTCCCCTCCCCTTCCTCCCCTTCTCTCCTCTCCCCTCCCTTCTCCCTCCCCTCACCTCTCCCTCCCTCCTCCCCTTCTCTCCCTCTCCCCTCCCCTTCCTCCCTCTCTCTTTCTCTCCCCCTCCTCTCCCCTCTCCCTCTCCTGTCCTCCCCCCTCCCATCCCCTCCCCCTTCTCTCCCCTCCCCTCCCACTCTCCCTCTCCCCTTCCCTTCCCTCCCCCTCCCCTCACCTCTCCCTCCCTCCTCCCCTTCTCTCCCTCTCCCCTCCCCTTCCTCCCTCTCCCTTTCTCTCCCCCTCCCCTCTCCCTCTCCTGTCCTCCTCCCTCTCCTCCCCTCCCTCTCCCCCCTCCCTGCCTTTGTTGTTTGTGTTGTTGTAATAGCAAACAATCACAAGCAACAAGTTTTATGCTCAACTTATGAAGAACCTCAAATCAAAACCATCAGTTTCTGACACTGACAGAAAAAGGAGCCAAAGATACATTCTTGCCAACAGGCCTTATTCTTCCAGAGCATTCCAAAGTACAGGATCAATCCACAGGGTTTCTCCATGGAGATATTCACATTGTGTATACTGAGATACAGTCTCTCTGCCTGTTGTGGTTCAGACATCGGGCTCCTCAATCTGTTTACATCTGGCTTCTTCGAGCCAGATGTTAAAGCTGCTGAAGAAGGGACCCAGGAGGGGCAGATTTTCGTGAATCAAACAGTGTGAGGCATTTTAATTTTAAGAAAAACCTTAACAACTCATTTATTATCCGTCAAACACTGAACATCAAGTGTGGTAAAATAACTTCACGTAATTCCATCATCAGGTCAGAGCAGCCGCTTAAAGTGAGTCCCAACTCGGTGGCTGTGAATTCTGTATCTTTCCACCAATTACGTTACCCTACACAGGACCCCAAGAATACACTGAGACTGGAATTGTGAGCCCGCCTGGAGCTCGGACGAGCCGCCTGACTCGGGCCCTCTGTTCCATGGGTAGAGGAAGAACAGCTGCCTCTGGCTTGTCCAGAGGTGTGTTGACACACTCATGGCCATGTCGTGACGGTAGAGTCATGCTAATGGAATCCTCCAAATCTTGGTGGGCTGGTTTAAGGCAATCTATTGAAATACATCCTGGTTTATCCCCCTTATCTATGAGAAACTTCTTTAATCTCCATTCCAAAACACAGAACGGGTGATTGTAAGGGGGCCTAAGGGGATGCTGGTGTGCAGGAACCCAAGGGTGCTCATCGCCATGATGGGAAGCAGAAAGGACAGCAGGTTCGCTTTGGAAGCTGTTCTGGGCCCCGCTAGGTCCACCGGAGACAATCATGTCAACACTCACCCATCAGGGAAGCTCTCAGAACAGCCGTTAAAGAGTGGTGAGACCGATTGCGTAGGCTATTGGACTACGGGTGATACGCCGTGTTATGGTGTAGCCTAATGCCAGTGTTCTGGGCATTCATAGCCCAGAGATCTGATATGAATTGGGGACTGCGGTCAGAGGATATATCAGATGGGGTGACAAACTGAGCAACCCAGCTGCTGATGAACCCCAAGCAGCCACATCTGTGGTCATCATTGATGTTAGAGGGACAACCTCTGGCCACCTGGTGGTACGGTCCACCATGGTATGAAGGTGTGTGAAACCACGGGAGGGGGAAAGAGGACCAACAAAGTCTATATTGACATGATCAAACCGTCATTCAGGGATCTCAAAAGGTGCCAGTGGTGCCTGAACATGATGGTTAATTTTTGCCCGCTGGCCCTCAACACAGACTGCACTCCAATCATGCACATCTTTTCTAAGGCATTGCCACACAAACTTTAGTGCAACCAGTTTCTGTGAGGTCTTCTGGCCTGGATGCAAGAGGCCATGCATGGAGTTAAAAAAAGACTGTGGGCACTATGGGGTGAGGGTGACCGACTGAGACATCGCACAGGAGCGAAACCCTAGCTTCCCCGAACTTCATGTCAGCCAACTGCAGACCCGTGTCTGCTGTTCAGTAAGGCAGGATCTCTGGGTCAATACCTTGGTCAGCTGCCATGCCAGCATAGTCAATATGGCCTCAATGGCTGGCTGTGAGAGGCAATTGATATGTTGCGTATCAGTTGTGAACTCTGATATGTAGGGCAGGTGGTGTTGCTGCCTTGCAGACCAAGGGTCTGATATTTTGGCCACCGCATGCAAGAGGGGTTTGTGGTCAATGTATGCTGTGAAATGGTGACCCTCTCGAAGAAGATGAAAATGGTGGACAGCCAGATAGAGACTGGAAAGGTCACAGTCAAACAGGCCGTACTTCCTTTTGAGGGGACGGAGCTGCCGGCTGAAAAAGGCGAGCAGCTGCCACACACTTCCAACCAACTGTTCGTGCACAGCACCCACAGCATAGTCTGAAGCGTCAGTAGTGACGGCTAGGGGTGTGTTGGGGAGCGGGTGTGCCAGTAGGGTCACATTGGAAAGAGCTTAATTATTACCATCAAATGCCCCGTCATGCCCATTGACCAGTCAAACATGTGACTAGGGATATTGCCTTTCAGCACACTGTACAGGGGGAGCATAAGTTCAGTAGCTCGCGGAATGAAGCAGTGATAGTAATCCACCATGCCTAAAAAACTCCCATAGTTTCTCAGTAGTGCGTGGCAGTGGGAAGTTCATGATAGCAGCTATTTTTGTTGGGAGGTTGTTTCACACCTTCTGTGGAGATGCAATGGTCAAGAAAGTAACGGTTGACAACCCAAATTGGCTTTGGCAGGGTTGATAATCAAAACCTGTGTTGGCTTAAGTGCTCGAAAAATGTGTGGAGGTGAAATATGTTTTCGAATTTGGATGCACTGGTGACAAGTATGTCATCCAGGCAGACAAAAAGAAAATCTAACTCTTAATATGGAGTCCATCAACCATTGGAAAGTCTGTGCTACATTTTTCAGTCCAAACAGTATGTGCAGAAATTCAAAGAGGCCAAATGAGGTTATTACAGTAATTTTGGGAACGTCCTTCGAGCACACAGGCACCTGATGGTAGCCCCTAACTAAATTGACTTCGGAAAAAATTAACTTTCCGGCTAAACATGCGGAAAGGTCTTGGATGTGTGGGACCGGGTAACAACTGGGGGTGGTGGCCTCATTAAGACAGCAGTAATTGCCACAAGGGCAGCAACCACCATCGGGCTTAGGGACCATATGGCGGGGTGAAACTCGCGGGCTAACCTACCGCATACAATGGCATCTTTCCATGTTGGCAAACTCAGCCTTGGCGGTTGCCAGCTTTTCTGGGTCCAGTCTATACATGCTGGTATGGACTGATGGGCCAGTTGTGGAAATATGGTGCTCGACCCCATGTTTTGTGACTGTAGTGGAGAATGTGGGCTCGGTGAGAGTTGGGAATTCGCCCAGCAGTCAGATAAACTCACATACAATGTGCATGCGCTTGACAGAGTCGTTGAGGGGAACTTACTGGGGAGGCAGGGTAACGACACAAAGTCCTTAACATCCGCAAGCTGGCAGTCCTTAAGATCGACCAGCAGTTCTTGGGCACACGGGAGATCTGCACCGAGCAGAGGTTGAGTCACTTTAGCCAGGACAAAATCCCACGTGTATCGCCATCGGCTGAGGCAGAGCATCTCCAGTCATGTCCCACAAGTCTGGATCTTGCCGCCGTCGATGGCCTCCGGCGAGGTTTTGTCGCTCTTTGCCTTCTCACCAATAGGTGATGCTGGCAGCACACTCACTTGAGCACCCGTGTCACACAGGAAGCGTCACCCTGAAAGGGTGTCCGTAACGAAGAGAAGACGTCCCCGGCAGCAGGAACCCATGGTGTTCGTAGGCTTCTGATGTCCTGATGTGCTGGCACTATTCAAGCTGCAAGGTGGTCGGCATTTCCTAGTGCTCATACCAAGCTGAGCATGGTAATAGCACAGACCAGGTGCAGTCTGCTTTGCAGCATTAGCCCGTTTCACGTGCTTATGTTGGAGGCCTTGCTGACCGGGCTTATTGAGGCAGGGACAGGAGGAGGAATGATGCACCTCCGCCTGGCTGGGGATCGACTATCAGCCATTCTAGCAAGCTCTCCATTGTCTTTCACAGGTGCATTAGCGAGGGCTATGCAAACTTGGTCAGGCATTTTCTGCATGAGGAGTTCTTTAAAAATAAAACATGAGTGGTGATTTCCCAGGAGAGACAGCATGTGGTACATTAGCTCTGAAGGCCAGACAAGCAGTCCAAAAGTCTATAAAAGGTTTCAGTGATCGGTACTTATCGTGATCAGGAGGGTGTTCCAGCCGACCCGCCACTCCCGATGCCGTGGAACCGCTGAGCAACGCTACCAGATAATAAGCATTGGTGTCGCTCATGGTGATTTCTTGCTGTGCGATTTCAGCCTTGGCTTGTACAAATCAAGCAACAGCATTTTGCTCCCAAAACTCCAGCAGTTTTAAAGCAACTGTGTTGGCCGACGTGTTCAACTCTGGAATCGTCCTAGAGGGTTGGGGTCACCACTGTAGGTTTTCGCAAATCAAACGGCGTGAAGCATTTTATGTTTAAGAAAAACTGTAGCCCTGTGGTTATTGATTTATTAAATTTAATTGTAAAACATGAGTGTGCATTTTTGCAATGAAATATTACTTGGCAGCTTGCATAGCCTTATGTGTTGTGTTTACCGATGACCAATATAACAGGGAGAAGAAGAGTGCTTGAAGATCAGAGGATGGTAGCTGAAGCCAAAGAAGAACCCCTTGATAATATTTAGGGAGCACAGATCATCCATTAACATCTTGGAGAAGCTCTCCCTGTGGAGTTACTGCCTGATCAGAGGTGGTCACTAAGATATGCTCATTTCCACAGATGGTGCTACAGTCAGAAGTGCAGCAAACATAACAGTGGGCCTCAGCCTAGCAGTCATCTGTCAATATCCCACTTGCCATGCACTGTTTCACTCACACTGTGACAGAACCACTCCATAAAGACCAGGGTAGAGAGCAACAAGAAGTTTGCGAGTAACTACTTTTCAGACGTGTCTGGCTTTCATCTTATGCAGGAGATATTTGACTTGTCACATTCAGTTCATCCAGGAAGGGGCAGCCAGTCATTTGGATGGAATTTTCCCACAACGTGAGTCACAGAGTCACCTGAATTTTCTGTGAGGACCAATCAGCTCCCAAAGCAATGGCACTGACATTTGAATACACTCAAAAAACTGTCCCTTGATTTATTACAATTTTACCTGTCCTTTACATTAAGGGAAAGGCAAATTATGAGTCTATAAGGCTAGAACTTGCGGGTGTGAATTGGGATGATGTTTTTGCAGGGAAATGTACTATGGACATGTGGTCGATGTTTAGAGATCTCTTGCGGGATGTTAGGGATAAACTTATCCCGGTAAAGATAAGGAATGGTAGGGTGAAGGAACCATGGGTGACAAGTGAGGTGGAAAATCTAGTCAGGTGGAAGAAGGCAGCATACATGAGGTTTAGGAAGCAAGGATCAGATGGGTCTATTGAGGAATATAGGGAAGCAAGAAAGGAGCTTAAGAAGGGGCTGAGAAGAGCAAGAAGGGGGCATGAAAAGGCCTTGGCAAGTAGGGTAAAGGAAAACCCCAAGGCATTCTTCAATTATGTGAAGAAAAAAAGGATGACAGGAGTGAAGGTAGGTCCGATTAGAGATAAAGGTGGGAAGATGTGTCTGGAGGCTGTGGAAGTGAGCGAGGTCCTCAATGAATACTTCTCTTCGGTATTCACCAATGAGAGGGAACTTGATGATGGTGAGGACAATATGAGTGAGGTTGATGTTCTGGAGCATGTTGATATTAAAGGAGAGGAGGTGTTGGAGTTGTTAAAATACATTAGGATGGATAAGTCCCTGAGGCCTGACGGAATATTCCCCAGGCTGCTCCACGAGACAAGAGAAGAAATTGCTGAGCCTCTGGCTAGGATCTTTATGTCCTCGTTGTCCACGGGAATGGTACCAGAGGATTGGAGGGAGGCGAATGTTGTCCCCTTATTCAAAAAAGGTAGTAGGGATAGTCCGGGTAATTATGGACCAGTGAGCCTTACGTCTGTGGTGGGAAAGCTGTTGGAAAAGATTCTTAGAGATAGGATCTATAGGCATTTAGAGAATCATGGTCTGATCAGGGACAGTCAGCATGGCTTTGTGAAGGGCAGATCATGTGTAACAAGCCTGATAGAGTTCTTTGAAGAGGTGACCAGGCATATAGATGAGGGTAGTGCAGTGGATGTGATCTATATGGATTTTAGTAAGGCATTTGACAAGGTTCCACACGGTAGGTTTATTCAGAAAGTTAGAAGGCATGGATCCAGGGAAGTTTGGCCAGGTGGATTCAGAATTGGCTTGCCTGCAGAAGGCAGAGGGTGGTGGTGGAGGGAGTACATTCAGGTTGGAGGATTGTGACTAGTGGTGTCCCTCAAGGATCTGTTCTGGGACCTCTACTTTTCGTGATTTTTATTAACGACCTGGATGTTGGGGTAGAAGGGTGGGTTGGCAAGTTTGCAGACGACACAAAGGTTGGTGGTGTTGTAGATAGTGTAGAGGATTGACAAAGGTTGCAGAGAGACATTGATAGGATGCAGAAGTGGGCTGAGAAGTGGCAGATGGAGTTCAACCCAGAGAAGTGTGAGGTGGTACACTTTGGAAGGACAAACTCCAAGGCAGAGTACAAAGTAAATGGCAGGATACTTGGTAGTGTGGAGGAGCAGAGGGATCTCAGGGTACATGTCCACAGATCCCTGAAAGTTGCCTCACAGGTGGATAGGGTAGTTAAGAAAGCTTATGGGGTGTTAACTTTCATAAGTCGAGGGATAGAGTTGAAGAGTCGCGATGTAATGATGCAGCTCTATAAAACTCTGGTTAGGCCACACTTGGAGTACTGTGTCCAGTTCTGGTCACCTCACTATAGGAAGGATGTGGAAGCATTGGAAAGGGTACAGAGGAGATTTACCAGGGTACTGCCTGGTTTAGAAAGTATGCATTATGATCAGAGATTAAGGGAGCTAGGGCTTTACTCTTTGGAGAGAAGGAGGATGAGAGGAGACATGATAGAGGTGTACAAGATAATAAGAGGAATAGATAGAGTGGATAGCCAGTGCCTCTTCCCCAGGGCACCACTGCTCAATACAAGAGGACATGGCTTTAAGGTAGGGGGTGGGAAGTTCAAGGGGGATATTAGAGGAAGGTTTTTTACTCAGAGAGTGGTTGGTGCGTGGAATGCACTGCCTGAGTCAGTGGTGGAGGCAGATACACTAGTGAAGTTTAACAGACTACTAGACAGGTATATGGAGGAATTTAAGGTAGGGGCTTATATGGGAGGCAGGGTTTGAGGGGCGGCACAATATTGTGGGCCAAAGGGCCTGTACCGTGCTGTACTATTCTATGTTCTATGTTCTATGTAACAACTCATTTATTGCCTCCGAACACTGAAGACAAAGTACAGTAAAAGAATTTCATGTAATTACATCATCACGTCAGACCAGATACTTAAAGTGAACCCCAACTCAATGTCAGTGGTTGCCATCTCCACCAATTTCAGTAGCCTGCAGACCAATTCAAATCCAGCTATAGTGAATGTAGAATTTTATATTTAAACAGTCAATTTAAAGTTTCACATAAAAGTAATATGGCCACATAGCTACCAAAATGATATAAAAACTCATCAGTTCTGGTTCACTACTGCAATTCTTTACTGGTCTGGCCTATATGTAACTCCAGATCTCAGCAATTTGACTCAGAAGTGGCCAGGTAAGGCACAATACTCATATTGGCTATGTTAAAATAGTAAAGAAGGATAAAACTAGGAGGACCATCTGCCATGAATCTAGGCACACACAATTTGACATGGCAAAGTTGCTCTCAGCCTAATTAGCCTTGCAAGTTATAAACATATGGCGACTAAAATGAGCAAGCTGTCCCACTGACTCATCAGCCCGAGGTACACGTGACCTCTGAATAATTTCTTACAGACCATGCCCCAAATTCTTCCACCACAGTCTGCAGATCTAATCTACCCAGGTGAGAGGTGCAACCTTGTGAGTCTTCAGCATTGACTCTCAAACCACATGAATACCGTGGTCATACACCGAGGAAGAATACTTCTCCTGATTACCACCAGCAAACTAGTTGCTGAATTGATCTTCCTCCATGTTGAGTGAAATCTGGAAGAGGCGCAAAAAGCAGCAAGAGCACAGAATGTACTCTGGTTGGAGGATTTTAACGTCCATCAACCTTTGAGGAGCTTCAGGTCGTTGACATGCTATGAATGAATTAACATAATGGACAAGGAACTTGGCTTTGTCCTTATGAACCTTACTGTGGTAGATGCATCAGTCTGTGTTAGGACCATCAACCTGTCCTTATGGAAAACAGAGGCTCATTTTACTATTGTAGATGACATTGCTAAATGGGATAAGTTTAGAAGAGCCCTTCTCCACAGGGAACAGCAGAAATGACATACTACACCACAATCAGAGTGCAGCACATCCCTCTCTTTACCACTTTACTACCAAGCAGTGAGATACGTGGAAGGACATACTGAAAGCAGCACTAGGCACACCTGAGAATGAGGCGCCAGCCAGTTGAAAGTGCAGTGTAGGATAGAATTCATGCTAAACATCAAGAACAGCTCACAAAGGATAGGGCCAAGAAAACCCACAACCAATCAATATTTCAGAGGAAATGTTTGCAGTTCTGCTACATCAGGCCATAAGCAGTGTGGCAAAATAAACATCTTACGACAGGAGGTTCCAAAAACATTCTTATCCTCAACAAAGGCTGGGCCCAGCACGTGTGCCGAAGATGAGTGCTAAGCATTCAAAACGTATTCAGTCAAAAGTGCCATGTGGATGATCCACCTTGGTTCCCTCTGAGATTCACTCCACCACAGAAGCCAGTCTTCAACAAATTTAGTTAAATTCACTTGCTCTCCACAAATGGCCGTGAGAAGCAGAAAAAACATGGTGCTGGGACCAATGTCATTCTGGCTGTAGTATTGAAGGTTTGTGCCCCAGAATTAGCTGTGCACCTAACCAAGGTGATCCAGTACAGTTATAATACTGGTACCAACCCAACAATATGGAAAATTGCCCACGAATGCTCTGTTCACAAAAAAGGAGAATCTGACTAGTTTCCATTCAATCAGGCTACTCTTAATTATAAGCAAGGTGATGCAGGGTGTAATCAACAATACTGCCAAGTGGCACTTACCAATAACTTATTCATTGATGCCCAGACTGGGTTTTGCCAGGACAAATGGATTTCAGAACTTATCACAGCTTTGGACTATAAAGCTAAATTTCCAGGGTGAGGTGGGAGGGACTACCCTTAATTTCAGGGCAGTCTGGATGCTGTGGAAGCTCCTGTCTGGTGGAAGTTAGGTCACTGCTGCTGAGCTGCTATCTGAGATAATCTTTTTTTTGCAGGATTTGAGCCCATCAAAATTGCTTTCTTTGCAGTAACAGATCTCTTATCGCTATTGATTTGGAGAAATGCTGATGGAAATAACAGTGCAGATTATGTGGTCGTCAGTAACTGTAGGAGCGTGGGTGATTAGATTAGATTAAATTAGTTTATTGTCACTAGCATGTACACCAGGACACTATGAAATTTCTTGTTCATGTGAAGCTCACAGAATAAATAGCATGCTTAATAATAATATATACAACACTAACATAGAAATGACCACAAAACAACTGAATGGTGCAAAGTACAATTGTGCAGTTTGAATTAGACAGATTACTGAACAGCAACTTCTGTTGCAGAGATATTAATATAAACACACACCTGACATACACACACACACACACACACACACACACACACACACACACACAAACACACACACACACACACACACACGCACACGCACACACACACACACACAAACACACGCACACACACAGACACGCACATGCAAACACACACAATAACACACACAGACACACACACTCAAACACACACACACACAAACACACACACACACAAACACACACACACACACACACACAAACATACACACGCAGACACACACACACACACAAACATACACACGCAGACACACACACACACACACACACACAAACATACACACGCAGACACACACATACATACAGACAGACAGACACACACACATACACAGACACAAACACACAGACACACACACACACACGCAGACAGACACGTACAGACAGACACACACACACACACACACACACACACACACACACACACACACAAACACACAGACACACACATCTCTGAAACACACCTTCATACATGTAATGGACTCTAACGCTCCTGCTTTCCGACCCCTTGTGCATTCGATTCTCCTGTCTTTGAAACTCCTGATTTGCAGTGTTCGACAAATCTGCTAACCTCCTCCCACCCTCCCACAGTCCCCTCCCACAGACTCTGAAGCAACTCTTCTGAACCTTGCCATTTGGGATCCTATTATTTTCTCAATAGGCTTCTGAACATGAGTGGAGAAAGTGTGACTTGCCCGGAGAGAAAGTGAATCCATCCCTATTCACCTGGATAGTCGGGGTGCACCGGACTGGCTGTCCCACACTGGGAGAATGCACATTGGTAGCATCAGTCTTTAGTGAGTGGGTGATCACAGACTTCTCAAAGCCTGTGAGGGTGGCCCAGGGTAAGTTACTCAGTCAGCATCGGGCACCCCAGCTGGTGTGCTCTGTTCCTCTCACCTTCTCAGAAAGATGCTGCTTGGTACTGCTCCTACTGACTGCTGGCCCTTCCCTTCTGCTGCCTCACCTCTCTAGTGATCCAGTGCTGCAGCTTTGTCATTCCCAGGATCTCACTCAGCTCAAAGCCTCCTGACGAGGAACGCCAACAAACAACACACGTGATACGCTGAAGGAACTCAGCGGGCCAGGCAGCGTCTGTGGAAAAAAGTAGAGTTGATGTTTCAGGCCGAGACCCTTCAGCAGGGCTGGAGAAAACAAAGATGAGGAGTCACAGTTAGAAGGTGGGGGGAGGTGAGGAAGAAACACAAGGTGTGAGGTAAAAATGGGAGTGGGAGGGGTGAAGAAAAGAGCTGGGAAATTGATTGGTGAAAGAGACACAGGGCTGGAGAACGGGGAATTGAATAGGTAGGACAGAAGGCCATGGGAGAAAGAAAAGGAGGGAGGAACACCAGAGGGAGGCAATGGACAGGCAAGGAAGTAAGGTGAGAGAGGGAAAGGGGGATGGGGAAAGGTGAAGGAGAAGAGGGAGAGGGGCATTACTGGAAGTTCGAGAAATCGATGTTCATGCCATCAGGTTGGAGGCTACCCAGACGGAATATAAGGTGTTATCCTCCAGCCTGAGTGTGGCCTCATTGTGACAGTAGAGGAGGCCGTGGATTGACATATCAGAATGGGAATGGTAAGTGGAATTAAAATGGGTGGCCACTGGGAGATCTGAGATCCTGCTTTTTCAGGCATATGGAGTGTAGGTGCTCGGCGAAGCGGTCTTCTGACCGTGTCTACTCCACGCCATTCCCCATCCTCTTGTCACTCTCTCACCTTAGCTCCTTACCTGCCCATCACCTCCCTCTGGTGCTCCACCCCCTTTTTTCCCCTTTGATGATCACCTGTCCTCTCCTATTAGATTCCCCGTTCTCCAGCCCTGTATCTCTTTCACCAATCAACTTCACAGCTCTCCTCTTCACTCCTCTCCCTCCCATTTTCACCGATCACCTTGTGTTTCTTCCTTCCCTCCTCCCACCTATGATTGATGGCAGAGCAGGCTTAATGAGCTGAATGGCCTAATTCTGCTCCTCTGTCTTATTGCCATATGGACCCCTTCCTATCCTCCATGGAGTATGCCAGGCAGCACCGTTTCTTTATGGACACCATGCTGTTCAGACTGCTAACACATTTCAGTCAGACCAAAGTACATCTCTTACTGAGCTGATGGTCTTGCGGCTGCACCTGATATTTGTCTTGACATTTGTCCTTGGGAATAACTCAATGATCAGAGACTCTTGGACCTGGCTAGAAGCCTGAGAAGAGTTTATGAGTCATGTACAGCAGGAAAGCACTAGATCCTTTTTCAGAGAATCCTTTGATATGCAGTTGCTTGGGATGAACCTCAACAGAAACTCTTGCTTCCTTTTCCAGACCTCCTCTTTAAATTCACAGTTCACAGAGTGTTGGGTAATGCCCACGGTTTAACACTTCCACTGGAAGCCGCAGGTTGGCCATGGTGAACTGTGTTAGCTGGAGAAAATATTTCAGTTGAGGCTAAACCAATGTTTTATTATTAGTGACAAACCCCCATGCTTTTGATTTTGTGCATTTCATATGTCTGCATGTTCCACTACAGTGTTAATGGTAGAAAAAAATCAAAGATTGCATCTCTGCCACAGGAATAGATGTTTACTGTCCCACATTTTCAATGTTATAGAAAGAAGCGAGGGAGATAAAAAGGGTGGGGGGTACAGTGTTGAACTACTAATTAGGGATAATATCAATGCTGTATTCAGGGGGAACATAATGGAGGGCTCGTCCACTGATTCTATATAGGTAGAACTCAAAATAGGAAGCGTACTTTCACTCTGATGGGATTGTACTACAGACCCCCAATAGCCACCAGGATATTGAGGAACAGATATGCAGGCCATTAAGGAAAGGTGTAAAATCAATAGGGTTGTTATAATGGGGTCTACAACTTCCCTCATATAAAGTGGAACCTGCTTAGTGCAAGAGTTTTGAATGGGACAGAATTTGTTAGGTGCATCCAGGAGCATTTCTTCAATAAATATGTACTATAGATAGTCCAACAAGGATCTGGATCTGGTGTTGACTAATAAGGCTGACCAGGAGACTGACCTTTCAGTAGCTAAGCAGTTGGGGACAGTGACCACAACTCCTTAGTGGGGGAGTCTAAGACCCAAGGCACAGGCTCAGAATAGAGTTGGGTGCATTTAGAACAAAGATAAGGAGGAATTTCTTCAGCCAGGTATCAGAGAATCTGTAGAATTCATATGCCACAGAGAGCTGTGAAGGACAAGTCATTGGATAGATTTAAATTGGAGGTTGATAGGTCCTTGATTAGTCAAGACATCAAAGGTTATGAGGAGAATGGAGTTGAGAGGAATAATAAATCAGCCATGATAAAATGGTGGAGCAGACTCAATGGGCCAAATAACCTATTTCTCTTCCTATGTCTTATGATTTTAAGTTTCAAGTCAGTATAGATAAGGATAAATATAGCCTTGCACGAGAATATTAAATTGGAGCAGGGGAAATTATGAGAGTGTAACCCCAGGTTCTGTCCGCTGTGTAAGTCTAGGGAAGACAGTCTCTGGTTCCACAAAACATGTGAGATTGAGATAAAAAACCTCCTGTTTGGGTGGGCGCTGCCTGATGTGTTACCCTGTTACAAATCAGTACCACGAAATAACAGAGAGCACACCATATGCAATTAAACGATTTAGCTTTATAATTCTTAATTTGACTAAAGGGTTAGTAAAGTAAAACAAAAAGAAAAGGGCCTATTTTAATAAAACAGTCTAATGCGCTCAAGTTGGAGCTCACTATTTCCCTTCCATTGGTCCTCCATCGACTTCCCCGGGCTTTGACAACTGCTGACCCCACTCCAAATCCACTCCTTTCTGGTGTCTACGACTTCTCCTTTCTGGCATCTTCTCTCCCCATCTTCCACTGAACAAAAGACCCACATCACCTCGGTCTCAGGCACACAGGAAGAAAAAAAACTACTTTCATTGGACGGTGCACATTCCAAAGCCCTCGTTATCTCCAGCCATAACCCAAACACTGCTGCTGCAGAAAAACCATCACATTAGCAGTGGAACCTTTCCCAAAGTGTTACACTCTCCTCACCCCCCCCCCACCAAATTTAGTCATGTCCTCATGACATTGAGATAATTTGCCAACCCTTCATGCAAAGCACAAAGTCCAATCCAGGTGTAAAAGGCAGTGACATAGCTCCCCAAAGCGGGAGGGGTCACACTCTGTTGGTAACAACTCGGTCATCTCAGTTCTCAACTCTGCAACAATCATAAGAGGGTGTTACAAGATCATAACACATAGGAGCAGAATTAGGCCATTCAGCCCATCGAGTCTGCTCCGCCATTCCATCATGGCTGATCCTGGATCTCACTTGACCCCCCTACACCTGCCTTTTCGCCATATCCTTTGATGCCTTGACCGATCAAGAAACCATTAACTTCTGCCTTAAATATACCCACCGACTTGGCCTCTGCCACAGTCTGTGGCAGAGCATTCCACAGATTCACCACTCTCTGGCTAAAAAAATTCCTCCTTACTTCTGTTCTAAAAGGTCGCCCCCCAATTTTGGGGCTGTGCCTTCTAGTTCTGGATACCCCCACCACAGGAAACATCCTCTCCACATCCACCCTATCTAGTCCTTCCAACATTCGGTAGGTTTCAATGCAATCCCCATGCATTCTTCTAAATTCCAGTGAGTGCGGCATTAGGCAGGAACTGGTGAGATTTAATTTGAACAGCTATTACTGAGCAACATCCACACCTAATGTGTGGAAGGTGTTTAAAGACCAGCTGCACAGAGTACAGGGCAGGTATGTTCCAGTCAGAAGGAAGGGCAAAGATGATAAGGTACGAGAACCTTGGATGTCGAAAGAAGTGATGAATTTAGTAAGGAAGAAAAGAAAGTATGTAAAGCATAGGGAGCTAGAATCAAGCAGAACCCTTGGGGGAATTCAGAAAGTAAGGAGGGGCCATGAAAACTCCTTGGCAAGTAGGATTAAAGAGGATGCCCAGGCTTTCTATCCATATATTGAGAGAAGATAACTAGGGAGAGAGTGGGACCACTCAGGGATAAAGGGGGTGGCATTTGCTTGGATGCAGAGGATGTGGGTGAGTTCCTTAATGAGTACTTTCTGTCTGATTTACCAAGGAGAAGGACATGAAGGATAGGGAGAGCATACTGAGCATATTGATATGCTAGAGCATTTGAAGGTAAAGGAGGAGATAGTGTTGGATCTCCTAAAGAGCATTAAGGTGGATACGTCCCCAGGATACACCCCAGGTTATTGAGAGAGGCAAGAGAAGAGATTACTGGGGCTACGGCCAATATCTTTGTGTCCTCTCCAGTCATAATTGAGGTCCTGGAGGACTGGCAAGTAGCTCATGTTGTTCCATTATTCAAGAATGGAACCAGGGATAATCTTGGAAACTATAGAC
Organism: Mobula hypostoma; assembly: GCF_963921235.1. Classification (NCBI taxonomy): domain Eukaryota; kingdom Metazoa; phylum Chordata; class Chondrichthyes; order Myliobatiformes; family Myliobatidae; genus Mobula; species Mobula hypostoma. The sequence continues at coordinate 128,708,602 of NC_086100.1, forward strand.
TGGTGAGTCTTAGGTTAGTGGTAGGGAAGTTACCGGAGAGAATCCTTAGAGATAGGATTTACGAGCATTTGGAAAACCATGCTTAATTAGGGAGAGCAAGTGTGGGTTTGTGTAGGGCAAGTTGCGTCTTTCTATGTTGATTGAGTGCTTTGACAAGGTGACTAAGGTGATTGATGAAGGTAGAGCTGTGGATGTTGTCTACGTGGGTTTTAGTAAGGTGCTTGACAAGATCCCTCATCTAGAACATCAGGATGTACAGGATTCATGTGAATTCATGTGAATTGATCATTTGGATTCAGAATGGCTTGTCCGTAGAAGATAGAGGGTATTAGTCCAAGGGAGTTATTCTAACTGGAGGGCTGTGTTAGGTGGTGTTCCACAGGGATCTACACTGAAACTGCTACTGTTTGTGATATATAAGTGACCTGGATGAAAATGTAGATAGGTTGGGTTAATAAGTTTGCAGATGATACAAAGTGGTGTTACAGATAGCGTAGAAGACTGGCAAAAAATACAGCCTGTTATAGTTGCAGATATGGGTGTAGAAATAGCAGATAGTATTTAACCTGTCCAACTGTGAAGGTTTACACGTTGGTAGGTCAAATGCAAAGAGACAGTACACTGTTCCGGGCTAGACCTTTAACAATGTTGATGAGTAGAAGGATCTTGGGGCCAAGTTCCTGGAAGTGCCTGGAAGTGCCTGGAAGTGGCTCCACAAGTTGATAGGGTGGTTACAAAGGCATACATCATGTTGTACTTATTAGTCAAGGCATTGAATTCAAAACTCAAGTTGCAGCTTTATAAACACAAGTTAGGCCGCATCTGTATTACATACAGTTCTGGTTGTCCCATTACAGGAAGGATGTTGAGGCTTTGGAGAGGGTGCAGAAGAGGTTCACCAGGATGTTGCCTGGTTTAGAGGGCATCTGCTATAATGACAGGTTGGACAAACTTCAATTGTTTTCTCTGGAGCGGCCATGATAATGCTTGAAGTACGGGAGACCCCGGGGGATGTGCCTCTCGTAAACAGGTTCTCCCTCTTGAAAGCTGTCGGGACAGAAGATGATGCCAGTCTGAGAAGCGGTCAGGTCTGCGAGTCAACAATTGGCGCTGAGGCAAAGCCGAGGAGACAGACGTCAGGCAGAGCCGTGGTAGTAGGGGATTCCATAGTGAGAGGTACAGAAAGGGGTTTCTGTGGCAACAGGCGAGATTTAAGGATGGTGTGTTGCCTCCCTGGTGCCGGGATCCAGGATGTAACGGACCGATTGCAGGGAATCCTCAAGAGTGAAGGTGAACATCCGGAAGTGGTGGTGCATGTCGTCACAAATGACGTGGGGAAGAAGAGGAAAGACATTCTACAGCGTGACTTCAGAGAACTCGGAAGAAAAGCAGGACTTCCAGGGTGGTTATCTCCGGTTTGCTTCCAGTTCCCCGTGCTGGAATGGTCAAGAACAGGGAGATAATGGATCTGAATGTGTGGCTGAGGAACTGGTGCAGGAAGCAAGGATCTACATTCTTGGACCACTGGGGTATGCTTCGAGGTAAGGATGAATTGTACAAAAGGGATGGGTTGCACCTTAATAAGCGGGGCACCAGCATTCTGGCAGCCAGGTTTGCAACACGGGTGTGTTTAAACTAAGTTGTGGGGGAGAAGGGGACGAACTGGAAACATAAGGATGGAGATAAAGGGAAAGTGAGAATAAGAAAAATTAAGAATGACAGCAGAATCAACAGAGCAGAAAGCTCAAGAAGGGATCGTACAGTATGGCCAAGTGAAATAGGAACTGATATGGGAGGTGAGGGGAGTAATGAATTAAAAGTATTGTATAAGGATGCACGGAGTATAAGAAATAAAGTGGATGAGTTTGAGGCACAGTTGGAAATTGGTAAGTATGATGTTGTGGGAATAACAGAGACATGGCTTCAAGTGGACAGGGCCTGGGAAATGAATATTCAAGGTATACGTCCTATCGAAAGGACAGACTGATGGGCAGATGGGGTGGGGTGGCTCTGTTGGTGAGGAATGATATTCAATCCCTTGCGAGGGGGGACATAGAATCAGGAGACGTGGAGTCAGTATGGATAGAACTGAGAAATTCTAAGGGTAGAAAGACCCTAATGGGAGTTATCTACAGGACCCCTAACAGTAGTTTGGATGTAGGGCGTAAGTTGAATCAAGAGTTAAAATTGGCATGTAGCAAAGGTAATGCTACTGTTGTTATGGGGGACTTCAACATGCAGGTAGACCGGAGGAATCAGATTGATACCGGACCCCAAGAAAGGGAGTTTGTGGAGTTCCTCCGAGATGGATTCTTAGAACAGCTGGTGCTGGAGCCTACCAGAGAGAAGGCAATTCTAGATTTAGTGTTGTGCAATGAACCAGATTTGATCAGGGACTTCGAGGTAAAGGAGCCATTAGGAGGTAGTGACCATAATATGATGTTTTAATCTACAATTTGAGAGGGAGAAGGGAAACTCGGAAGTGTCAGTATTACAGTTGAACAAAGGGAACTATGGTGCTATGAGGGAGGAGCTGGCCAAAGTTCAATGGAACAATACCCTAGCAGGGATGACAGTGGAACAACAATGGCAAGTGATTCTGGGAATAATGCAGAAGGTGCAGGATCAGTTCGTTCCAAAGAGGAAGAAAGATCCTAAGGGGAGTAAGGGGAGGCCGTGGCTGACAAGGGAAGTAATGGACAGTATAAAAAGAAAAGAGAAGAAGTATAACATAGCAAAGACGAGTGGGAAGCCGGAGGATCGGGAAACTTTTAAAGAGCAACAGAAGATAACTAAAAAGGCAACACACGGAGAAAAAATGAGGTACGAAGGTAAACTAGCCAAGAATATAAAGGAGGATAGTAAAAGCTTCTTTAGGTATGTGAAAAGGAAAAAAATAGTTAAGACCAAAATTGGGCCCTTGAAGACAGAAGCGGGTGAATTGATTATGGGGAACAAGGAAATGACAGACAATTTGAACAGGTACTTTGGATCTGTCTTCACTAGGGAAGGCACAAACAATCTCCCAGATGTAATAGTGACCAAAGGACCTAGGGTAATGGATGAATTGAAGGACATTTACATTAGGCAGGAAATGGTGTTGGATAGGCTGTTGGATCTGAAGGCTGATAAGTCCCCAGGACCTGATGGTCTGCATCCCAGGGTACTTAAGGAAGTGGCTTTAGAAATCGTGGACGCACTGATAATCATTTTCCAATGTTCTATAGATTCAGGATCAGTTCCTGTGGATTGGAGGGTGGCTAATGTTGTCCCTCTCTTCAAGAAGGGAGGAAGAGAGAAAACAGGGAATTATAGACCGGTTAGCCTGACGTCGGTGGCGGGAAAGATGCTGGAGTCAATTATAAAAGATGAAATTACGACACATCTGGATAGCAGTAACAGGATCAGTTGGAGTCAGCATGGATTTACGAAGGGGAAATCATGCTTGACTAATCTTCTGGAATTTTTTGAGGATGTAACTATGAAAATAGACAAGGGAGAGCCAGTGGATGTAGTGTACCTGGACTTTCAGAAAGCCTTTGATAAAGTCCCACGTAGGAGATTAGTGAGCAAAATTAGGGCACATGGTATTGGGGGCAGAGTACTGACATGGATTGAAAATTGGCTGGCTGACAGAAAACAAAGAGTAGCAATTAACGGGTCCCTTTCGGAATGGCAGGCAGTGACCAGTGGGGTACCACAGGGTTCAGTGCTGGGACCGTAGCTGTTTACAATATATATTAATGATTTAGATGAGGGAATTAAAAGTAACATTAGCAAATTTGCCAATGTCACAAAGCTGGGTGGCAGTGTGAAATGTGAGGAGGATGTTATGAGAATGCAGAGTGACTTGGAAAGGCTGGGTGAGTGGGCAGATGCATGGCAGATGCAGTTTAATGTGGATAAATGTGAGGTTATCCACTTTGGTGGTAAGAACGGGAAGGCAGATTATTATCTAAATAGAGTCAAGTTAGGAAAAGGGGAAGCACAACGAGATCTAGATGTTCTTGTATATCAGTCACTGAAAGCAAGCATACAAGTACAGCAGGCAGTGAAGAAAGCTAATGGCATGCTGGCCTTCATAACAAGGGGAATTGAGTATAAGAGCAAAGAGGTCCTTCTGCAGCTGTACAGGGCCCTGGTGAGACCACACCTGGAGTACTGTGTGCAGTTTTGGTCTCCAAATTTGAGGAAGGACATTCTTGCTATTGAGGGAGTGCAGCGTAGGTTCACAAGGTTAATTCCCGGGATGGCGGGACTGTCATATGTCGAAAGATTGGAGCGACTGGGCTTGTATATTCTGGAATTTAGAAGGCTGAGAGGGGATCTTATTGAAACATATAAGATCATTAAGGGATTGGACAAGCTGCAGGCAGGAAACATGTTCCTGCTGATGGTTGAGTCCAGAACCAGAGGCCACAGTTTTAGAATTAGGGGTAGGCCATTTAGAACGGAGTTGAGGAAAAACTTTTTCACCCAGAGAGTGGTGGATATATGGAATGCTCTGCCCCAGAAGGCTGTGGAGGCCAAGTCTCTGGATGCTTTCAAGAAAGAGATGGATAGAGCTCTTAAAGATAGCGGGATCAAAGGTTATGAGGATAAGGCAGGAACTGGATACCGATAGTGGATGATCAGCCATGATCACAGTGAATGGCGGTTCTGGCTCGAAGGGCCGAATGGCCTACTCCTGCACCTACTGTCTATTGTCACAGATGAACATTTATGGAATTCCCTGTTTTTCTTTCAAATTCCAGCATCTAGAGCACTTGCACTGAAGCAGTTCTGCTGAAGGGTCTCAGCCGAAAACTTCGACCGTACTTTTTTCCCATGGATGTTACCTGGCCTACTGAGTCTCTCCAGAATTTTGCATGTGTAGCCTTTAGAACTGAACTAGTTCCTGTCTCAGTACTTAGGAACCATCTGCTATCAGCCACAGCCCTGTGAATGTGCTCCTTTTTCAAACTGCTTCTCAGTCAAGTCTAACATGACTCTCCTTGGGTTTGATGCTGACTCACTTCATCTGCCAGTTTTGAGTTGGCTAATGAGGCAATGTGGAAACCATAAGTTCTTCCACGGATGGGAAAGAAGTTGCCTGATAGGGCAAGTGCATAGGCAGTTCCTAAGGACAGCTTCTTCCTGCTTCTGATACGTAGGCTCTAGGTTTTCACAAGCATTTAGAATGCTTGGAGCAGGCATGAGCCAGAGGCTACCAGATATCAGTGGTGATGTTGGATTTCCTCAAGAAGACTTTGAGCTCATCTTTGACACTTCTATCAGATTTGTCACCCTTTCCATGACAAGAGTTGAGTACAGAGAATTTGCCTTGGCAATTTGCTGCTGTGCTTGGCAACAGCTCTGCCCAAGACGGCAAGAAGTTGTTGAGATTTGTGAGTGCATATCTTGAACAGTCGCCTCACCTCCATGGACTCCGTCTACATGCCCCACTGCTCTGTGAGAGCAACCAAGATTATCAAAGTCTCCACCCCCCCACCACCCCTCACACTGGTCATTTGCTCCTCTCCTTGTACTTCCAGGCTCAAGGACAGCTTCTATCCTGCCGTTATTAGACTCTTGATGTCACTACATTTAGATAGCGCCCAAGTGCGGAGCGAGAAACACTAAGACGGGTCAATAGTTCACATGCTTTAATGCGAACAGAGTTAGAGGGAAAAAAAAGTGATAAGCGCTAGGCCAAACAAGGCTGTTGACTAAAATTCTCAAATGGAAAATGAAGCCAACATGGCAGCTGAAAGGAATATCTAAATATAAATCAAATACCACTAGTCTTCAGAGTCAGTTGACTCAACAGTCCAATTTCTCAGGCAAGGTCAAATGCAAGCAGGCAGCAAAATGTTACTGTGCTTTGCTCAAATCTCAACAAGTGCTATGATGAAAAGAATGGAGTTAAGTACCGTCACAATGAAACAATAATTAGCTAACATATGCTTATTCATGAGTGCATTTGTCGTATCTGTTGCTCTGCTGAATCCGTGGTTGTGACACTTGAATGGACTTTGACCTTTGGATGAACTCTCGATCTTCTGGTCTACCTCATTATGACCTTGCAGTGGGTAGTCCAGATCTCAGGGGTAAGTGAGTGGCAGGTCACTGAATGGATTAATATCTGTACGTGTATGGAAGATGACTGTGGATTTTATCATCAGTGCTGCCACCACTCAAAGATGGCTTCAGAGATAAGGGATGTGGCCTCTGAGACATATGATGATAATGTGAATGCATTGAACCACTAATCTTATGAGCAGTGGCTATGTAAACTATTAATATTAAAAACATTAATTTCTATGTACATTTGAGATGGAGACAATGATTGACATTAATCAGATAGTGATGTGATGTGACCAGTCATGAGCATACACTCCCACAAATATCTTATAAAACACAGAGGAAACAGGGAGTCTGCGGAAGGACTTAGATTAGGAGAATGGACAGTGAAGTGGCAGATAGAATATAGTGTCAGGAAATGTATTGTCTTACACTTTGGTAGAAAGAATAAAGATGTAGACTATTTTCTAAATGGGGAGAAAATTAAGAAGTTGGAGGTGCAAAGGGATTTGGGAATCCTTTGCAGGATTCTTTAAAAGGTTAACTTGCAGCTTGAGTAGGAGGTAAGGAAGGCAAATACGAGGTTAGAATCCATTTTAAAACTAGAATATAAAAGCAAGGACGTATTGCTGAGCCTTATAAGGTATTTTGTCAGACTGCACTTGGAGTATTGTGAGCAGTTTTGAGCCCCTTATCTAATAGAAAATAGGTGCAGGAGTAGGCCATTCGGCCCTTCAAGCCTGCACTGCCATTCAGTATGATCATGGCTGATCATCCAACTCAGAACCCTGTACCTGCCTTCTCTCCATACCCCCTGATCCCTTTAGCCACAAGGGCCGTATCTAACTCCCTCTTAAATATAGCCAATGAACTGGCTTCAACTGTTTCCTGTGGCAGAGAATTCCACAGATTCACCACTCTCTGTGTGAAGAAGTTTTTCCTAATCTCAGTCCTAAAAGGCTTCCCCTGTATCCTCAAACTGTGACCCCTCATTCTGGACTTCCCCAACATCGGGAACAATCTTCCTGCATCTAGCCTGTCCAATCCCTTTAGGATTTTATACGTTTCAATCAGATCCCCCCTCAATCTTCTAAATTCCAACGAGTATAAGCCTAGTTCATCCAGTCTTTCAACATATGAAAGTCCTGCCATCCCAGGAATCAATCTGGTGAACCTTCTTTGTACTCCCTCTATGGCAAGAATGTGAAAAGGATAAAAGAATGTGTTGGCATTGGAGAAAGTCCAGAGGATGTTCACCAGAATTATCCTGGAAATGAAAGGGTTATTTTATGAGGACATTTGATGGCTCTGAGCCTGTATTCCCTGGAGTTTAGAAGAATGTGGGAGGATCTCATTGAAACTTATCAAAAATAGGTTCCAGAAAAAGGCCTAATAGAGCGTTTGCAAGAGTTGGGTGAGTCTAGGACCAGAAGGCACAGCTTCAGAATAGAGGGTCGTCAATTTAGAATAGAGATGAGAAGGAATTTCTTTAGCCAGAAAGTGGTGAATCAGTGGAACTTATTGCCACAGGTGGCTGTGGAGGCCAAGTCGTTGGGTATATTTGAAGCAGAAGTTGATAGCTTTTTGATTAGTCAGGGTATCAAAGATTAGGGGAGAAGGTAGGAGAAAGGAGTTGAGAGGGATAATAAATCAGCCATAATGGAATGGGAGAGTAGATTTGAAGGGCTGAATGGCCTAATTCTGCTCCTATGTCTTTTGGGCTTATGGTCTTAAAATACAAAGTTTGTACTATAAACTAACCTGGAAAAGCTTGCTGCAATGTTAGACTGAGAACTGGGTACGGTTAATTGTAAGCTCGATGCTAGTTGTTCAAGCAATACAAGACAGTTCAAGGGGCAAAGGGCGTTAATTTGAGATAAGGGTAAAGATATCCCTGCTGTGGTTGAATAGACAATTGGACCACCCCTTCCCTTAGCCATAGTTGTATTAAGCACATAAAAACATGTTGTGAGGGGGAATGCGGATCGGGTAGCTGGATTTTTAAAAATCTCATTTACATTGAGCTTTTTAGTATTTACATAAAATGACCATGCAGAGCAAGTGATTAGCAGTCCATTAAATATGATCACTAACACTGTGATGAGAGTAGGTGGACTCAGAACCATCTGGGATCTCACATGACCCTATGTACATTTGGGACAAAGGACATTTTCAACAACTTTGATGCCGTAACTCCAGAACGTCCTGTGGTTTTAGTGCCTGGCCCATTCCCTGTATGAATATGGTTGTTCCCAGCCACCTGCCGCTGCTTTGTACATTATTCTGAACCCATCAGAGTGCTGTGACTTGGAGCTTTGATGTGTTTCTTCGGAAATCCAAACAACACTGCCCTACATCTCAGTTGTCACAGCCTCACTGTATTTATAATGCCTTTGGCTCACCAGCTCCACATGTCTTATGATCGTGCCACATTTGCTCTGTTCTAATACTGAACAAATAGAGAATCGTGCAAAAGTCTTAGGCACATATATATAGCTAGGGTGCTTACGACTTTGCACAGTACTGTATGTTACGTCTTTCCAGTTACAAAATGACACAATACAACTGAGCTAAGTACTCTTATTCCTGTTTCCCAATCACCTTCCTATTTTAACCAATATACAGTACTGTGAATAAGCCTTAAGCACTCTAGTTATATATATGTGCCTAAGACCAGTACTGTATTTGTATATATGTATATGTTGAGCAACCGGTTATTGTCCCAATCAGTATTTTTCCCTCCTGCAACCAAGTCTCACTAATGTCTGCAATATCATAATTCCACGTGGTGCTCTAAACTCATCTGCCTTACCTAACAATGCTCATTGCATTGAAACAGTCGCAGCTCAGAATATTATTCCCACCAAGCTCAACTTTCCAGTGCCTGTCTTTCTACGCTTATGTCACAGTCCTGATCGGTTATTCCCTGGGTCCCTTTAAATTTACTTTGTGTCACGATCAGGACCATTGACTCCTTGTTTTCCTTAATTCATTGTTCCCCCGTGTTTCTTGGGCTCTGTAATTAAAGGCACCTGAGTCTCAGCTGAACGAGCAGTATTTAGTGTCGGGCTTACAGCTACTCGGTGCTAGATCGTCATCGGATGTCACCAAAGCAAGTGTGAGCAAGTCACCCTGCTGGGACGAGCCAAGTTACATCACCAGAGCTACTCAAATCTTCTCCCCAAAGCGAGTGCCAGTAAGTCGTCTCTCCTCGCCGGACAAGTTACCTTGCCTGATCGAGCAGCTAAGCTACCTCGACGGAGTGGGTCCGTCATGGTAACCCACCAGAGTGAGACTAGAGCCACTGTCTGTAGTTCCTGGGCCGCGTCAAGGGCTTGCCACTACCTGGAGCCATTTTGTGTCAAGGTATGAACTGTCTATCGTTGTGTGGTACTGTCTCTTTGTGTCCTCGTCTCCGCTGTGTAGGTCCAGCCATTTTGCCGCTACTCTGAGTTAGGAACTGTCTCCTCATGTCCTCATATCTGCTAGGTAGGTCTGGCCGTTTGCTGCTACCCTGAGTGAGAAACTGTCTCTTTGTGTTCTCGTCTCCAATGAGTAGGTTCGGTCGTTTGCCATTACTCTGAGTTGGGGAATCCTGTCTCTCAGTGTTCCGTGTCCTGTGTCTAAGAAGAGTCCTGGCTCTATGTCCTGTGTCCAAGGAGGAGCCCCGACTCAGTGTTCCGTGTCCTGAGTCTAAAGCTACGTCCACACTAGACTGGATAATTTTGAAAACGCCGGTTTCGCATAGAAACAACAGGCGTCCACACTAAGCATTTTTGAAAATATCTCTGTCCACATTAAAACGGATATTTGGGCGAATCTCCTCCTACTGGGCATGCGCAGGACACACAGAAAATAAGTGAAGAGGAAACAGTATACTTGGTATGCATTTGTCCAGGTACGGACTAGAAAAACTTAAAAGGAAATTGCCAAATCAAAGATTTGGTGCACGTTTGTCCAGTTACAGACTAGAAAAACTTAAAAGGAAATTGCCAAACGAAAGACTTAGTGCGTGTTTGTCCAGAAACGTTTCCTACAGCCATAGTCTCTTCACTGATGAAAGAGAAGATAACTACAACTAAACGCAATAAGGCTTGTTACTGGGCAAAAGTGAAATTTGCTGTTACCTCATTTGTTTGCTTTTACTTTTGCCATGTCTTTGTGTATTATTTTGCTGTATTTAACATGTGCAATAAAACGAGTTACTGGGCAAAAGTGACAATTGCATCTATTGAATGTTTGCACAAGCGATACATTAATAAACACCTTGTTAAATGTATAAAACATGTCAGTGTTATCTTGTGTTTCCATACAATGTTACATTGGTGTCTGAAAAGAGGATGCTGTCCAAGTTGCATGCCATCTTGGACAATGTCTCCCATCCACTACATAAATTACTGGTTGGACACAGGAGTACGTTCAGCCAGAGAATCATTCCACCGAGATGCAACACAGAGCGTCATAGGAAGTCATTCCTGCCTGTGGCCATCAAACTGTACAACTCCTCCCTTGGAGGGTCAGACACCCTGAGCCGATAGGCTGGTCCTGGACTTATTTCCTGGCACAATTTACATATTTACATATTACTATTTAAGTATTTATGGTTTTATTACTATTTATTATTTATGGTGCAACTGTAACGAAAACCAATTTCCCCCTGGATCAATAAAGTCTGACTATGACTATTAGGCTGTCACATATCTACTGTCAGATATTGTTGTGGTGTTGGAGGTTGCGTTCAAGAAAACAATGAAATGCCGCGCTGTCGCCACCATCTGTTCCAGCACGTCATGACAGCGGTTTTAAAAATAGCTGGTTACCCCATACACACTACGCCGGATGTCAGGCGTTTTCAGATTTATTTACTCTGGAGAGCATTTCTGAAAAGCTCTGTTTTCGGGGGACGAAAATTCCGTTTCAATGTGGACGGAGGGTCAAAACGAAGAGAAAAAGCTTCGGTTACGGATTTATCTGGTCTAGTGTGGACGTAAGCCTAAGAAAACTCCAGGCTCTGATGTTCCGAGTTCCCAGCCCAGGCTCTGATGTTCCAAGTCCAGGTCCCGAGTTCCGAGTTCCAAGTTCAAGTCCGAGTCTAGCTGCGCTTATTCCCGCTTCTGTTTTGCTCACTCCTTGATCTCCCTCTGAACAATCCTTGCTTCCCTGCTTTCCTAGTAACGATTAATAAACTCTAATCTTGTTAACACTACAAAACCTGTTTGTGTTCTGCATTTGGGTCCACCTGTACCCGCACTTGTGTCAAGGCTTAACATCTACTTTCCCCGCAATCACTCTAACAGCTATCCTGGCACCCTGGTTCCTGCCCCTCCCCCCGCCCCCCTGCAATTCTAGCTTTACTTTGATAAGGCAGACTCATAACCTCTCAGTCCATTTCAGTATGATCTTGCATTGCATTGTTTATTTGCACTTTCTCTGTAGTTTTACACTTTATTCCGCATCATGTATTACGTAATGCACTGTGTGATGATTTGACCCGTATAAACAGTATGCAAGTCAAGTATTTCACTGTGTGATAAAAAGCCAATACTAAATATAGTAGATTTATGTTTTTGTTCTGTAATGCTGCCGCAAAACAAATTTTGCATCATTCAGATAGTGAAGGAACGTGACTCTGAACCCTCCATGCTGACTGGAAGGGGAAAAGTTAATACGAGGGTGGTCAGAAGACAGCAAACAGATGCAAAGGAAATAGAGGAGATACTACACAAAAACACTCTGCCTGAAGAAGCTTAGAACCGGAGGTTAAATAATAGCATCCCCCCATGGGTTGGAATCATATTCCATGGCTCGGTAGTGGTATAGTTAGTGATAGTGGTAGTTTTATTAGCTACGTTTTGCCATTACCTGAATGGATTTAGTAGATCAGAGACCTTATTAATTAAGAAATAAGGAAAAAATGGTTATTGGGACAATAAAGTGAATGGTGTACAGTATTGAGCTCTAACTATGTAAACTATTCTGGAGGCTGCCTAAGTTAATGGAGGATTGGACTGATGAACTGTGACCCTCCTGAAGGTCTGAACATCCAGGAGGAGGAATGTAAATTTAGCTAAGTTGCAGCCAAAAGAAGGGAAGGTAGTAGGGACTAGTGAATTCTTGGCTCTGTTGAGCAATAGTAGAGAACAGGGGAATGGAGTGGCGAAGGCTGAGGGTCTGATAGAGATTTATAAGATTTCAAGGCATAGATAGAGTAGTCAGACAGTATCTTTCTTCCCAGGTTGAAATGTCTAATACCATGTATTTCAGGTGAGAGGGGTAATTTCAAAAGGGATGTGAGGGGCAAGTATTTTACACAGAGAGTGGTGGGAACCTGAAATGTACTGCCTGGGTGGTGGTAGAGGCAGATACCTTTGAGACTCCTAAGAATTGTTGAGATAGTCATAAGAATGTGAAGAAAAAGGAAGGATATGGACATTGTGTAGGCAGAGGGGATTAGTTTAGTTGGCCATTTGATTACTAATTTAATTAGTTAGCATAACATTGTGGGCTGAAAGGCCTGTTTCTGTGCTGTACTGTTCTACGTTCTATCTTCTATGTTTTATGTTCTATCATGTAGCAGAGAGATAAACAGAAATACTGCAGTGTTGGTACCAGGCAGAGAAAGTTTGGAACAGGTCCAAACTAGCATGAACCACAAAATGCAGGCTAAAGTCAATTACAGTTAATTCAAGATCCTCAAAGTAACATGGCAGTTCTATAAAATTCTGGTTAGACCACACTTGGAGTATTGCGTTTAGTTCTGGTCTCTTTATTATAGGAAGAATTTGGAAGCTTTAGAGAAAACACAGAGGAGATTTACTAGGCTGCTGCCTGGATTTGGAGAATATGCTTCATGAGGAAAGGTTAAATCAACTGAGACTTCACTCTTTTGGAGCAAAAAGGATGAGTGGTAATTTGATGGAGGTGTATAAGATGATGAGAGGCATTGATAGAATGGTCAGACAATTACTTATTCCTCAGGGTGGAAATAGCAAATACCAGAGGACATAAATTTAAATTGATTAGGGGAAACTATATGGAAGGTGTTAAAGGTTGTTTTTTTACATAAGAGTGGTGGCTGCATGGAACGTGCTGCCGGGGGTTGTAACGAGAGGCAGATACAGTTGAAGTCAGGAGTTTACATACACCTTAGCCAAATACATTTAAACTCAGTTTTTCACAATTCCTGACATTTAATCCTAGAAAACATTCCCTGACTTAGGTCAGTTACGATCACTACTTTATTTTAAGAATGTGGAATGTCAGAATAATAGTAGAGAGAATGATTTATTTCAGCTTTTATTTCTTGCATCACTTTCCCAATGGGTCAGAAGTTTACATACACTTTTTTAGTACTTGGTAGCATTGCCTTTAGATTGCTTAACTTGGGTCAAATGTTTTGGGTAGCCTTCCACAAGCTTCTCACAGTAAGTTGCTGGAATTTTGTTCCATTCCTCCAGACAGAACTGATGTAACTGAGTCAGGTTTGTAGCCCTCCTTGCATGCACACAATTTTTCAGTTCTGCCCACAAATTTTCTATTGGATTGAGGTCAGAAAATGATGTCAAGTCTGGTTCATCCTTGGGAGCAATTTCCAAATGCCTGAAGGTACCACGTTCATCTGTACAAACAATAGCATGCAAGTATAAACACCATAGGACCACGCAGCCGTCATACCGCTCAGGAAGGAGATGCATTCTGTCTCCTAGAGATGAACATACTTTGGCGCGAAAAGTGCAAATCAATCCCAGAACAACAGCAAAGGACCTTGTGAAGATGTTGGAGGAAACAGGTAGACAAGTATCTATATCCACAGTAAAACGAGTCCTATATCGACATAACCTGAAGCCACTGCTCCAAAACAGCCATAAAAAGCCAGGCTACAGTTTGCAAGTGCACATGGGGACAAAGATCTTACCTTTTGGAGAAATGTCCTCTGGTCTGATGAAACAAAAATTGATCTGTTTGTCTGTTTGGCCATAATGACCATTGTTATGTTTGGAGTAAAAAGGGTGAGGCTTGCAAGCCGAAGAACACCATCCTAACCGTGAAGCATGGGGGTGGCAGCATCATGTTGTGGGGGTGCTTTGCTGCAGGAGGGACTGGTGCACTTCACAAAATATATGGCATCATGAGGAAGGAAAATTACGTGGATATATTGAAGCAACATCTCAAGACATCAGCCAGGGAGTTAAAGCTCGGTCACAAATGGGTCTTCCAAATGGACAATGACCCCAAGCATACCTGCAAAGTTGTGGCAAAATTGCTTAAGGACAACAAAGTCAAGGTATTGGAGTGGCCATCACAAAGCCCTGACCTCAATCTGATAGAAAATTTGTGGGCAGAACTGAAAAAGCGTGTGCGAGCAAGGAGGCCTACAAACCTGACTCAGTTATACCAGTTCTGTCCAGAGGAATGGAACAAAATTCCAGCAACTTACAGTGAGAAGCTTGTGGAAGGCTACCCAAAATGTTTGACCCAAGTTAAGCAATCTAAAGGCAATGCTACCAAATACTAAAAAAGTGTATGTAAACTTCTGACCCACTGGGAAAGTGATGAAAAAAATAAAAGCTGAAATAAATCATTCTCTCTACTATTATTCTGAGATTTCACATTCTTAAAATAAAGTAGTGATCCTCAGTGACCTAAGACAGGAAATGTTTTCTAGGATTAAATGTCAGGAATTGGAAAAACTGAGTTTAAATGTATTTGGCTAAGGTGCATGTAAACATCTGACTTCAGCTGTACAGTAGGGATCTTTAAAAGACCTAGATAGGCTCATGGATGAAAGAAAAGTGGAGGGTTATTAGAGTAGGTACTTGTACTGTGCTGTACTGTTCTATGTTCTGCATAGGTTCTATGTTTTATGTTCCTGTCTGGTCACCAGACTAATAGAAATTTCATAAACTCCAGGACGGAAGCTTGCCATTGTACATACAAGGTAAAGATGCACATGGCTCTTGTAGAACACCAGGTGTTCAAACCTGAAACTTATATAACACTTTGGCACTGAAGCCTGACACTGCAAAGGGCTTATCTCGCTATATGAACAGAATGCATGCAGGGTAGAGATCATCGGGGTATATGTAGATAAGAAGTTGTATAAGAATAATGAAAACTTTGGATTGTGAGCATTTGCTTGAGGTCAAATGATTCTCCTGTTGACATCAACTTGTAATAAAACAGGAAGTTTGCTCTGTATGTAAGCCTCTGATTCTAAGTAGATTCCCTTTGCTTGTAGAAAGACACCTGGGGCATAGGGAATGATCAAATCTTGGTGGATACGTTTGAACATGGTGCCGGAAGTAGTGACTGGGCATGCAACTCTGAAGGGAATCATCAAATATTCCCGTTTAGAATTACTACAGCTGAAATTCATGGTCACAGCTATGGGTGCAGTAAGCAACATTGTTTACAGACGTTTAAAAAAATCTGTCGATCCTCAATATCGGCAGACCCCGGACAACAGAGTTAGGTTGTGAGAGCAGGTTCCCTTTAAGAGAAAGGAAAGTGGAAAGCATGCTGGACTGTAGTTAAGATTGAAACACAGGGTTCTGAGACCCCTACATTTTACTATCTGGCTGCCAATTGGAAAATAAAATTGTAGACCTTAGAGTTACAGTAGATTGCAGAATCAGAGGGATATCAGAGACTGCTGTGTACTTTGCTTCAGGGAATCATGGCTTACACCTACCATTTCAGACATAGCACTGCATCCCAAAGCCTTCATCCACTGCACGGTCAGAACAATAGAGTCTCTTAAAGGTAGGGGGGGGGGTGTAGTGTGCTTCGTGATTAACTCAACATGGTGCACAGACACAGAAGTTCTGTCTCAGTCCTGCTCACCCAACCTGGAACATCTAGTGGTCGTGTATTGTCCATTTTATCTGCCGAGGGAGTTTTCCACCATCATCCTGGTAGTGGTGTATGTTCCACCGCTGGTCAAGCAGGCACTGGAGGAGCTGAGCTCCGTGGTCAGTAATCATGAGAGAGTGCATCCTAATACCTTCCTCATCACTACAGGAACTTCAATTAGGCCATTTTGAAGACGTCTCTGATTAACCACCACCAACATATCGCCCGTGAAACCAGAGGAGCCAACACACTTGACCACTGTTACACCTCCATCAAGAATGCTTACTGTGCCGTCAAGTCCAATCACACAGCTGTACCTCTATTTCCTCCATACTGGCAGAGACTGGGGACCACAGCACTAGTGGTGAGGACCGCAAAAGTATGGTCAAGGGAGGTGGAGGAATGCCTACAGACTGGTGGACTGTACAGTATTCAGGGATTTATCTTCAAGTCTGAATGAACACGCCACAGTTGTCACCAATTTTATCAAGACCTGTGTGGATGAGGGAATGCCTTTGAGAACATTCTAGACGTACCCAAATCAAAAGCCGTTGATGAACCAAATGATTTGCAGTCTGCTGTGAGCTAGATCTGTGGTGTTCCAGACCCGTGATCCCAAACTATACAAGAAGTCTAGGTACAACCTACTGAAGATCATTTTAAAATTGAAACTACAATTTGATTGAAGTTAGAGGTGGAACTGGCTGCACTCAGGCTCCAGCAGGGTTTGCAGGCCATTACTCCCTGCGTGACAGAACCCAATTTTTGTCACGAACCCCATGACGGGTTGAAAAGGACCAGCAGAAATGGAACATCTCTGGAGTCTGGTTCACTATAAATTAAGGCTATATTTATCACTACTACTATGAATTAATAGCATTAAACCGGATAATACTATACAGGTTATAAACTATTTTATATATATATATCTGTAAATGTGTGTGTGGATACAAAAATAATAGTCCGGGAGGTAGATATCAGTCTTATGGTGTCAGGTAAGTTTAAGCAGTGCAGTTCACTTTGTGTTGCGTCGAATTGAATTGATGGAGAGAGAGAGTTAAATGGCCGCGATGCTTTACTCCCAGATGAGCTCAGGACTTTTAATGCATGCTTTGAAAGTGAGAATAAAACCACTCCTGTCCAAATCCCTGTCACAGCTGGCAAGCCTCTGACATTAGGCTGCGGTGGTGTACCTGGTAGGGCACTGAAAACCTGTGCTAATCAGCTTGTGGGAGTATGCAAGGATACCTTCATATTCTCACTGCTGCAGTCAGACATTCCCACTTGCTTCAAAAAGGTGACAATACCAGTGCCTAAAAAGAGCAGGGTGAGCTGCCTCAATGTTCCTCACCCATTTATACTCACACCTGCTGTGATGGTGCTTTGAGAGTTTGGTCACGGCTAGAGTCAACACCTGCCTAAGCAAGGACTAGGACCTGCTGCAGTTCGCCTACCGTCACAATAGGTCTATAGCTGATGCAATCTCACTAACTCTCCACTTGGCCTTGGACCATCTGCTCAACTGCAATACTCATGTTAAGCTATTGGTTATTGATTACAGCTCAGTATTTAACACAATCATACCCTCAGTATCGTCAACAAGCTCCAAAACCTGGGCTTCTATACCTCCCTTAGCAACAAGAACCTTGATGTCTTCATTCGGAGACCACAATCAGAGTGGATCAGAAGTAACATCTCGGCCTTCCTGACGATCAACACTGGCACACCTCAAGGGTGTACGCTTAGTCCACTGCTCTGTTCTTTCTACACCATGACAGTGACTTGGCATAGCTCAAACACCATCTATAAATTTGCTGATGACACAAATGTCGTTGGTGACGAGGTGGTGTACAGGTATGAAATAGATCAGCTAGTTGAGTGGTCTTGCAACATCAATATTGCATTCAACATCAGCAAGACCAAGGATCTGATTGTGATTCAGGAAGGGGAAGCTGAGGGTACACCCATCCGTCCTCATCGAGGGATCAGTAGTGGAAAGGGTAAGCAGTTTCAAGATTCTGGATGTCAGCATCTTTGAAGATCTATTCTGGGCTCAACATACACGTGCAATTATAAATAAGTCTCTCAGTGGCTATAGTTCATTAGGATTCTGAGATCTGGTACATCACCAATGTCTAGCAAATTTCTACAGATGTACGATGGAGAGCATTCTAACTGATTGCATCACCGTCTGGTATGGAGAGGCAACTCCACGGGATTGGAAAAAGCAGCGGAAAGATGTACATTCACCAAGCTCCATCACAGGCATGAGTCTCCCAAGCACTGAGGACATCTTCAGAAGATGATGTCTCAGAAAGGCGACACCCTTCATTAAGGATACCCATCACCCAGGACATGGCCTCTTGGTGCAACCATCAGGGAGAAGGTACAGCAAGCTAACGACACACACTCAATGTTTCAGGAACAGCTTTTTCCCCTTCCCCATACAGTACGTAATCCTTATTGTAATTTATATTTTTTTAATTTATTGCTCTGCACTGCAGTCACAAAACAACCAATTTCATGACAGATCCCAGTGATATTAAGCCTATTTCTGATTCTGAAAAGAGAAGGAAGAAAATAATCAGATCAAATTAGATGAGTAAGACTCAACAAAAATAATATTAAAGTTTAAATCAAGAGAGCATGGGGAAAACGGTTGACTAAGTACAGGCATTGAGTATAGGTGGATATGCTTTTGTTTGAGTTGACTCCATTATGAGATTACTGGGATCAGTCAGGCTGCAATTTACCTGGGCTAAATGAGCCTATACATGAGGAAACAATGCCATCAACTTACATCAATAAGGGACGGAGCAAGGGAAATGCAAGTTGTTGTCAATCTGGGAGATTCAAAGGATGATTCTGTTGCTGGAGAAGACAGAGTTTGCTCCCAGATGGACTAGATTGTTTGTGGGGCTGTTAACTAATTATACTAATGGAAGCAGTCATTGGAATCAATAACACTCGATAATGTACCTCTTCTTCACTAATACAGGTATTCAAATAGTCCCCCTTTTAACCTTCTTCTTATAGCAAATCTGCATTCAAGCATCTGCCTTTTAATGCATGGGCAAGGCACATGGGATACAAACCTGCTTCTGGCTACAGGAGAGTGAAAATATAAAGAGTGTGGTATGGACATCCTGCTTGATTCAGGCAGATCTTAGTGAAATCACAATATACGACAGCAGTAACAACTGCATCTCTGAGCTGGAGTCTAGTGCAGGGTTTAGATGTCTCAGGAAGGGCTGAACATGGGATAATGGACTTTAACAATTATGAAACAATATGGAAGGTTGATATTGAGCACTGATAATGGGATAGGACTATGAAGGAGAATTAGGGTTGTAATCATATCATTGATTTGAATCAAGAGCAGTCACTGCTAAGTGTTGGATGGAGGAGAGGTCACCACTTTACCAGTCAAGGATATCAGGGCCATGTTTAACACTTGGCACTCAGACTCCAGCAGAATGAAGATCACGTGATACCAGATGTAAGGTGAACACAGGGTTTGCCATTTGTCTGCGTGTGGGAGGGGGTGGTGGAATTTCTGCAGATGGATTGGAGGGTATTAGCGGATTCACTGTCCAAGCTAACCAAGTATGGGTGGGTAGGGGGTTGGGGGGGAGGAGGAAAGGTTGCGATGTGATTTATGCCAAAGTATTAGAAGGAACATTAAGGGACATATATGCCTATGCAAGTCCAGAAATGTTTTTATGGCCAATCAGTTCTGAGCCTTACTGATGCAGTCCATTAACATTTCCAACCTCATAACCCTAGCCTGAATTTGGTCACTTTCAATAGTGGGACCTGCATAAAATGTAATATATAATCTGAATATCTGAATCTAGTGCCCTTCGCAGGCAGTGTAATCCAAATCAGACCACTTTTAGGGGGTAGCTCATGCCCACTAAAACACTGCTTACATCTATGTATGACTTCCATCGGTGAATTCCTGATCAAATAGTCACGGATATGAATGATGCGTTAAGGATGAGCCAGTGCCATGGGTTTGACAGGGACCACTCAGTCGCTGGAACTGGAAATTATTGAGAGTCAGAACTGATAGTTCACCTGATCCTCTAGGAAAATAACTGTATCACAACCACACTAATAAAATATCCAATTGATTGACATCTGGTGAGTCCAATCAATGTTCCCCCTTTCTGAGTTTTGGCTCAGGGGATATTTCTCTTCAGTAGAGAATAATATTGAGCATTTGTGACAGAGGCCAGATTGAAGTTGTGTCAATGATTCTCTCAGATAATATCTCCATCACTCCGCCACTTATATTCCTAAGATACCAGAACATTTAGCAGAATGAATGGGATGTGAATGATCTGTAAGCAATACTGCAAGTCAGACACGCCATTTGCATTTCCAACACATACAGAGAGGACAGGGATTGAATTTCCTGAACTCTATCACATGAACATAAAAGATCTCAGGTAGAATTTACCAATATGTTAGATACAAATGTTGTTTGGCACAGAAGAATTCCTAGACCAAGTATTTTAGTTTTTTTTGAAAAAGATACTTTATTTATTGGAATACAAATATTTCACAATATTAATTTTCAACAAACACCATTCACATGTATGTTAATCCCAGATACATCCTAGTGACATCAAAATAATTAAACATTTTCATAAATAGAAATAAATAAGCCACTTTATAAATATTAAGGCAAGTAAATAAAATACAAGCAAAACTAATTACAATAAATTAAAGTCCTTCCTGGCATGAAACTGTGCTGAACTTGTAAACTTCTTTCAAACAAGTTGTACTTTCTGCAAACCCATAACCTGGAGACAAGTGGCTGACAGTATGATAACAGAATCAAAAGAGACTAGGTGTTTAATTGCACAGCCCATGACTAATCTCTGGTTGCCAGCACACAGATTAATGAAATCTCAACAAGGGGAACACCTATGCTGTAAATTTTGATTTGTCTTTCACCATCACTTGAGCATGGATCAGTACAGTCCTGCAAAAATAAGAGAACTTATTTTTTACAATTACTTCGGTTTCCATTGAGCTCTCAGCACAAAACCAGCACAGGTGCCAGAATCAATTTTATAGGAATAAAATTCACAACTACATAAATACTAAATTACAAAAGTTTGGATGAGGGATCATAAGCAACTATGGGATGACAGAATAGACACAAAATGCTGAAGTATCTCAGCAGGTCAGGTTGCATCCATGGAGAGAACTGAACAGCTGACATTTCAGGCAAGGTATTTCATCGGTTTGGATCAACTACTCATTACCCTCCATAGATGCTGCCTGACCTGCTGAGATTCTTCAGCATCTTGTGTGCTTTGATCTAGATTTCCAGCATCTGCACTTTCTCTTGTGCCAAAGGGACGAAATAAATAAAGCGTCCTAACTGATAAAAAGTGAATGAAATTGTTTTCAACCAGACATTCTTCCTCAAGTTGACATAAATCTGTGACAGGACTGACAATGGGAGCAAGCGATTGTATATTTTCCTGAGCTGATCCGGAATCATGATTGTGAATCAGTGCCACATTTCTGACCATCCAACTTCTATGAGCGAGATTAATCAGATTCCTAGGAACTGTGGAAAATATAAAACATTTTGTAAATT
Source organism: Mobula hypostoma (assembly GCF_963921235.1). Taxonomy (NCBI): domain Eukaryota; kingdom Metazoa; phylum Chordata; class Chondrichthyes; order Myliobatiformes; family Myliobatidae; genus Mobula; species Mobula hypostoma. The sequence goes on from NC_086100.1 coordinate 128,730,137, forward strand.
ACTAAATCACCATTTAGGAACACCTAAGGAAATTGTTCACAAAAAACAATTTCCAAAACAAATATTTAAACATTTATTTCAGCAATTGAGTTCATGTATAAATTTCCCAAACATGTAAAAACATAGAAAATATGGATGAAAAAAGATATCAAATTTTCAAATCGTATTTATCTAGTAGAGTTTTGATGTTAGTTCAGTTAGACTAACTATGCCTTGCCTAACTGCTTGGTTAATCTTAGCTGCACTTGCTATTGGACCAGTAGGAATGGGAATATGAAAAGAGGATGAACATTAGACTCATTGAGTTGTGCAATATGGATACAATGACTTTGGCTCAAGTGGTCCATGCCGACCAAGAGTCCTATCTAAACTACCCTCTAGCCTGTGTTTCTCTAAACCTTTCCTATTCATGTACCTGTTCAAATACCCATTGATAATTTTTCTAAGTCAAGTAAATATCCTCTTTTTCTGTATGGAGGCTATTTGCTGGAGCATATCTTTCCAGAATTTGCTTGTCTTTCATTTTCAATTTCAGGTGGGTTCCTATACAGGACAGGCAATCTGCTCTGATGGAGAAAATACAAAATTCCTCCTATGCTTTATTTTTCTTCTCTTTGATCTCCATGTTGTAGCTGGGAGGGCTAGGTTACTAATTCCAATCTTTTTCTGTGGACTTCTTTTTAACATTCTGGTTCAATATATACTTCTCATGTTGTAGTGCAAACTCATGTCTGGAACTTACCTTTTGGTTATCATTTGGATGATCTTTTTCACCCAATGGGCTTCAGGATTCAGACACACGGAGGAACCATTCTTAAGAATCACGCTGAAAGAAATGAAAGAGGACAAGTACTTCAATATATAATGTAACAATGCCCAAGGAATGCTATGTGTATTTCATTCACACAAACCAGATTATCAATTACACTCTAATTAAAACCTACATGATTTCAGTCTTTGCACAGTGTGGGCCACTTGGAATAATTTCAATATTTTCCATTTGCTTGGGATGGATGAATTTGGAGTTTGTATTAATGCACTGGCATCGCAGACTCACTTTTGAATTTCCAAGAGAAGCAGCTGTGGAAGGAACAAATGGGACAGACTATTTATACATGTCACTTGAACTTATTTCTTACAAATTCATATATAACTTTTGGAGAAACTGATAAGTTCTATGGAGATATTAATATTACATTTAGAGAAAGTGATATATAACATACAAGGAGACACCCCAATTTGTTTCTCTAATACAACAAAGGTGTTCCTCTATTAATTTTCTAGACAATTTTCACCATAAGACTAAATTCCACTTTGAAAGTCCAAAAACCATATCTCCATATGGAAAGCAATGAGAATTGGTAAGTTATGTAAATCTATCCCAACCCGTGTTGACGCACACTTCAAGTTACTGACGCAGTGAACTGATCTCTAATGGATATCAGCTGTTTTTTTCAGAACTCATTGCTTCATATTCTCTGTCAACTACTGTACCTCCAAATTATTAGTATTATAGTAACATTTTGAGTCTATCTGTCTAAATATAAATCTGAGTCTATTTAGTCAAATATTAATAGCACTTAAAGTGTTAATATACAGTACTTGAAGTATGTATCACAATTATAAATTCTAAACAAGCACTTTGCAGCCATATAGTTATAACCATTAAATAAACAATTGCAATTTGTTTCACAAAATTATAGATTCTACATATTGTTAGGTTAAGATAGCGCCAGGCAATTGCTTACCTTGTGTTGAAGCCATATACAGCACAATCAGGGCTACGATAGTGAGAAGAACTCTGCTGTTCATTTTGTTTGCTTAAACTTTTCAGGAGTAGTACTCTTACTACTGTTGTGTTGCTGAAAGCTTTTCTGCCCCTTGCTGCTCAAATCCTCTATTTATAATCAGAGCACTGCTACTCAGTGACGTAACTGGGAATTTCACAGGAAGTTATGAAATACTATTAAGCATTGAGAGACTAAGAATGACTCATTGCTTACAAAACCCAGAAAGCAGAATGCAAAAAAAACTTTTGTCGATTGGTTGATAGATTTGCTTCAGGCTTATTTATTTAAGCTCAAAATAATCTTGAATTTTTATGGATTTATAATAAATATTTGGTGTTGAAAATACTGTTTTTGCTTTGGAAGATTGAGTTTATGTTCAATTTCCTTCAGAATTATTGTGATAAAATTTATACATTTTTATATAATATTTATTTATTTTTGAACTATTGGTGCTTGTTCTTGCCTCAATAATCTCATCATATCCATAGAGTGTAAATACTAGCAGCTGAAACAAGAAATCATTGGAGTCCTAAAGTCATACAGTACAGAAGCAAGCTGATAAGTCGGCAAGCTTCAGTGTGCCTTGTCCATTCCGATCAAGGTGCCTGCTGATTTATTTATTTGGAGATTCAGCATGGTAATGGGCTCTTCCAGTCCAACGACCCTGTGCCACTCAATTACGTCCAAACGACCAATTAGCCGAGTAACCTGTGTATCTCTGGAATGTGGGGGGAGAACAGAGCAGCTGGAGGAAAGCCATGCAGTTACAGGGAGAACGTACAAACTCCTTACAGACAGTGAGCCAGGGTCACAGGTGCTATAATGACATTACACCAAACACTACACTATTGTGCTGACCCAGTGGAACCCGTTTGCCTATATTTGACCTATACTGTATCACTATAAGCCTCTTCTATCCATGTACTTTTCTCAATACTTGATGAGCATTGTCATTTGATCTGCCTCTATCTTTTCCTCTAACAGCTTGTTCAGTATACCCACCACCTCTGTGTGAAAACTTGCCTCTCAGATCCCCTTTCAGTCGCTCCCCCTCTCACCTTAAACCTACGCTCTCTAGTTCCAGACTCCGGCATCAAACTATAATTAGTTACTTTCTGTGTTATTTGTACCAGGATCCATGGGCCACTCTAAACACCATCTTCTAATGGAATATTGAACATACAACAGTATAGCACACAGTGTTTTGCCAGACTAATTACATTAGCTATTAAAAGTACGACATTTCCCTTTCCCTTCTGCCTACAAAGTGCCCTTATCCTTCACATTTATATACCTATCCAGGAGCCTCTTGAACACTTCCATTGTATTTGCCTCCACCACCAACCTAGGCAACATATTCTAGGCACCTACAGTAAAAAAAACTTACTGTCTCTCACCTTGAATCTATTCCCTCTGGTATTGAACATTTCAACTCTGGGAAAAAGATAGCGGTTGTCTGCTCAATCTATGTCTTTCATGGTCATATAAACCTCTATCAGATCTCCTGCTGCTTCGGTGAAAACAACTCATTTATCCAGCCTCTCGTTCTAGCACATCCCCTCTAATCCAGGCAGCATCCTGATAAATCTCTGCAGCACCCTCTCCAAACCCTTGACATCCTTCCTATAATGGGGTGACCAGAAATGAATACAACTTTTGTGGCCAAACTAGAGTTTTATAAAGCTGCAATATAAGTTCCCAACTCCTGAACTCATTTCCTCGGGTAATAAAGGAAAGCACAAGCCGTATTGCTTCTTTATCAGCTTTCATAGCCATTTTCAGGAAGCTCTCAGAGACCCCAAGATGTCTCTGCACTTCAACACTGTTGAAGATCTTGCCATTAATAGTATATTGTCCCTTTGCATCTGGTCTCCCAAAGTGCGACACCTCACATTTGGCCAGATTAAACTTCATCTGCTATTTCTCCACCCATATCTGCAACTGATCTATATCCTGCTATATCCTTTCTCAGTCTTCCAGTCTATCCACAATGCCACCAATTTTCATATCACCTACAAACCTATTCTTTCATTCAGGCCATTGGATATATCACAAGCAAAAGATCCTAGCACAGATCCCTTCAGAACATCACAAGTCACTAGATGCAGCCAGAACAAATCCCATCGACCATTACCCTCTGGCTTTTCTGAATCTAAGGCAATTCTGAATCTGGAAGGTCAATTCACCATAGATTCCATGCATCTTAATCTTCTGGATGAGCCTCCCATGAGGGACCTTGTCAAGCACCTTAGTAAAATCCATGTAGACAGCATCCACATCGCTCCCCTCAAAAATCACCTTCATTACCTCCTCGAGTCAAGTTACTAAGATATGACATGCCCCGCACAAAGCCATGCTGACTGTCTCTAATTTGATAATGGCTTTCCAAATGCTCTTAAATCCTACCCCTACAAAACCTCTTCAGTAACTTTTGTACTATTGGTGTGAGACTCACCAGTCTATAGTTTCCACGATTATCCTTCATTTCCTTTCTTGTATAATGGAACAACATCGTCTACTTGCTGTTATGTTTTGTAATAGCAAGAAAAAGACAGGAGCCCAAGAGAACGGGTCTTACTTTAAGTGTGTGATATGCTGATGTGATGAGGTATACCATTCACATACTTTTACAAATATAAACCATAATGAATTTTTAAACAACAAAGAATGCTTAATAGAACAATACATTTACAATATTACTCAAACATTAATGAAATATTAAATACACAACACTCGCCAGTCCCTGGGATCTCACACACTTGGTTTCACACTTAAGCAAACTGTGATGTTTGACCATTCTCGGTTCTTTGCTGATAGCAGATTAGGAGAGTTTCCAGACTATTGGGCACTACTATTAATACATCAATAAACTTTTTATTCCTGCTTTTTAGATGTTACGTTATAGCATAATGAACTTTTCAGTAAAACCCAGTAATTTTAAAGCGAGTGCTGGAAGCAAGGCTCTCAATGTGTTAATGGAGTGTGGAAAACTGGGATGTGGTGAGCAGGAATTGGAGGAATTGGGATTTAACTCTCTAGAAGCTTGCAGCAGACACCACTATCACGGCACAGATCTATAATAACAATGAATTGGAGTGCAGGAAAGTGTCATGACAACACCCAGTATCAGCAAAGCAAAGGAGCTGATCCCTCACTGTTATGTCCCCCACCCCCACCCCATGATTTGGTTTGTTACTTGATTTCTAGCTTCTGGATCTCATTGTTTACTTTTAAGTTTACAGTTATTGACAACTTATTATTGCGTCGTTAAGCAATTAACCCTCGATTTCTGGTCGGCCGTTATATAATCGTTTGTATATTTATTCACTCGTTAGAAGCACTTTGTTACAAGACGAAGTCCAGCAGATCACGGCAGCGCTGAAAGCTGTGCAAGGGCTGACGCATTGAGGGCCAGGGTGTCATTTGCTCAAAGAGAAATTGATGTTAAAGTGTTTAAGCGTAGAGAAGACCCTCCCGGAAGCCACAATGGAGGCACTGCAGCGTGAAAAAAGAGGCAGAGGCAGCTTTAACTGAGGCCAAAGTCTTTGAGGTGGGCACAGAGCAGCTAGCTGAGAATGATAATATTAGATCAGATTCACCATGTCATTCACCTGAGGGCACTAAGAAATATTTTCAAGATCGGTCTGCTTATGCTCATAGCCACCCAATAGCAGACACTGAATTCTCAGGCCAGCCATTGAGGATTGAAGTGGGGGGGGGGGGGACACCTCTTCCTCACGATAACACCCCACAACTCAATCCAAATGGGACAGAACAGAAGTTGCCTCCCACAGACTGAAAGGGCAGATATCTCAAAACGTCCAATGACCGGCCACTCACTTGCTGGAAGAGACATGCAGCCATGTAGTGGTAGACTCCAAGGATCATAGGTACCATGGTACAACACAGCTGGTGATCCTGGTAAGGTGCACCACACCTCCAGTGAACCCTAACCTCATCATGATGTGCAGTATCAGATCCTGCCAGATTCCTAGCCTGTCGTGACCTGCTGATGGCCGGACTCACCAAATTTGATGGTAAGCCAAAAAATTACTGGGCTTGGAAGTTCACGTTCTCCAACACCACCCATCCAAGCCCAGTGAAGACATGCTGGTGAAGTGGCTTGGGCCCAAGACCGCTGAGCATGCAGGAAGATTAAGGTCAGTTCACATCCAACACCCCAGTTCTGCTCCCAGCTTAGTCTGGCAAAAAACGGAAGAGTGCTACGGATCTGCGGAGGCAATGGAGCCTGCTCTCTTCAACAAACTCAAGTCCTTCCCCAAGATTTCTAGCAGGGAGCCCCAACACCTGCAAGAGCTAGGAGATCTGCTGGTGAAGTTGGAGGCAGCTACAGCAGAAGGCCACTTCCCCAGCTTGTCTTACCTAGACACAGCACGAAGCACTAGTTCCATCTCGGAGAAACTCCCGTTTAGCCTACAGGAGAACTGGATGCCACAGGGAGCCAGGAACAAACTGGAAAATAAAGCCAGCTCCTTCCTTTCCAGTTTCATCCATCCAGGATGAAGCCAAAATGACCGCCTCTAGCTCACCACCACCTAAATCGGAGAAACCTGTTAATGGGCCCTGTCATAGTGCACAAAACTGAGGCGGACAACGCTGTCCAAAAGGATGAATCTAAAATGGTATCCCTTCTGGACATCCAGCTGCACCGCCCAGCAATTCCCCAATTTGATCTGAGCCTAATCACGGGACAATGACCAGTTAACCTATCAGTCTTTGGACTGTGGGAGGAAACCAGAGCCTCTGGAGGAAACCCACACAGTCACAGGGAGAATGTACAAACTCCTTGCAGACAACAGCGGGAATGGAACCCAAGACGCAGGTACTGTAAAGTATTATGCTAACCACAACGGTACCGTAGAAGATCCAAACAAACAGTGCCCTCAACATTGGAAACCACACCCTCTCCGGAAGTGTACAGGCTTCAGGGAGAAACCTCTGGAGAAGCAAAAGACCTTCTTTAAAAAGCAACACACATCAAAGTTGCTGGTGAACGCAGCAGGCCAAGCAGCATCTCTAGGAAGAGGTACAGTCGACATTTCAGGCCAAGACCCTCCAACAGGACTCTTGTTGTTTGCGTTCCTTAAAAAGCACTCCATATGCAGTTCTTCAACCGGCCACCAGGTGAGGCACTGTAATGCAGTCTTTCAGTGCTCTGAATGCAACAGGAACAAACATATTGAAGCTCTTCATATTGGTCTATCTCCCTGGTCTGTGAAGAACAACACAACTACCTTCTCATAGTGTGGTGGGGAGGAAGATGAATCCCCTTCCTCTCTAGTTGCTACCTCTTACTGTACTAAGACCTGTGGGGGAAACTCCGCTGGTAAGTCCTGTTCAAAGATCTACTTTGTCATTGTTTACCTTGAAAGCCACCATGAGAAGAAAATGAGGAAGTATGTTGTCTTGGATGATCAGAGCAACAAGCCTCTAGCCAAATCATCTGTCTTCAACATCTTCAACATAACCGATGGCACCTCACCTTAGACATGAGCAGGTGTGTTACAGGTGGTTGGGTGAAGAGCAAGAGGCTTCACTGTCGAATCTGTTGATGAAAGGACTCATTTAGCTCTCTCCACGCTTACTGAGCGGGATGAACTTCCGGACAACAGGAACGAAATCTCCACTCCAGTAGCAGCGACTCACCACCCTCCCCTCATCTCCCTACCGCCACTCGACCCAAAGGCTGAGATCCTGCTCCTGCTGGGAAGGAACATCATGCAGGTACACAAGGTACTCGAGCAATGTACCAGGCCTCCCAATACTCCCTTTGAGGAGAGGTTAGCAATGGGGTGGGTGGTAGTAGGAGAAATCCGCCGAGGGGCATACACAAACCCTCACCTGTGAACATCTTCCAAACCGGCGTTCTAGAAAATGGACATTCCAGTCTCATGACTCCCTGCCTTAGCAGCATCTACTTCATGGAGAGCTTCAGCCAGACCTGCCAGCATCCCACCTCTCCTGCCTTGACCTCTCAACACAGGGGTTTGACAAACAACACAGCAAGCATGGGTGAATCTGCCTTTGTCTATACAAAGGATAACTACAAACCAGCTCCTTCCATGATTGAGCTTACTGTCCTGAGGGTGATGGAAAACGGGTTCCATCAAGACAGCTTAAACAGCTGGGTGGCATCACCCCCAGCAGCCTCTTCCAAACAACCACGAGCAAGCAAGCAGCCGCCTTGCTTCACTTACACATAGGCTCAAGAGACACACACAAAATGAAGCTATTACACTCCTCCAAAACACCCAAGATGTGCTAGCCCTTGGGGACATGCAGACACACAAGGGTGTGGTGAAGTTACCACTATCCTGCCCAGGTGCCCATGAGTGTGGGACTGAGGATCGATTCTGAGGGATCGATCTGTGATTATTAGTGTGTGAAAGAGCGACCTTGTGGAGCCTACTAGTGTGTCTAACCCTCGCCTGGGTTGGTAGGCTATCACTTGCAGACGGTGCTCTTAAATTGGTCAAGTTTGGCTAACTTGGAAGTTTCGGAGGGCAAGGGGAAGATCGACGGCATCAGCTCTCCTGAAGAACCAAACACCTCTCTCTCTCCATCACTATTCAACTCAATACCATGAAATGAACTGAACTTTACTCATCACCATGTATCCATTTACCCCTAGACTTGAAGAAGCTTGGTTTACATTTCCACACTTATATATATATCTAATCATTGCTAACCTGTTTGATTTATCTGATTTTATATTACTGTATTGCGTAGTTACTAATAAATACCATTAGTTAATAGCAATACCAGACCCCAAGGTGTTTTCCATTTCTGCTGGTTCTTTAACCCGTCACGGGGTACATGACACTAACTTGCAATTGTACAAGATCACCTCCAACAAGGTGGAAGTCATCAGTGCATTTCCTCCAGACATCCTTGCAAAATAGTTAAAAGACCTGGACTCCTCTCCCATTCAGAGAAGTCTGGGCAGTGAGGTGGGACGTTACGGAAGCTGTGTTCACTTTCCAGCTGTCCTCACTGGAGAAGCCCTATGCCAGATGTGAGGTTTTATCTACAGTGAACAGCCTGTTTGATCTGCTCAGATTTGCCACCCCAGTAATCATTCAGAGATGGTCCTTCTATGTGTACGTGAAAACAGGAAGAGGGGCGTGAGGAGATCGATCAGTCCAGAGCAGTGGAAATTTGTACCTACCGACCAGAACCCGGCTGATTATGCAACCAAATCAGAATCCGGTTTATTATCACCGGCATGTGTCGTGAAATCTGTTAACTTAGCAGCAGCAGTTCATTGCAAAACATAATATAGAAGAAAAAATAAATCAATCAATTACAGTATACATATATTGAATAAATTAAAAATCACACAAAAACAGAAACAATATATATTAAAAAAGTGAGGTAGTGACCATTATTTTTCTAACGTTATAATCCATTTGACACTGTTCTTTAATAGTGACAAATAGATTATAACAGAAAAATAGATTATTTCCTGTTTCTCTACTTTAAGTTCAATTTGTCTTCTTTTGTGCACTCACTTGATAGATTATTTTTATTGCCTTCGCAATTCACCTTTCTCCATTCATATGGATGCACTACAGTCAGTCCCTTCATTAATACAGAACGATCAGCTGGGACTGAGAGCTGAAGCTCAGTTCCAGCTCGCCAACCAAAACTGGCTGAAAGAAGATCATAGCTGGGAGTGTAAAATCCAAGAATACACCTCGTATTGAGAGGACAGGCAGGTAGGGTGACTCTATTGTGAAATTAAGCCAAGTTCTTAGAAAGAGATGACATAGCGATTGGAAGACGTAGAATCCTTGTGGTAGAGCTTAGAAAATGCAAGGGTAAAAGTTTCCTGTTGGGAGTTATACCCAGGCTTCCAAACAGCAGAAAGGATGTGGGCCACTAATTATAGCTTGTGGTTGAGACCACTAGGGGAATGGAATTTCTGTATTGGGTGTTGTGTAATGAAGCAGATTTGATTAAGGAGGTAAAAGAATCCTTAGGAAACAGTGATCATAATATGATAGAATTCATCCTGCAGTTTGAGAGGGAGAAGCCAAAGTCAGATGTATCAGTATCACAGTGAGGTAAAGGGAATTACAGAGGCATGGAAGAGGAAATGGCCAGAATTGATTGGAAGGGTCAAGAGGACACTAGCAAAGAGGAAGGTGGAACAGTAATGGCTGGAGCCTCTGGGGACAATTTGGAAGATGCAGGATAAAACCAACTCAAAGATGAAGAAATATTCTAAAGGGAGGACGAGGAAACCGTGGCTGACAAGGGAAGTCAGAGACAGCATAAAAACAAAAGACAGGCATACAATACAGCAAAAATTAGTGGGAAGTTAGAAGATTGGGAAGCTTTTGAAAACAATCATAAGGCAAACAAAAAAAAGGAGAGAAAACACAAGCAACACACTGAAAATGCTGCAGGGAGCTCAGCAGGCCAGCCAGCATCTAGGAAAAGAGTACAGTCGAATGGAAAATTCCAAGCAACACCCCACTCTTTAAGGAGGTGGAGGGGGGAGGCAAAAGAAAGGAAATGATAGGCCAGTTAGCCTGAGCTCAGAGGATGGAAAGATGTTGGAGTCTGTTATTAAGGACGAGATTTTGGGATACTTGGAGCACATGATAAAATAAGCCAAATTCAGCATGGCCCCCTTCAGGGAAAATCTTGCTTGACAAATTTGTTGGAATTCCTTGAGAAAATAACCGGCAGGATAGCCAAAGGACAGTCAGTGTAAGTTGTTTACTTGGATTTTCAGAAATCCTTTGACAAGGCACCGCCATGAAGGCTGCTTAACAAGATCAGAGCCCATGGTGTAACAGGAAAGATAACAGCATGGATGGAGGCTTTGGCGGTAAGAGGCTAGACTGTATGCAGATGACTTTTTAAAATTTATATTCTCTTTATTTCAAATTGCACAGTTAGCGCAGTGGGGATGCCCGACGGGATACTGGAATGCTCCTCTTGCAGGATGAGGGTAAGTAGGGAGACCTCCAGTGTGATGACTACACCCACATCCAGTTTCTAACAGACTGTGTTAAGGAGTTGGAGCTGGATCTGGATGAACTCCGGGTCATTTGAGGGGCTGATGGATTGGACCTAGAGAGAGGTAGTTACACCCAAGGTACAGGACACAGGTAACAGGGTGCCAGCAGGAAGGGAAGGGAATAGGCAGCCAGTGCCAATTCCCCCTCAACAACAGGAATACCACTTTGGATATTGCTGGGGGAATGACCCCAGCAGAGGAACAACACAGCGGTCAAGTCTTTGGCTCTAAGGTCTGGCTCTGTGGCTCAGAAGGGAAGAAAGGAGAGCGGACTGTATTGAGAGCGGATTTATTGGTTAGGGGAACAAAAGGAGGCTCTGTGGACGAGAATGAGATTTTCAGATGGTTTGTTGCCTCCCGATTGCCAAGGTTAGGGACATCTCAAATCAAGTCCACAGCATTCTTAATTGGGAGCATGAGCATTCAGAAGTCGTGATTCATGTTGGTACCAATGTCAAGGGTAGGAGGGGTGACAAGGCCCTGCAAAGTGAGCTTAGAGAGTCCGGTGCTAAGTTCAAAGACAGGACCTCCAGGATTGTGATCTCGGAGTTGCTACCCATGGCACATGCTAGTGAGGCCAGGAATAGGAAAATTATGGGGGTTTTAAACTAACATTGCAGAAGGTTGGGAATGAGGCGCTAGAGGAGTGGTTCTGGAAAAGGATGGTCTTGGCCTACATACAAAGTCAGGAATAAACAGGTCAAGAGTGGTGGGACTAATACTCTGAGCCGTGTATATATCAATACAAGGAATATTGTGGGAAAGGCAAATGAGCTTAGAGCCTGGATCAGCATGTGGAATTGTGACATTGTAGCCATTAGTGAGACCTTGTTGCAGGAGGGGCAGCACTGGCAGCTCAATCTTCCAGGGTTTCCATTGTTTTAGACTTGATAGGGCAGGAGGGATTAAAGGAGGAGAAGTAACATTACTTGTCAGGGCAAATATAACAGCAGTGCTCAGTGTGAACAGACTGGAGAACACACCTTGCAGAGGTTTTATGGGTGTAAATAAGGAATAGGAAAGGTATGACCATGTTAATAGGATTATATTATAGATGAACAAAAGTCTGCGGGATTTAGGGGAGCAAATTTGAAGAGAGATCGCAGATCATTGCAAGAAGCATAAAGTTATTATAGTAGATGTTTTTATCTTTCCACATTTTGTCTGGGACTCCCATTCGTTAAAAGGGCTTGGATGGGAAAGATTTTGTTAAAGGTGTTCAGGAAAGTCTCCTTAATCAGTACATAGAATTCCCAACTAGAGAGACTGTGATATTAGATCTTCTATAAAACCATGAGACAGGGTAGGTGACAGAAACTTGTGTAGGGGAACACTTTGCATTGAGTGATCATAATGTCATTAGTTTGAAAGGTAATTATGGAAAAGGATAGGTTTGGTCCTCGGGTTGAGATTCTAAATTGGAGAAACGCCAATTTTAGTAGCATCGGAAAGGATCTGCCAAGTATGGATTGGGGCAGGTTGTTTCTTGGTAAAGGTGTACTTGGTAAATGGGAGGCCCTCAAAAGTCAAATTTTGAGAGAATATAGTTTGCATGATCTTGTCATAATAAATGGCAAGGGTAACTGGTTTAGGGAACCTTGCTCTTCGCGAGATATTGGGGATCTGGTTAAGAAAATAGGAGGTGCATAGCATGTATATGTGGGTAGGAACAAATGAGGTACTTGAAGAGTAGAAGAAATACAAGAGAACACTTAAGGAAATCAGGAGGACTTTAAGAAGGTGTGAGGTTGCTCGAGCAGACAAGCTGAAGAAGAATCCCAAGAGCTTCTACAGATATGTTAAGAGCAAAAAGATGGCAAGGGACAAAATTTGTCCTCGGGAAGATCAGAGTGGTAATCTCTGCATGGAGCCAAAAGAGATGGGGGAGATCTTTAATGGCTATTTTTGCCTCTGTATTTTCCTCAGGAGATGCACACAAGGTCTCTAAATGTGAGGCAATGCAGCAGTGAGGTCATGGACCCTATATAGATTACAGAGAAGGAAGTTCTTGCTGCCTTGAGCCAAATTAGAGTGGAAAATCCCTAGGGTCTGACAATATGTTCTCTCAGATCCTGAGGGAGGCCAGTACAGAAATTATAAGGGCCCGAGTAGAAATAATTTAAAATAAATATATATAAACATTTGGATAGATAGGGACTGATTAGGGATAGACAATATTGGTTTGTGCATGGTAAATCATCTGTAAACAATCTTATAGAGTTTTTTGAGGAAGTTACCAGGAAAGTTGATGAATTCAAGACAGTGGATGTTGTCTATGTAGACTTTAGCAAGGCATTTGACAAGATCCCACATGGGAGCTTGGTCAAGATTATATTTTGTATTATATTATGATTAAGAAAATGCTTTTTGAAATCTCACTGTAAAATTTACGGCACTGCAAGTAAGCAATATTATTGTCTGTGAAATTGGAGTTCAGGGCACCTGTTGTTTCTGTGACAGTAATGCTGATTTGCTTGCAAATTTCTATACAAGTACCGAGCATAGATATCCTGACTGAGTTGTGCTAGTCGTTCAGCAGTCAGTCCAGTAGATTTACAAGTCATATACTGAAATATATAGGGTAGCAGATCATGACTACAATCTTTGTATTTCATTGACCAGCATCGTCTAACCCTAATACCACACGCTAATTACACATGGTGGCTGGCTCCTGGAAGAACCCAAGCACTAGACCTTTGGTATTTCATGAAGTTATTAATGCTTACAGGTTTATGGACATCTGATTGAAAGGGGGGTTGATTATACATATTTGCATTATTTTAAACACTGGTGATTATTTTGTTTGAGAAGTTGTGAGAGAATGCTTTGATTTGCAATGGAATTTTAATTAAGACATATCTGCCATAATGACAGCTTTGATATTGAAATATTTCCACACTGTCTTTGTTCAAAAACTAGGTGGGCAAGCAGTTGTTTTGAGGGAGGGCCTCAACACTTTACTGTCTGAGCCTCAGTCTCTGTCTGAACTTCAGTGTGTAGAGTTTTGACCAGCAAACAATCTGGACGTCAGAAGTTTGAGGGGAGGAGATTTCACTCAGGTCCACTACCCAAGCAGAAAAGGGAACAGTGAGTCACTACAGCGCAATAGAGCTTTGACCAGTGACCAGTCCATGTTTGGAATTGATTATCAAGAGCAAATCAAAGGAGGGCAGGGAAAAGCACAAAACATCGTAGAAGTTTGCAGATGATATGAAGATAGGTGGAGGGGAAGATAGTTTTGAGGAAATAGAGAGACTACTGAAGGACCTAGACAGATTGGGAGAATGAGCAAAGAAATGGCAGATGGAATACAATGTCGGGAAAGTAATGTTCATTGCCTTGGGAAGAAGAAATGAAAGGGTTGACTATCTTCTAAATGGAGAGAAAATACAAAAATCTGAGACGCAAAGAGACTTGGGAGTCCTTGTTCAGGACTCTCTAAAGGTTCATTTGCAGGTTGAGTCTGTGGTGAGGAAGGCAAATGTGATGTTAGCATTCATTTCAAGAGGACTAGAATATAAAAGCAAGGATGTAATGTTGAGACTTTATAAAGCACTGTTGAGGCCTCACTTGGAGTATTGTGAGTGGTTTTGAGTCCCTTTGTTAGAAAGGATGTGCTGAAATCGGAGAAGGTTCAAAGGAGATACACATAAAATGATTCCAGAGTTAAATGGCTTGTCATATAAAGAGTATTTGATGGCTCTGGGCCTGTATTCACTAGAACTTAGAAGAATGAGGGGTGACCTAATTGAAACCTATCAAATGGTGAAGGGCCTTGATAAAGCGGATGTGGAGAGGATGTTTCCTGTGATAGGAGAATCTAAGACCAGAGACACAGCCTCAGAATAGAGGGGCTTCCTTTTAGAACGGAGATGAGAATGAATTTCTTTAGCCAGAGAGTGATGAATCTGTGGAATTCTTTGCCAATAGGAAGCTGTGGAGGCCAAGTCTGTATGTATATTTAAGGCAGAAGTTGATAGATTCTTGAATGATCAGGGTATGAAGGGATACAGGGAGAAGGCAGGAGATGGGGCTGAGAGGAAATTTGGATCAGCCATGATAAAATGGCAGAGCAGACTAGATGGGCCAAATGGCCTAATTCTGCTCCTATATCTTATGGTCTTACAGCAAAAAACCTCTCCTGAATCTGATGGTTATTGTGGACAGTGGCAACGCACATTAACCCACATACACCCTGTTTAACCTGGCAATTATACATGCTTAGTGCATGTCAGTAGCTAGGCTGCCTATACATATAGGCATCCGTTAGTCTCGTGAGACCATGGATTTTCACCTTGGAAGGTTTCCAGGGGGCAGGCCTGGGCAGGGTTGTATGGAAGACCGGCAGTTGCCTGTTCTGCAAGTCTCCCCTCTCCACACCACCGATGTTGTCCAAGGGAAGGGCACTAAGGCCGATACAGCTTGGCACCAGTGTTGTTGCAGAGCAATGTGTGGTTAAGTGCTTTGCTCAAGGACACAACACGCTGCCTCAGCTGAAGCTCGAACTAGCGACCATCAGATCACTAGACCGACGCCTTAACCACTTGGCCACGCACCAACACGGCTGCCAATACAAGAGGACTATAAACTAGGAACAGGTTTAGGCTGCTTGTCCACGCCAGCTCACTCTGCAGATCAATATGATCATGATGGATCTGTCCAAGTCCTCAACTCCCCCGCTGTGCATTGACCTCAATCCCTGATTTTTCAAGATAAAATTTAAAAAAAACTTTAAACATTTCCAATAAGCTTGTCTACTGGGGTCTGCGGGGAAGAGAATTCCAGAGATGCACTGGGGAACAGGGAGGAAGGGAGGTGAAGAAAGGACATTTCTTTATTGAGGCATAGTCAAAGACAAACTGGGGATTTTTGGCTTTCAGAAAAGTTTACATGGAATTCTTGGCCAGTGTGGTATTGTAGACATTTCTATTGCAAGATGGTTTAAAGTTTGAGGGTATCTACCCTTGCCTCTGTTTTATGACTCACAGAAGCTTCAAATCCCATGGGATCATCTCTACCTGTAACTGCAGTGACAATGATCAACTTTATTCACCATATTAGGAATTTGTTACATATGTTGGTACCACATGCAACAGAAAAACAGCATACAACAATTTTATTTATTGAGATGCAGCACAGAGAAGGGCTTTCACCACCCAGCAACCCCACAGTTTAACCCTAGCCTAATTACGAGACAATTTACAATGACCAATTAACCTACCAACTGGCACATCTTTGGATTGTGGGAGGAAACCAGAGCACCCAGAGGAAACCCACGAGGTCACAGGAAGAACATACAAACTCCTTGCAGGCAGCGTTGGGAGTTGAACCCTGGTACTGTAAAGCATTGTGCTAACCACTGCACTATTGTGCGGCCCCACAATGATAAAGAAAAGTAATTATATAACAATAAAGTTAGAGGTTAAAGTATGGCTATGAGAAAGCACGTCACCTTTCAGAGCTACACCAAGATGAAGTTAGAGTGGCTGGTGGCTGCTGGCTGAAAATATGCTATTGAAGTTGCAGCAGAATGTTTGTGTGTCATCTGCACCATGTGTAACAGACACCACCAGCTAGTAGTACCCTTTGCAGACTTCCATGCCAACTTTCTAGTGCCCTCTACTTTATTCAGACATTAAGCTGGAACAGGATTCAACAAGCTCAGAGGCACGAGAACAACCAGCCAGTGAGTCATCCACATCACCTCTTCCTCAAACGGATGAAACCAAACAAGCTGAGGCAACAAATTATCTTTGTTCTTACATGAGACAAGGTAGAAAAAAGGTAGGAAAAAAGGGAAGAGGTCCTGAAAACAGAGTACAAGGAGTTTGGAAGGAAGCTGAGAAGCAGGACCTCAAGGGTAGTAATCTCGGGATTGCTGCCTGTGCCATGGAACAGTGAGGATAGGAATAGAATGAGGTGGCAGATAAATGCGTGGCTGAAGAATTGGAGCAGGGAGCAGGGATTCAGATTTCTGGATCATTAGGACCTCTTCTGGGGCAGGTGGAACCTGTACAAAAGGGACGGGTTGCACTTGAATCTGAAGGGGACCAATATTCTTGCGGGCAAGTTTACTAGAGTGTTGGGAGTAATTTAAACTAATATGGCAGGGGAACAGGAACCAGTATGATAGAGCTGAGGATGAGCCAGCAGGTTTACAAGTGGATGGTGGGTGTAACATGAATGTAAGGAAGGACAAGCCAAAGATTGGGTACAAATGCAGAAAGAGCAAAGAGTTAAATTGCACCAGAGGCAAAATTTAAGAGGGTGAAGAATGCAGGACTGAAGGTGCTCGTAGCATTCAGAATAAGGTGGACAAACTTGTGGCACAATTAGAGATTGGTTGGTATGATGTTGTATGCATCTCAGAGTCATAGCTGAAAGAAGGTCATTTTTGGGAGCTTAACCTCAAAGCATATACTTGGCATTGAAAGGACAGGCAGGAAGGCATAGGCGGTGGTGTGGCTCTGTTGATAAGAAATGGAATTACACCTCTAGAAAGAAGTGACATAGTGTCTGAGGATGTTGAATCTTTGTGGGTGGAGTTAAGAAACTGCAAGGGTAAAAAAATCAAATTTGCTGGTGAACGCAGCAGGCCAGGCAGCATCTCGCAGGAAGAGGTACAGTTGACGTTTCGGGCCGAGACCCGGGTTGAGATTGCAGAGGGAGATGGGAAAGGCATGTAGTAAGGGTAATGTCACAATTATAAGGGGGGACTTCAATATGCAAGGGGATTGGGAAATCAGGTTGATGTCAGATCACAAGAGAGTGAATTTGTGGAATGCCTGCGAGATGGCTTTTGAGAGCAGCTTGTGCTTGAGCATACTCAGAGGAAGGCTATCTTAGATTGGCTGTTGTGTAATAACCCAGATGTTATTAGGGAGCTTAATGTAAAGGAACCATTAGGAGACAGTGATCGCAACATGACTGAATTCATACTGCAATTTGAGAGGGAGAAGCTTAAGTCACATGTATCAGTATCGCAAAGGAATAAAGGGAATTGCAGAGGCATGAGAGAGGAGCTTGCCCAGGTGGATTGGAGGAGGAGACTGGTGGGGATGACGGCAGAGCAGAGCTGGCTGAAGTTTCTGGGAATAGTTCACGAGGCACAGGATAGATATGTCCTAGAGAAGAAGTTCTCAAATGGCAGAAGTAGACAACCGTGGTAGAGAAGGAAAGTTAACAACTGCATAAATGCCAAGGAAGGGCTTATAAGGTAGCAAAAGTGAGTAGGAAGTTGAATGATTGGGAAGCTTTTAAAATCCAGCAAAAGGCAACTAAGAAGCTTTAAGAAGGGAAAAGATGAAATATGAGGACAAACTAGCCAATAATATAAAGCAAGATACTAAAAGTTTTTTCAGTTATGTGAAGAGTAAAAGGGAGGTGAGAGTTAATATTGGACCACTGGAAAATGATGCTGGTGAGGTAGTAATGGGGGACAAAGAAATAGCAGATGAACTTAATGGGTACTTTGCATCAGTCTTCACTATGGAAAACATTAGCAGTGTACTAGTGTCCATGTGTGTCAGGGAGCAGGAGTGAGTGCCATTGCTATTACAAAGGAAAAAGTGGTAGGCAAACTCAAAGGTCGTAAGGTGAATAAGTCACCTGGACCAGATGGACTACATCCCAGAGTCCTGAGAGAGGTTGCTGAACAGATAACGCATGCATTGGTCATGGTCTTTCAAGAATCACTTGATTCTGGCATGGTCCCAGAGCACTGGAAGATTGCAAAGGTCACTCCACTCTTTAAGAAGGGAGGAAGGCAAAAGAAAGGAAATTATAGGCCAGTTAGCCTAAGTCAGTGGTTTGGAAAGTGTTGAAGTCACTTTAAGGATGAAGTTTCGAAGTACCTGGAGATAAATGATAAAGTAAGTCAAAGTTAGCATGATTTCTGTCAAGGGAAATCTTGCCTAACAAATCTGTTAGAGTTCTTTGAGGAAGTAACAAGCCAGGTGGACAAAGAGGAAGCAGTGGATTCATTTACTTGGATTTTCAGAAGGCATTTGATAAGGTGCCACACGTGAGGCTGCTTCACAAGATACAATCCTATGGTGTTACAGGAAATATACTGGCATGCATAGAGCAATGGCTGATAGGCAGGAGGCAGTGAGTGAGAATAAAGGGGGCCTTTACTCGTTGGCTGCCAGTGACTAGTGGTATTCCTTAGGGGTCGGTATTGTGATCTCAGCTTTTCACAGTGTTTGTCAATGATTTGGATAATGGAATTGATGGCTTTGTGGCAAAGTTTGCAGATGATGCGAAGATAGGTGAAGGCGTAGGTAGTGGTGAGGAAGCAAAAGAACTTAGACAAATTGGAAGAATGGGCAAAAAAGTGATAGATGGAATACAGAGATGGGAAATGTATAATAATGCATTTTAGTAAAAGGAACAACAGTGCGGGCTATTATCTAAATGGGGAGAAGGTTCAAACATCAGAGGTGCAGAGGGACTTAAGAGTCCTTATGCAAGACTCCCAGAAGGTTAATGTGTAGGTTGAGTCTATGATAAAGAAGGCAAATGCACTGTTGGCATTTATTTCAAGGGGAATAGAAAATAAAAGCAAGGAGATAATGCTGAGGCTTTATAAGACACTAGTCAGGCCACACTTGGAGTATTGTCAACAGTTTTGGGCCCCATATCTCAGAAAGGGTATGTTGTCATTGAAGAGAGTCCAGAGGAGGTTCAGGAGGATGATACCAGGAATGAAAGGATTAACATATGAGGACTGTTTGGCAGCTTTGGGCCTGTACTCACTGCCGTTTAGAAGAATGCGTGGGGATTTCATTGAAACCTACTGAATCATAAAAGGACAAGATAAGGTGGTTTTGGAAAAGATGTTTCCTATGTCTCCAGAACTAGAGGCCACAGCTTCAAAATTGAAGTGGGACCTTTTAGAACGGAGGTAAGGAGGAATTATTTTAGCCTGAGAGTGTACTGATTCTGTGGAATGCTCTGCCACAGACTACGGTGGAGGCAAAGTCCGTGGGTATACTTAAGGTGGAAGTTGATAGTTTCCTGATCAGTCAGGGCATCAAAGGATATGGCAAGAAGGCAGGTGTATGGGGTTGAGTGGGATCCGAGATCAGCCATGATGGAATGGCAGAGCAGAATTGATGGGCTGAATGGCCTAATTCTGCTCATGTGTCTTATGGGCTAAACCAGCCTAAACCAACCACAACAATAAATGTTAAGTGCACTTTTGAAGACCAACAGCATATGTTACTGTTTTAATATATTTAAGTTGGATGAATCTGCACTACAACATATATATTTGATGTAATAGTATCTGATTTAATCCAATGACTTTAAATATTTGATGGCAGGTTGTAAAGTATGTACTTCTGCATCTGAGATGGGCTGGGTGTTTGGAGGTAGAGGAGCATTGATCCAACAATGCACTAACGGCACTCCCACTCCTGATTATGCATTTCTTTTGAGTTTCCATAAGAAGACTTGACCAAAAATCCTTCCTTGGCACCCACCTGAGGAAGAGCAGGTTCACTAGACCCCTGAAAATATGCTCTTGTCCCTGTCTCAAACACAAAGACCTTAAAGGCTGGGGAGGCAGTTGAAGGTGATTCATCTCTTACGAGCTGCAATCAAAGGTCATCTTGGACTTTCCTACGATCGGATACAGTTCTTCTCCTGCTGAGTCTTATGTTTCTAAGGATACACGTTGATTCACTGTTCTGTTCTGTTAAGTGCTGACCTTGCTACTGTTCCCAAATCCCATAAGTAAATAAAAATGAGCTCATTTCACTCAGTTTCCCTTTGTTACTAATCATATCAGCTTCTGCTCGAGCTTAACAAAAAAGCGCTGTACATTCCTAAGACAATGGGGGACTAGATGCGGGTTAGCTCAGGTATCAGAGTAACACTGGAATACATTATAAAACAAACAGCAACAGGAACAGGATTTTCAGATTTCAAATAAATTTATGGTGAAAGTTTTATAATTTTTTAATATTATCATTTATCAACAGTGTAAGTAAAGAGTGCAGTTAAAAAAACAGAAATAATTGGTGAGGTATCACATGAAAGATTACAGCATACGGTAAATGCTCATGAATATAGAGAATGGAATATTGACAAACCCCCATTTTAGACCATAAGATATAGGAGCAGAATTAGGCCACTCAGCCCATCGAGTCTGCCCTGCCATTACATCATAGCTGATCTTTTTCTTTGACTTCCTGACCACCCAGAGCCATCAAGTTCCGCTCATATGTTAACCCTTTCATTCTGGGATCATTCTCATGAACCTCCTCTGGAACCTCTCCATTGCCAGCACATCTTTTCTTGAACAAAGGCCCAAATCTGCTCACAGTACTTCAAGTGTGGTCTGACTGATGCCTTATAAAGGCTTGTTCTTATATTCTAGTTCTCTCAAGATCCTCTCCTCTCCTAACACTAGTGAGGGTGTCAAAGATTATGGGGAGAAGACAGGAAGATGGGGTTGAGGGGGATAATAAATCAGCCATGATGGAATGATGGAGTATACTCGATGTGCTGAAAAGCCTAAACCTGCTGCTATGTTTTATGCTATCTTATCTGCTAAAGGAAGCAATGTTCCTTATTTTCCATATTTAAACCCTTCATGATGTTGTGCACCTCTATTAAATCTAATTCAAATCAGTCTAATCTTGCAGCTGAAACCTTAGAAAATTAAGTTTGTATCCTCTGGGGAGGAAAAATATTGCCTGTCCCATGGAAATCCCACTCTTACCTTTTCTCTTCTGCTGATGATCTCAGCTTGGGCTTGCTGACAATTCGGGGTCATACAAAATCACCATCCTGAATCATGATCACACATCTAATCAAGGAAATACTAGAAATATTAAAAGCCCCTATGTTTCTTGCACATCTTTTCCTGTGACTTAGCCCACAGCTGCTGCAACGACACAAATACAGCAACGGTAAAACTAAATGCACAGGGCAACCTCTGGCTTCGAGTTACTTCTGGTTTCTAAGAGTGATTTTCTACATTACAGGCTGATTGAGCAGGGTGTAGGCACTTGGCTGATGAGGGAGCACAATTTGTGGCTGCTACAGGTTGAATGTCACTTTTAATCACACATTACGTGGATAATGTCCATTAATGCAAATGAGGACCAGCCTGCAAAGAAAACCTGCTCTTGGGAAATTTACAAGCAGTAATCAGACAGACACCATGTTTGAAGATATCCCAAGTTGTTGGTTTTCACAGTGGGAGATCACTTCTGCTTTGGAAACCAATAGGCAATTTCTTCTATTGACACCTGTACAAAGATATTTTCAAAGGTTCAAAGATTCATTTTATTATCAAAATATGTAGGTAGAATACAACTGTGAGATTTGTCTTCTCCAGATTGCCATAAAATAGAAAAAGACATCATTCCCCCCTTGCCCTCTAGTTGTAATCCCGCCCCCATGCACGAAAAGTGAAAGAAACTAAAGCTCGCAAACCTCACCCCCCATCCCCTTCTTTACTTTATTAAACAATATAATATCTATCAATGCTTCATAGCCATTGAAGCCAACTATTGAATGGATTTTCTGATTTTTCTTTATCATTTAAACTAAGCAGAGGAGTCCGGTAGATGAATGTTTATGCTAATCAGTCCACATTGAAATTCCCAGGATGAGATCAGGGAAGGGATTAAGTTGACACATAGTTACAGTAAATAAATACTATATTCAAACAATTTTATGCATAGTTAAAGACATATGTATCTATCAGTCAATATCTGGGATATTCGTGCAGCCAGGGAACCATTTGTCAGGACCTATATTTTGAATGCCTGGGATTTTGTGCTCAGAAGTCTTTGGACCATCCACAGGTGCCTGAGTATTCAGAGGTGCCTTGCCAGTTGAGATGTGGTACCATTGTAAATATGTAATTCAATAGAGCTATTTGCCCACATCGGAGAGATCCTTTAGAGTTGCTTCCAAGAGAGTTTACTGCAGAACAGTTAAAGACATATGTATCTATCAGTCAATATCTGGGATATTCGTGCAGCCAGGGAACCATTTGTCAGGACCTATATTTTGAATGCCTGGGATTTTGTGCTCAGAAGTCTTTGGACCATCCACAGGTGCCTGAGTATTCAGAGGTGCCTTGCCAGTTGAGATGTGGTACCATTGTAAATATGTAATTCAATAGAGCTATTTGCCCACACCCAAAATGGAGGTATGTGAAACTCTATGTAATTCAGAGGAAGCATTGTAAATACATTGTAACTATAGAATTGTCTTGTTGTTACTGTTGGTCTTTAGCATATAAAAATGTCATGTAATATTGGGTTGGGAGGCCTCTTCCTCCAAGAGTGTCTCAGTATGATGCCTGCTGCTCATTTTTGTTGAATAAAACACTTCTGCATCCATTAGCTTCAGTGCCTCTCCAGTGACTTTGTTCGCATTACAACAGTACTGACTATATTGCTCCTGAGACCCTCCCCAGGCTGTGGATCCATGGAAGCTCAGAACCTCAGGATGTCTGACTGCTTCTGAGACCTTGATTGGCATATTGACTTTGCAATATCTTGTCAGCTAGGGGTGAATAGGCCACTATGGGGTGAACTCAAAGCACTCACATCAAGGACAGAGTTACAGCTGAAGAGGTCTTTGAAGTGTCTCTTCCAGTGATCAATAACTTCCTCTCTGACCCTGAGCCTTACCTAGGTGGATGCACAAGCTGGAATCCAGAGCATCAAACAAACTACTGGAGAAAATTTCACAGTAAATTTATCATCAAAGCACGTATATGTCACCATAATCTACTGAGCTTCATTTTCTTGCAGGTCAAGCAGAGCCTGTGGGGAAAAAGGAATTGTAAACATTTTGGCTCCTTTTCCTCAGTCATATCCCCCTTAACCACCTCCACTTCAAGGAGAAAAGGCTGTTTCTCCAGTATCATCTCATAAATCTCTCCAGCAGATTATTCAGTACTCATATGAGGTCCGTTCAAGATTCAGTGAAGGTGGAGCATAGCCTCCCTACCTCTGTGTTCAACACACCAACTATTGAAGGCCATTATCCCATATGTTCTGATGAGCACATTGTCTGCCTGTGTTGCCACCTTCAAGGATCTGTGAGATTGTATACAGAGGCCCCTCTGTTTCTCAGTACTCCTTAAGACCCTAACATTCATGGTCTATGTCCAAGTCCCAGAGTGGCATGACTGTAGACTGTCCTGGTCCAGCTTGTTCTTCCACAGTGTGAGCACTGGGTGGCAGCACTGAGCAAACACCGGAGGACAGCACCAACAAGAAGGGCCAGCTCCCGACACAGCACGATTCCTGCACACCCACCAGGGTCCCCTGCCCCCTCCCTTCAGTGATTGCAACAGGCTATTGCATCCAAGGCGACGCTGCGGTTTCGGCAATGAACCAGTGAAACAGACTTGCAGGATTCTATTTTACCGATATCCAACAGGGTCTTGTGATCCCTATAAAACTGTCCAAGATAATCACTCACTCTGTTTGTTGGATCGTGCACTGTCTTGGAACAACAGTACGCAATTAGTCCAGGCGAAGCACAACAGTGACATCCAGTAGGTCCAGCTCCACTGCTATTGAGCAACTCACCTTTGGGTAAGTCCCTTGTGATTGATCCCTCACCTTGACAATGATGGTAGAGTGAATGATACTCCAGCCCAGGAAGTTGCAAGTGGTGATGTATATTTCTCTTTGCTGAAAGTAGCCCAAAGCAACCATGGATAGCTATTAGGTCTGTTCTGACTTCATTCCACTTAGCATGAATGGAGTGCTTCACAACATGATGGAAGAAGTCCTTGGTTTTGCCTCGGCAAGGACTGCGCAGAAGTTATTTCTTGGTGAGTGGTGGTGTTACCATTTCAGCCTTGATGAAGTGACCCAATCAGAAAATGCTTTGTGGTGCACAGCACTTCTTTTAACTCTAACCTGGAGAATTGTGGATTCAGTGCAGAGAACAGTAAGGGCTAATCAGGAGGAAGTTTCCTGATCATGTTTGGAGTAATGACATTCGACTAGGTATCTGGTATCAATGTTGAAGAGACACTTCCTCCTGGTACATAAATTCAATCTATGGGACAGCATTTCCAACGGAATTGAGGTGAGGAGTCCGGTGAGATGTCTGTGGGCTACAATTCTGTAATTATAACTATGTTAGCCTTTAGTCTGAGGGACAGCTCTCCCACTTTAGGTACCTGACCCCAAACATCTATGAAGAAGACTTTGACTCAGCTGCAAAAGCTTGTGCTTGAATTTGGTGCCTCAGTTAATACTAGTTTGACTTTTCCTGATTTTTAACATGATACGTATGGTTCAACTTCTGGGCTATTTCAGAGGGTATTTTAGAGATAACCATAAGCACAATGACAGATTTTCCCCTCCCTTGTAGGCCATTAGTAAACCAAATTGGTTCTTATACCAGTCCAAGCACCACACACAAAAAATGCTGGTGAACGCAGCAGGCCAGGCAGCATCTATAGGAAGAGGTACAGTCGATGTTTCAGGCCGAGATCCTTCGTCAGGACTAACTGAAAGAAGAGATAGTAAGAGATTTGAAAGTGGGAGAGGGAGGGGGAGATCTGAAATGATAGGAGAAGACAGAAGGGGAAGGGATGGAGCTAAGAGCTGGGAAGTTGATTGGAAAAAGGGATACGAAGCTGGAGAAGGGAGAGGGTCATGGGTTGGGAGGCCTAGAGAGAAAGAAAAGGGGAGGGAGGGAAACCCAGAGGATGGGCAGGGAGTTATAGTGAGAGGGACAGAGGGAGAAAAAAGAGGAAAAAAGAGGGAAAGAAAATAAATAAATAAATAAATAAATAAATAAGGGATGGGGTACGAAGGGGAGGTGGGGTGTTTGCGTTTATACCAATCTAGTACCTTTGTCTGAACATCCACTAATGACAATTCTTTTTTCAAAGTTCAGGTTATTCATCTCATAGCTGCCAAGAAATGATTTGAAATCAGATTTCTAGATCTTTAGTCTAAATCCACTGGATTACAGGTTTGGCACTTTAACCACGGTACGTTGCAAATTCACTTGAACTTCAAATAATTCTGTGCTTCCCATGCTGTATCAAAAATTTTAAAATGATTTTGTTTAGATATTCTTCACAAGTACTGCATCTGGTAAGGAAAGCGGTAACGTAATTATGGCCCTTACACACTGACCACTAGGCAATATCTATTTTCCATCCATGACTGTAAACAGAAAGGAAGTCAAACCCGACAGTGACACAGTTCCTGTACAATTGTCCCTCTGCTGCTGATTGATACTGAAAGCAAGAATGAGGCAAAGACTGACACATATTTTATTTCATGCATCTTGTGCAATAAATTCCAAGCTTCCTGCTCATTGAATAATCACTCCTATCCCTTGGCATGAATCTCCACTTATCCATGAATGTGAAGATATTGAGCTTCCTTGAGTGCTGCTTCTGCCATTACTCTCCCCTCCCCCAGTGCCAATATTTCAGGACTGAAGGCCCGCCTGGGCCCTGGAGCATTCATGTCCTCGGGTCCTGATTTCCTCCTCTTCCAGTAACAGGTCCAATGCTGAGTTATGGAATCACTATTCTGATCCAGTGAATTGATTACCATTGCAACAATAACCTCTCCAAAGCTTAGCAATAAAATCCAGCAGCAAATGCAGGAGGTGAATACTTGTCCTTTCAGAGGGGGAAAACTGACTTCCATCGGAAGCAGTTCTGTCAGCAAGGGATGGAAAGGCCTCTGACATCGTGCACAACTGCCCTAAGTAGTTCATTGACATTGACTAAATCTTTAACAAGGTGCAAACATTAACTTCAGGAGGGATTGACAGCAGCTCATTCAAGTATTATTTTCAGGAGAAATCACATTTCAAAGTATAAAAACATGGTCTTCAGAAGTGTACGTCACAGGAACTCAGGAGCCTAGAAATTAGTCCACAAAGACAGGGTGCAGTAGGGCCATGAAGAGGCCGGTGTGTGGGCTTTGATAAAACAAAATACTGCAGTGAACATTGTCTGAGGTGTAACGCACTGGGGAAGGTTTCACTGCTTATCTGATAGTTGTTCTGCAGCAGCAGTGTTTGGGTTATGACTGGAGATATGTGATGATTATTCTGTAGCAGCAGTCTTTGGGCTATGACGAGAGATTACGGGGGCTTTGGAATGTTCCGCTGTCCAATGCAGGGAGTGTTTTTTCTTGTGTGCCTGACAGCGAATTGTCTGAGATCTTTAGTTCAGCGGAAGATGGAGAGAGAAGATGCCGGAATGGAGAAGTCATAGACTGCAGGACAGAGTGGACTTAGAATGGGGTCAGGAGTCGATGACGCCGGGGGAAATCAATGGAGAACTAACAGATGGGAAACTGTGAGCTCCAACATGCACATTAGACTGTTTCATTAAAATGGGCCCTGTTCTTTTTGTTGTCTTTACTAACCCTATAGTCAATGAAGAATTATAAAGCTCAGTTGTTTAATTGCATATGGTGTACCGTCTGATACTTCGTGGTACTGATTTGTAACAGGGTAACACATCCACACAAGTTTGGCAGGCCCAGACTGTCCTCCCCCTAGACTAACACCGGCGGCCAAACCTGAGGGTTACAAAGGTTATATCAGAATGTAGATTAGCTTGGAATGTGGAAAAGGGAATGACTGATGGCATTTAACTCGGACAAATGCAAAGTGATGCATTTTGGGTAGATAAAGTTTGGTAGGGCATACACAGTGAAGGGCAGGGCACTAGTGAACAACCAGCCTTGCCATACAAGTAGATAATTCTCTGAAACTGGTGACACAGGTAGACCGAGTTGGTGACGAATACTTGGCTTCAGGGATACGCTTGCCTTCATTGGCCGAGACATTAGGTGCAAGAGCAGCGACATAGAGTGGTAGAGTAGTACAGCATAGGAGTCAGCCCTTTGGCCCATCTAGTACATGCCGAACTATTAATTTGCCTAGTCCCATCGACCTGCACCTGGACCATAGCTCTCCGTACTCCTCCCTTCCACATAGCTACCCACATCATGTTACGGTGGTACAAATTGTTGATAAAGTTGCACCTGGAATATTGTGTACAGTTCTAGTCACCACCTGATAGAAAGGATTTGCTTAAGATAGAGAAGATGCAGAAAGGTTTCACAGGAATGTTGCCTGGACAGGAAGGCTTGAGTTATAATGAAATTATGTAGATAGGCTGGATGAAGGAGACTGCAAGGTGACCGTATAGAGCAGGGGTTCCCAACCATTTTTATGCCAGAGACCAATACCATTAAGCAAGGGGTCCATGGACCCTAGTTTGGGAACCCCTGTATAGAGGTTTATAAAATCAGGGTAGAAAGCTACAGTCTGAAACTAGAGGGAATTGGATTTATATGAGAGACCATAAGAGCAAATGGCCAGAAGATATAGAGCAGAATTAGACCACTCGGCCCATCAAGTCTGCATTGCCATTCCAACATAGCTGATTTATTATCCCTCTCCACCCAATTCTCCTGCCTTCCCCCAGTAACCTTTGACACCCTGGTTAATCAAGAACCTATCAACCACCGATTTAAATAATCCAATGACTTGGCCTCCACAGCAGCCTGTGGCAATGAATTCCATAGATTCACCAGCCTCTGGCTCAAGAAATTCCTTCTCACCTCTGTTCTAAAGGCTGTGCCTTCTGGTCCTAGACTCTTCCACTTTAGGAAATATCCTCCCCATGTCCACTCTATGTAGGCCTTTCAATATTTGATAGGTTTCAATCAGATCACTTCCCCCCTCATTCTTCTAAACTCCAATGAGTACGGGCCAAAGCCGTTAAATGCTCTTCATACATTAACTGTTTCATTCCTGGGATCATTTTTATGAACCTCCTTGGGGCCCTCTCCAATGCCAGCATATCCTTCCTTCCAACTGCACACAATACTTCAAGTGCAGTCTGACTAATGGCTTATAAACATTACATCCTTGCATTTATTTTCTAGTCCTCTGGAAATGAATACTAACATTGCAATTGCCTTCCTTACCATCGACTCAACCTGCAAGTTAACCTTTAGGGAACCCTACATGAGAACCCTCAAGTGCCTCTGCACCTCTGATTTCTGAATCTTCTCCTTGTTTAGAAAATAGACTAACCCTTTATTCTTTCTACCAAACTGCAAAAGCATGCACTTCCCTACTCTGTATTCTATCTGTCACTGTTTAAGTACTTCTGCAAACCCCCTGCTTCCTCAACATAACCTGTCCCTCCACCACTCTTGGTATTGTCAGCTAACCTGACCACAAAGCCATCAATTCCATCATCCAAATCATGAAAAGTAGCAGTCTCAACACCAGCCTCTGCAGAACTCCAGCAGTCATTCGCAGCAAACCAGAAAAGGCCCCTATTACTCCACTCTGTCTCCTGAACGGCTTCTTTGGCAGCAGAATCTAGGACTGAAGTGAATCACTGGGTGGTGTGTTCTAGGCCCAGAGCGATTCGCTCAGAGCCTGAGTCCTAATGCAAGGTACGATCCACTGTTTGGATAATTTAAACTCCGGCCCAGATAGGCTGGAAAGGCAGGGTGTTGAGAGTCGGGCCGATACCTCCTACCTGATGGTCGCAGTGAGAAAAGGGCATACCCTGGGTGCTGGAGGTCCTTAATAATGGATGCTGCCTTTCTGAGACACCACTCCATGAAGGTGTCCTGGGTACTTTGTAGGCTAGTACCCAAGATGGAGCTGACTAAATTTACAACCCTATGCAGCTACTTTCGATCCTGTGCAGTAGCCCCTTCATACCAGACAGTGATGCAGCCTGTCAGAATGCTCTCCACAGTATAACTATAGAAGTTTCTGAGTGTATTTGTTGACATGCCAAATCTCTTCAAACTCCTGATAAAGTATAGCCGCTGTCTTGCCTTCTTTATAACTATATCGATATGTTGGGATCAGATTAGATCCTCAGAGATCTTGACTCCCAGGAACTTGAAGCTGCTCACTCTCTCCACTTCCGATCCCTCTATGAGAATTGATACGTGTTCCTTCATATTACCCTTCCTGAAGTCCACAATCAGCTCTTTGTTTATCATTGCTTCACAATCTGTAGTAACGAGTTTGAGGAGTGGAGCACAGTAATCAGGTTTGGCAGGAACCTGCTACAGTCATAGACAAATCCTATAAAGGATTGCAACCGTGACAAGTTTTTGGCCTTGGGGCATCCGTCACTGTTTGAATTTTCTCAGCATACTTGTGTAATCCTTATGTGCCAGTGGTGTGCTGCAGTAAGTGGTGTTTGGTTTAAAGAATTCACACTTGTTGCATTGTGCTCTGAGCCCATAATCTTCGAATCCTTTTAACACTGTATTGAGATTTTGGAGATGTTCCTTGTCTTCCAGGTAACCGAGTGCCTGGGCAGCCTTGCAGCTTCTGGTCCATGGCTTTGTGCTAGAGTGCAGGTGCAGATGCTATTCGAAAAATAAGCCGATTATTGAGATTAAACCCTTTGTGTGTGTTTATGGTGAGAAGCAGGTTGGACTGTTCTTCCATCTCCATTTCTAGGCAGGCATCAGCTAAGTCCACTTTACTGAAGTGTTTTCCTGCAGAAAGGTTTGCAAAAATATCCTTTATTCTAGACAGATGCTATTGATCTATTTTTAACAGTGGGTTGATATTGACCTTAAAATCACCACAGATCTTGAGCGATCCATTCCTCTTGGCTACTGGAATGAGTGGCATAGCCCATGGGCTCCAATCAGCCTAGAAAAGAATTCCTTCACCCTCCATGTGATCTAGCTCACGGGCTACTTTATCAAGGATGGTATAAGGAACCAGACAGGCTTTCTAAAACTTGGGTGTGGTATTTTCATTTAACACTATTTTCCCTTGATCTGTTTGAGTTTTCCAGTGCCATCCTTGAAACAATGTTGTAGCATCATCCAGTTTTTTCTTTAATTCACTTTGAATTGACTCTATTGCAGGGGTTGAGGTGCGCAAGTAGTGGATGGATCTCCAACCAAATTGTAGCTTTCTCAGCCAATCACGGCCCCGGATGCTGGACTTCCTGTTTCTACCACATACAAGCCCATTATGACATTGGTTGTTGTATTTCACTGTTACAAATTTCATTCCCAGAGGAGTTATCTTTTCACCGGTGTAAGTTCTTAGTTGGATATCTGCAAGTTTCAGTTCAGTATCTTTGAAATGCCATTCAAACTCATTTTGTAGAATGACTGAAACAGCTCAGCCAGTACCCAATTCCATTTTAATTAATTTGTCATTCGCATTTGGTGTAAACCATACAGCTTGTATATTGTTAGTTTTCACATTGTAAATCTCAAGGCTACCTGTTTCTTTTTTTTCAATCTCTTTATTAATTTTAGAATATATAAACAAAACATAGCAATGATACAAATAATAGGAGATAAATTGTTACACTTACAAACAGTAATTGTAAAGTCCAATATTGAAATTTGACAAAGCTCCCAATCATGTAAAACTAACAACGGGTAAAACAGATCAAAAAAAAACTAAAAAAAACATGAAAAAGAAAAAAAAAACAAAACCAAAAAGAAAACCCCAACCCAAAAGAAAGACAAAATTAATCAACTAAACTAAAAGACTTGGGCAAATCCAAGAACTTAAACATGAAAAAGAAGAAAACCTCAGTGCCAACGACTCCATTCCCCTCCAACAACAATACAGAGAAATAAAATAGGTTTGGAAATAAAGATATTACATTAAGTGAAAATGCTGAATGAATGGCCTCCAAGTTTTTTCAAACTTGATGGAAGGGTCATAAACTGCACTTCTAATTTTCTCCAAATTCAAACACACCATAGTTTGTGAAAACCAATGAAATACCTTAGGAGGATTAATCTCTTTCCAATTCAATAAAATAGACCTCCTGGCCATTAAAG
Organism: Mobula hypostoma; assembly: GCF_963921235.1. Lineage (NCBI taxonomy): Eukaryota > Metazoa > Chordata > Chondrichthyes > Myliobatiformes > Myliobatidae > Mobula > Mobula hypostoma. The sequence goes on from NC_086100.1 coordinate 128,761,819, forward strand.
TAAGAAATGCAATCATTCTTCGTGATGAAGAGGTTAAATTATTTAAATCTATCATTGGTAGTCCAAAAATAGCAGTAATTGGATGCGGTTGTAAGTCTATATTTAAAACCATTGAAATAATATCAAAAATATCTTTCCAATATTTCTGCAACAGGGGACATGACCAAAACATGTGGGTTAAAGAGGCTATCTCGAAATGACATCTGTCACACATTGGATTAATATAAGAGTAATAACGAGATAGTTTATCTTTGGACATATGAGCCCTGTGCTCTACTTTAAACTGTATCAACCTATGCTTAGCACATACAGAGGATGAATTCACCAACTGAAGAATTTTTCCCATTTTTCAGTCAGTATATTAATCTCAAGTTCTCTTTCCCAGTCAGCTTTAATTTTATTAGAAGCATCAGGACATAAATTCATAATTATATCATATATAATTGCTACAACACTTTTCTGAGAGAGATTTAAATCTAAAATTTTTTCCAAAATATCCGTTGGATATGGATGTGGGAAATTAGGGGAAACAGTAATTAAAAAGTTCCTAATCTGTAAATATCTGAAAAAATGAGATCTGGGTAAGTTATATTTATTAGAAAGTTGATCAAAAGACATAAAACAATTATCCATAAATAAATCGCGAAAAGATATTATACCTTTAATTTTCCAATCAGAGTAGGCTTGATCCATCGTGGAAGGTTGAAAAAGAAAGTTTGACAAGATAGGGCTTGCTAGGATAAATTGATTAAACCCAAAAAATCTTCGAAATTGAAACCATATACATAAAATATGCTTAACTATTGGGTTATTCATTTGTTTATATAATTTAAAAAAAGTAAAAGGAAGTGAAGTTCCTAAAACCGAACCCAAGGAAAGCCCTTGTAATGAATTAGATTCAAGATTTACCCAATGAGGGTTTAAAGATACATCCAGATCTCGTAACCAAAATTTTAAATATCGAATATTAATTGCCCAATAATAGAATCCAAAATTCGGGAGGGCAAGCCCTCCCTCCTTTTTAGACTTCTGTAAATACCTTTTACCTAACCTATGATTTTTATTCTGCCAAATATATGAGGAAATTTTTGAATCTACATTATCAAAAAAAGATTTTGGGATGAAAATTGGGACTGATTGGAATGTATACAAAAATTTAGGCAAAATGATCATCTTAATAGCATTAATACCACCTAACAGTAGTAGTGAGGTCGGAGATGGTATTAAACAGGAAATTAGAAATGTGTGCAATAAAGGAACAGCAGTTATAATGGGTGACTTCAATCTACATGTAGACTGGGTGAACCAAATTGGTAAAGGTGCTGAGGAAGAGGATTTCTTGGAATGTATGCGGGATGGTTTTTTGAACCAACATGTCGAGGAACCGACTAGAGAGCAGGCTATTCTGGACTGGGTTTTGAGCAATGAGGAAGGGTTAATTAGCGATCTTGTCGTGAGAGGCCCCTTGGGTAAGAGTGACCATAATATGGTGGAATTCTTCATTAACATGGAGAGTGACGTAGTTAATTCAGAAACAGAGGTTCTGAACTTAAAGAGGGGTAACTTTGAAGGTATGAGACGTGAATTAGCTAAGATAGACTGGCAAATGACACTTCAAGGATTGACGGTGGATATGCAATGGCAGGCATTTAAAGGTTGCATGGATGAACTACAACAATTGTTCATCCCAGTTTGGCAAAAGAATAAATCAAGGAAGGTAGTGCACCCGTGGCTGACAAGAGAAATTAGGGATAGTATCAATTCCAAAGAAGTAGCATACAAATTAGCCAGAGAAAGTGGCTCACCTGAGGACTGGGAGAAATTCAGAGTTCAGCAGAGGAGGACAAAGGGCTTAATTAGGAAGGGGAAAAAAAGATTATGAGAGAAAACTGGCAGAGAACATAAAAACGGACTGTAAAAGCTTTTATAGATATGTAAAAAGGAAAAGACTGATAAAGACAAATGTAGGTCCCCTGCAAACAGAAACAGGTGAATTGATTATGGGGAGCAAGGACATGGCAGACCAATTGAATAATTACTTTGGTTCTGTCTTCACTAAGGAGGACATAAATAATCTTCCAGAAATAGTAAGGGACAGAGGGTCCAGTGAGATGGAGGAACTGAGTGAAATACATGTTAGTAGGGAAGTGGTGTTGGGTAAATTGAAGGGATTAAAGGCAGATAAATCCCCAGGGCCAGATGGTCTGCATCCTAGAGTGCTTAAGGAAGTAGCCCAAGAAATAGTGGATGCATTAGTGATAATTTTTCAAAACTCGTTAGATTCTGGACTAGTTCCTGAGGATTGGAGGGTGGCTAATGTAACCCCACTTTTTAAAAAAGGAGGGAGAGAGAAACCGGGGAATTATAGGCCGGTTAGCCTAACGTCGGTGGTGGGGAAACTGCTGGAGTCAGTTATCAAGGATGTGATAACAGCACATTTGGAAAGCGGTGAAATGATCGGACAAAGTCAGCATGGATTTGTGAAAGGAAAATCATGTCTGACGAATCTCATAGAATTTTTTGAGGATGTAACTAGTAGAGTGGATAGGGGAGAACCAGTGGATGTGGTATATTTGGATTTTCAAAAGGCTTTTGACAAGGTCCCACACAGGAGATTAGTGTGCAAACTTAAAGCACACGGTATTGGGGGTAAGGTATTGGTGTGGGTGGAGAATTGGTTAGCAGACAGGAAGCAAAGAGTGGGAATAAACGGGACCTTTTCAGAATGGCAGGCGGTGACTAGTGGGGTACCGCAAGGCTCAGTGCTGGGACCCCAGTTGTTTACAATATATATTAATGACTTGGATGAGGGAATTAAATGCAGCATCTCCAAGTTTGCGGATGACACGAAGCTGGGTGGCAGTGTTAGCAGTGAGGAGGATGCTAAGAGGATGCAGGGTGACTTGGATAGGTTGGGTGAGTGGGCAAACTCATGGCAGATGCAATTTAATGTGGATAAATGTGAAGTTATCCACTTTGGTGGCAAAAATAGGAAAACAGATTATTATCTGAATGGTGGCCGATTAGGAAAAGGGGAGGTGCAACGAGACCTGGGTGTCATTATACACCAGTCATTGAAAGTGGGCATGCAGGTACAGCAGGCGGTGAAAAAGGCGAACGGTATGCTGGCATTTATAGCGAGAGGATTCGAGTACAGGAGCAGGGAGGTACTACTGCAGTTGTACAAGGCCTTGGTGAGACCACACCTGGAGTATTGTGTGCAGTTTTGGTCCCCTAATCTGAGGAAAGACATCTTTGCCATAGAGGGAGTACAAAGAAGGTTCACCAGATTGATTCCTGGGATGGCAGGTCTTTCATATGAAGAAAGACTGGATGAACTGGGCTTGTACTCGTTGGAATTTAGAAGATTGAGGGGGGATCTGATTGAAACGTATAAGATCCTAAAGGGATTGGACAGGCTAGATGCGGGAAGATTGTTCCCGATGTTGGGGAGGTCTAGAACGAGGGGTCACAGTTTGAGGATAGAGGGGAAGCCTTTTAGGACCGAGGTTAGGAAAAACTTCTTCACACAGAGAGTGGTGAATCTGTGGAATTCTCTGCCACAGCAAATTGTTGAGGCCAGTTCATTAGCTATGTTTAAAAGGAAGTTAGATATGGCCCTTGTGGCTACAGGGGTCAGGGGGTATGGAGGGAAGGCTGGGTTCTGAGTTGGATGAACAGCCATGATCATAATAAATGGCGGTGCAGGCTCGAAGGGCCGAATGGCCTACTCCTGCACCTATTTTCTATGTTTCTATGTTTCTAATCCGACCAATCAAAGACAAAGAGATTGGCGACCATTTGGTAAATAACAGTTTAATCTGATCAATTAAAGGTAAAAAATTAGCTTTAAATAAACCTTTATATTTTTTCGTAATTGTTATCCCTAAATATATAAATGAATCATTAACCAGTTTAAATGGTAAAAATCGATAAATAGGTACATGCTTATTTAAAGGGAATAATTCACTCTTATTAAGATTCAATTTATAACCAGAGAAGTTACTAAATTGAGCTAACAAATCTAAAATAGCAGGAATTGACTTCTCCGGGTTAGAGATATATAGCAGCAAATCATCTGCATATAATGATAACTTATGTATTTCGTTCCCACGGGTAATACCAACAATATTTGGCGAGTCACGATTAGCAATTGCTAAAGGTTCAAGAGTAATATTGAATAGCAAAGGACTAAGAGGGCAACCTTGCCTAGTGCCACGTAAAAGACGAAAAAAGGGAGATCTATAATTATTTGTACAAACCGAGGCTACCGGAGAGCAATATAACAATTTAATCCAAGATATAAATGTCAAATTAAAATTAAATTTCTCAAGAACATTAAATAAATAAGGCCATTCGACTCTGTCAAAAGCTTTCTCAGCATCTAAAGAGATAATACATTTCGGGGTGGTAAATGAAGGGGTATAAACAATATTCATTAACCTCCTAATATTAAAGGATGAATAGCGATTCTTAATGAATCCGGTTTGATCCATAGAAATAATTTGAGGTAACACCTTTTCCAATCTAGTTGCTAGAATTTTTGAAAAAATTTTAGAGTCTACATTCAAAAGAGATATCGGTCTGTATGATGCACAATCAGTAGGATCTTTATTCTTTTTAAGAATTAAGGAAATAGAGGCTTCATAAAACGATTGTGGTAATTTACCTAAACAGATTGCTTCCTTGAATATTCCAGACAACTTAGAGGAAAGAATGGAGGAAAAAAATTTTAAAAATTCCACTGTAAACCCATCCGGACCGGGTGCTTTACCGGAATTCAAAGATGAGATTGCAGTTATTATTTCTTCCTCTGAAATGGAAGTTTCTAATGATAGGGACTTTTCAGGTGATAATTTCGGAAAACTCAATTTACTTAAAAAGTCATGCATAAAATTAGAATCATGAGGAAAATCAGAGTGATATAAAGAGGTATAGAATTCTTGAAAGGTTTGATTTATCCCAGCAAGATCCACCGTGAAAGTATCATCCTGTTTACGAATCTTAGTAATTTGACGTTTAACCGAATCGAATTTCAAATGGTTAGCCAGTAATTTACCCGATTTATCACTATGAATATAAAAATCACTCCTAGTTCTCATTAATTGATTTTCGATGGAGGATGTTAATAATAAACTATGTTCCAATTGGAGTTCAGCTCTATGTTTGTACAGCTCCTTACTGGGAGAAATAGCATATTTTTTATCGACTTCTTTAATTTTATCAACCAACAAAAGTATTTCATTGTTAACACGTTTTTTCAAACCAGCCGAATAGGAAATGATCTGACCACGGATATAAGCTTTAAAGGCATCCCAAACAGTTCCATTGGAAACTTCGTCCGTAGTATTAGTTGAAAAAAAGAAATCGATCTACTCCTTTATAAATTTGACAAAATCTTGATCTTGAAGCAAAATAGAGTTAAATCACCATTGTCGGCTAGTACAGGAGGTGTCCATTAACTTGATGGAAAGTTTCAGTGGAGCATGATCTGAAATAATAATACTGTCATAATTACAATCAAGTACATCTGGAATCAAACGGGAGTCAATCAAAACATAATCAATTCGGGAAAAAGAACGGTGAACATGTGAAAAAAAGGAGAATTCCTTGTCATTTGGATATAGAAATCTCCAAATTTCTAAAATCCCAGAATCCAACATAAAAGAATTAATAATAGTAGCCGACTTATTCGGTAAAGCCGGACTAGCTATGGATCTGTCCAACATGGGATTCAGACATAAATTAAAATCACCACCCATTATCAACATATACTCGTTTAAGTTAGGAAAGGAAGTGAATAATTGTTTAAAAAATTCAGGGTAATCCACATTCGGAGCATAAACATTCACCATAGCAACCTTTTTATTAAAAAGAACCCCAGTAATTAACAAAAATCTGCCATTAGGATCCGAAATAATGTCTTGATGAATAAATGTAATTGAAGGATCAATAAAAATTGAAACGCCTTTAATTTTGGCTTGAGCATTTGAGTGGTATTGTTGTTCTTTCCAAAACTTAAAGAAGCATTGATTATCCTCTTTCCTTACATGAGTCTCTTGTGCAAAAATAATATGAGCATTCAGTCTTTGGAACACTTTGAAAACCTTTTTCCGTTTTATAGGATGGTTTAAACCATTTGTGTTCCAAGAAACAAAATTAATAGTATGAACCATAATTAAGAGTTAACCCTTTGGTAAGAAAAGGGTTAACCACAATGTGAACTCATAGAACCGGAAGAGGAATACATGATTAGAGAGGAACCGGAAATCCCAACACTGCGGACATCTTGGTAGTTCTGAAGCAGCTCAATAGAAAAAATTAAAAAAGAAAAAGACTGACCCACCCCCCATCCCCAAGAACCCCGAACTAAGCCAGAAATGGCTGAAGGAAGCTCTAACTAAAACTAATTCTAACCCCATTTCTGCAGGGGGCAACTCCAAAAATATATGTTAAATAAAAGATCTCCCAGAAACTAATGCATGTAAAAAATAACCAGTATAATAATTAATCTACATAATAAAAATTAGTAAAATATATAAATTAAAAAAGTCAGTACATATAATTAGTTATAAACGAATAAATAAAAATCGCTTCCAAAATGAAAGGAGGATTATGGGAAGAAGAAGCATAGGAACATGGCGTCCCAAAAAAGAAACAAAGGAGGCTAAACAAAAAGAAAGACAAGTCGCCATTTTGATTATGCGAAAACCAAAAGTAGGAAACATATAACTAAAAATGATTGTCGAATCATATCATAAATAATAACGAAAAAGGAAAAGTTAAAACAAAAGGTTAACTAAAAGAAAACTGACGTTAATTTACAGAAGATAAATATTCTATATAAGTTATAGAATAACAACTATAGTAGTAAATAAAGAACAAAAATCTTAGACTTAAAATAAACCTTCATAGCGCGATAATAAGAGGTTCATTTTATAAAGAAAACACCAGAAGAAAAAAAGAATTGGTGCTGGAAGCACCCAACACAGATTAAGAGAGGGTATCTGTATCAGAAGGGAACTTATCATCCAAAAAGCTTCGGGCAGCAGTCGTAGAATGAAAAACACGACGATTTCCATCGGGAAGAGAGATTCTGAGACGTGCAGGATACAATAGAGCTGGTTTGAGATTTTTTTGATAGCATTCCGACATTAGAGGTTTAAAAGTCAGTCGTTCCTTCATCACTTCAGGACTGTAATCTTGAACTATCCTGAAGGAATGCTGGCGATACTTGATCATCCCTTGTCGACGAGCAACCTGGAGAAGTTGTTCTTTAACATTGACATAGTGGAAACGAAGAATAACTGGTCTAGGTTTAGAAGCAATCGCTGCCGACTTTGTCCACGGTATACGATGGGCGCGGTCGAGTAATGGAGGATCATTGGGAAAAACTGAACCGAACGAATCTTTTAAAAGTTGAGCAAAGAATATTGCAGGATCTCCAGCCTCAACATCCTCGGGTAAACCGATTAAACATAAGTTTTGTCTTCTCGATCGATTCTCAAGATCAATAACTTTGGATTTAAGTTGTTGAAGTTGTTTAGTAGTCGAAGCTAGATTCTTCTCTAAGATCTCGACTTTTGTGTCCGTCTTCTGAGATTTAGTATCCAGTTCAGAAATTTTAGCATCGTGTTTCTGAACATCAGAATCCAGGGATTTCAAAGAGTCCGCGATTGATTTTAAATCTTCATTGAGGCTTTGGCGATGTTGTTCAAATTGAGCCGATAAGCTATCAGATAACTTTATCCGCTGCTGCTCAAACATTTCCTCCATAACTTCGTAAGTTAATTCCGTTTGTTTAGAATCACCTTTCTTCTTTGCTCCAAGGCTACCTGTTTCTGTGTCACTGTCATCAATATCAGATGTGTTCATCAACAACGTGTAGATTGGTGCTCTTTTTGAGACTGCAATGGCTTTTTATCTGCACCTCTCTCCTGTGCAGTCGATTTATTGTTGTCTGCCCATCATGCTCGTTCCATGCATCCTAGTTTGTTGCATTTTCTGTGAGTTTCGCCTTTAACCCTGCATTGGTCTGGTGAATGTTAGCCCCTGCCACAACAATAACACAACTTGCTTGGCCAGGCAGGCCTCCATCTAGATGCCGCTATTTTTTTGGCGCTGTCTTTCATTCCTGACTACAATTCTTCTCTGTCTGCTGTTTCCATTGATACTGCTATTTCAACTGCACTTTTAAATGGGAATTGTGCTTCAGTTAGGAGCCAAGTTTGAAAGCTTTCTTGCAAAATTCCATAAATTAAACAATCTCTCAGTACACCTTTAAGCCCATCACGGAACTGACAATGCTCAGAAAATGTTTTCAGTTCAGCTACATACGCTGAAATGGATTCCCCTTCCTTTTGATTCCACTTATGAAACCTAAAATGTTCTGCAATCAACAATGGTTTCGGTTCTATATGTTTCTGCATTATGTTCATGATATCAGCCAAGCTCATTTTGGCTGGTTTGGTTGGAGTACTGAAACTTCTAAACCAACTGTATGCATTTCTATATATTGCAGTCAGCAACACTGGCACTTGCTTTTCATTGGCTCTTTCATTTGTTTCAAAATAATGCTCAATTTATTCAATATACACCAGTTAGTTATCTGTAGTGCAAACAAACACATCTATCTTTCTGAAGTACCCAGTGATCTCTATTCATTTATCTATCTGTTCATGTATATGTTCATTTGTTTGTTTGTTTGTTCGTTCGTTTGTTTATTTATTTATTTATTTATTTATCTATCTATTTATTTATTTATTTATTTATTTATTTATTTGTTATTATCACTTTGTAATTGTTTATGAATGATTGAATTCCGTTTTCTGCCTTTTTAAAAACTTGACTGCCTTTTCCCCTTTCAAAGAAACACATGCTTCTCTCTTTTTTTTAATTTAACTTCTCCCTCCCCTTTTGAAGAAAAAACATGCTGTGCTTCAACAGGTACTAGAAGGTTGCTAAATTTCAACAATGAGATTTTGATCAGCAATTATCTAGACAATATAGAGGATAATGCTGCATTCCACAAATACTTCTACTCTGCTGAGTTACTAATTTGTAGAAGTCTCACAGCATGACTGAGTTTAGTTCAGCCAAATCTTAGGGGCAGCTAGAAGGGAAGCAGTGGAGGCAGACAGGAAATAAATCTACCACTTAAGCTATGAAGAGAAACAATTTAAACAGTATGATATTTAGCACTATCTAGCAAATCAGGAATGGTAATGGAATGAGAATTGAAGCATGTAGTTACACAAAGATATTTTGTGAAAGTAGGAGTGGAAAAAGAAACGCACAGAAAAAGAAAAGAACATAACGAAAAGTTGTTTGATCATAAGTGCATCAGTCCTCCCCTCCATTGACTCTGTCTACACCTCCTTCTGCAGTGGGAAAGCAGCCAAATTCTCCTAACATAGTTATTCTCTCTTTAACCCCTCCTGTGCAGCACGGCTTGAGGACAGGATCAAGGACAATGTCTGTCTTGCTGTTGCATGGACCTCTCTTACACTAGAGATGAACTTTTGATCTCCTAGTTTATCTTGACCTGGCCCTTACACAGTATTTGTCTAGCAGCTCTACACTTGTGTAACTTTAAAACCATATTCTGCATTTTTATATGATTTCAATGCATTTATGTATGTAATGACCTATCTGGCTGGCATTCAAACAAAATCGTTTCATGTTGATATTTCTAAACCAATTGCACTTCCATGTTCGTTCATGGAAACACAGACATTGTCCTCAAGATAATGGTATAAGATTCCGAGAGGGTGAGGAGGGCTTTGAAAACCTGTGAACAGGTTAAATCTATTAATAATGTGTGCACATGGATCACTTATTCTTTTCAAAAAGGTGGAAGTAGCACAGAAATGATGTGCAACTACATCCAACACAGGAAGAGAACAGAGAAAACCACTTACTTCTGTTCTACAGCAGCACTTTGTGTCTTTTTAAGTTCCTTCATTTTCCCTGCACTACCCATACACATATCACACATATGTTTAAAGTTCTTGGCAGAAATATATGCAACCTAACTACATTTTTAAAGTGAATCAACTCCTTGTAGCATATCCAGAGAGAACTTGCTATTGGTTTCTCTTCCACCTTCTCATCATTCACCTGTTGAGCCAAGATCAAGGGCCATAGCAACAAAATTGCAATGTTCTGCACGACGCAGCATGTAACGAAGTACTAAGCATCCTTCTGATTGGATTTTTCTGACTGGTCAAAGCAGCTGAACATTTGTCTGACTGGCCCAGTATGGTCTCTTCTTTAAACTAATAGTTGCATGGCTCTTAGTATAAGAACATACCAAACATACAATGGAATCCCAAGATTTAATGGAAAGATCTTGTTCCCAAAAGTCACCCCTTAACCTGAAATTGAATTGGTGGACATAGCTGACTGCCACCAAAGGCAAGAATGACTCAAGCTCCAATCTGATTGCATTCTGTGTAATTACTTTACAGAAGTGAAATCTCATTGTGTTCCAGTAAAGGCCTACATACTGGAAGAATAGTCACTTCTGTTAAGGTGGTGGCTCATTTGAATGCAGCATCCTCTCAGTGGTTGACTAAAGCTGTATTTTTTTCTTTGTTGTATGTCTTTTTTACTCCAAGAACTTTGGATAATGCTGGTCTTCCCCATCAGTGAGCTGCTCGTTGATCGGAGGGGTTGGCTGGGTGTCGGAGGAGCTGGACAGGGTGTTGGCAGAGCTGGGCTGGGTGTTAGCAGAGCTGGACAGGGTGTTGGAGGAGCTGGACAGGGTGTTGGGGAATCTGGACAGGGTGTTGGGGAATCTGGACAGGGCGTTGGAGGAGCTGGACAGGGTGTTGGAGGAGCTGGACAGGGTGTCGGGGGAGCTGGACAGGGTGTTGAAGGAGCTGGACAGGGTGTTGGGGGAGCTGGACAGGGTGTTGAGGGAGCTGGACAGGGTGTTAGGGGAACTGGACAGGGTGTCGGGGGAGCTGGATAGGGTGTTAGGGGAGCTGGACAGGGCGTTGGGGGAACTGGACAGGGTGTTGGGGGAGCTGGACAGGGCGTTGGGGGAACTGGACAGGGTGTTAGGGGAACTGGACAGGGTGTTGGGGGAGCTGGTCAGGGTGTTGGGGGAGCTGGACAGGGTGTTGGGGAGCTGGACAGGGTGTTGGAGGAGCTGGACAGGGTGTTAGGGGAACTGGACAGGGTGTTGGGGGAGCTGGACAGGGTGTTGGGGGAGCTGGACAGGGTGTTGGAGGAGCTGGACAGGGTGTTAGGGGAACTGGACAGGGTGTTGGGGGAGCTGGACAGGGTGTCGGGGGAGCTGGATAGGGTGTTAGGGGAGCTGGACAGGGTGTTGGGGGAGCTGGACAGGGTGTTAGGGGAGCTGGACAGGGTGTTGGAGGAGCTGGACAGGGTGTTAGGGGAGCTGGACAGGATGTTAGGGGAGCTGGACAGGGTGTTAGGGGAGCTGGACAGGGTGTTGGGGGAGCTGGACAGGGTGTTAGGGGAGCTGGACAGGGTGTTAGAGGAGCTGGACAGGGTGTTAGGGGAACTGGACAGGGTGTTAGGGGAGCTGGACAGGGTGTTGGAGGAGCTGGACAGGGTGTTGGGGGAGCTGGACAGGATGTTAGGGGAGCTGGACAGGGTGTTAGGGGAGCTGGACAGGGTGTTGGGGGAGCTGGACAGGGTGTTAGGGGAGCTGGACAGGGTGTTAGAGGAGCTGGACAGGGTGTTAGGGGAACTGGACAGGGTGTTGGGGGAGCTGGACAGGGTGTTAGAGGAGCTGGACAGGGTGTTGGGGGAGCTGGACAGGATGTTGAAGGAGCTGGACAGGGTGTTGGAGGAGCTGGACAGGGTGTTGGAGGAGCTGGACAGGGTGTTGGGGGAGCTGGACAGGGTGTTGGGGGAGCTGGACAGGGTGTTGGGGGAGCTGGACAGGGTGTTAGGGGAACTGGACAGGGCGTTGGGGGAACTGGACAGGGTGTTGGGGGAGCTGGACAGGGTGTTGGAGGAGCTGGACAGGGTGTTGGAGGAGCTGGACAGGGTGTTGGGGGAGCTGGACAGGGTGTTGGAGGAGCTGGACAGGGTGTTGGGGGAGCTGGACAGGGTGTTGGAGGAGCTGGACAGGGTGTTAGGGGAACTGGACAGGGTGTTGGGGGAGCTGGACAGGGTGTTGGAGGAGCTGGACAGGGTGTTGGAGGAGCTGGACAGGGTGTTGGGGGAGCTGGACAGGGTGTTAGGGGAGCTGGACAGGGTGTTAGGGGAGCTGGACAGGGTGTTGGAGGAGCTGGACAGGGTGTTGGGGGAGCTGGATAGGGTGTTAGAGGAGCTGGACAGGGTGTTGGAGGAGCTGGACAGGGTGTTGGGGGAGCTGGATAGGGTGTTAGAGGAGCTGGACAGGGTGTTAGGGGAACTGGACAGGGTGTCGGGGGAGCTGGACAGGGTGTTGGGGGAGCTGGACATGGTGTTGAAGGAGCTGGACAGGGTGTTGGGGAATCTGGACAGGGTGTTGGGGGAGCTGGACAGGGTGTTGGGGGAGCTGGACAGGGTGTTGAAGGAGCTGGACAGGGTGTTGGAGGAGCTGGACAGGGTGTTGGGGGAGCTGGACAGGGTGTTAGGGGAGCTGGACAGGGTGTTGGAGGAGCTGGACAGGGTGTTGGGGGAGCTGGACAGGGTGTTGGGGGAGCTGGACAGGGTGTTAGGGGAGCTGGACAGGGTGTTGGAGGAGCTGGACAGGGTGTTGGGGGAGCTGGACAGGGTGTTAGGGGAGCTGGACAGGGTGTTGGGGGAGCTGGACTGGGTGTTAGAGGAGCTGGACAGGGTGTTGGGGGAGCTGGACTGGGTGTTAGAGGAGCTAGATGGAGTTTGGAGGTGCTGGACTGGGTGCAGATCATGTTGCTGCTTGCTACAGGAAGGCTTCGAAGGTACTGGAGCTGGTGTGTGAAGGTGGTGTGCAATGTAACCGTGGGTGATTGTCTTGGATGTTTCCCTTGTGATCGCAAGAACCTGTCGAATTGCGATAATTTAAGATGCCGTAGGCCTGTTACCCTTGATAAGTAGTGTGACAGGCAGTGGGGCAGCCTCAGATGTAGCGAGGACTAGGTCTCCGGCTGCGGGCTTGCCTGCTGCTGCAGTCCAGGAGTGGATACGCCGGAGGTGGTGTAGCTTTGCCTCTCTGCTCAGTGCTACAGTTCGATCAGTGGAATGACAGGCTTCGTCAGATCAAAAGTGTAGCACAGACCCAGGCTCAGCCTATCTTTATATGGAAATGTGGAACAGTCTTTGTTTCAGTCCTGGTCACTTCCATTCCCCAACTCATTTTCTGTTACATCGATAGCTGCATTGGTGCAGCTTCTTAGCTTATGCAGAGCTTAAAAGCTTGTTTCCTTTTCCTGCTGATTTCTACCTGGTCTCACCTCACACGATCTAATTCTAATTCTTCCCTTTCTCTTCTGGTTTTGTCAGAATTCACTCCACAGGGTAGGCTAGCCACTAACATCTACTACAAAGCCACTTTGATTGTACTTCCTCACATCCTACACTTGTAAGGATACCATTCTATTCTCTCAGTTTCTCCAGGTCCATCATATTTGCTTTGATGAAAAGATATTCCACAAAAACGCCTTTGAAATGTCTTCTTTCTTCCTGAACCATGGCTTCCTATCCAGCATAGTATTCAGAATCCTGAAGTGACACAAAAAAAGTGCTGGAGGAACTCAGCAGGCCAGGCGGCATCTATGGAAATGAATACAGTTAACATTTCAGGCCGAGACACTTCAGCAGTCCTGCAACAGTAGATTTTCTCTTGTTTGTGATTAGCATCCTTAAGTACATTTCTCTACTCTTACTCCTTCTCCTCCATCACTGAATGGAATGAGAGCAAGACTTTTAAATATCTTGTATATTATTTGAGTTCATCAGAAGGACCCAGAACCTATTGTTGAACTTCCACAGATGCTGCCTGAATAAAAGTTCCTCTCTTGGTGTAGAAACTTCTGGCGCATCATGCCATGCCTTGCTGGAAAATGGAAGCTCACCTTGGTGTCAACAGATTCTGCCTCGAGAAAATCCAAGTAGCAGAAAGGAAAAGGTCAATAGGATCCTTATTAGCTGTCACAGGCAGTGTGACCCCAGCGGCTTCACTCTCTGGATCTAGCACAGCACAATGACATTTTCACAGACCCACGTAGCTCATATCTGTGTATACCTGCAACAATACCTCTTTAAAAGCTCCTAAAAATACTGTTTTTTTTATTCACAGAAATTACAAGGTTAATTTTTTCCTAGGATGGACGTATGAGCAGCTGGTGCCTGCCACCACCGATACCAGGTAGACAATCTCTGAAGAGTATTGATCATGGCTGGGGTCACCCATCTTGTAAAGACACTGCCCAAAAGAAGACAATGGCAAACCACTTCTGTAGAAAAATTTGCCGAGAACAATCATGATCATGGAAAGATCACGATCGTCCATGTCATACAACATGGTTCATAATGAATGAACAAATGCAACTTCAACAGCAGCTTGAATGTCCAAACTGTGTTAGGAAAACATAACTAGAAATAAAATGTTATTAATGTCAGTGGAAGTGAAAATTGGGAGAGTTTCATAATTGAGTTTTCCCCATTATGCACCATCAGCCAAAGGTACCCTCCAGGACAGAAAGCATTTAGACCATAGAACATAGAACAGTACAGCACAGTACAGCCTTTTGGCCCACAAAAAATGTGCTGACATTTTAACATACTCCAAGATCAATCTAATCCGTCTCTTCCACATAGCCCTCCATTTTTCTTTCCTCCATATGCTTATTTAAGAATCTCTGAGATGTCTGTAATGTATCTACCTCTACCACCACCCCTGGCAGTGCATTCCGTGGACCTATAGAGCTCTGTGTTTAAATTATCTTACCTCTGACATCCCCCCCATACTTTCCTCCAATCACCTTAAAATTATGTCCTGCATATTAACCATTTCTGCCCTCAGAAAAAGTTTCTGGCAGTCCATTCAGTCTATGCCTCTTATCATCTTGTACACCTCTGTCATCACTTTTCATCCTCCTTCACTTCAAAGAGAAAATCACAGCTTGCTCAACCTATCTTCATAAGACCCGCTCTCTAATCCAGGCAGCATGTTGGTAAATATCTTCTGCACCCTCTCTAAAGCTTCCACTTACTTCCTATAATGAGGTGACCAGAAATGAACACAATACTCTGTGTGGTTGAACCAGAGATTTATAGAACTACAATATTACCTCGTCCTGAATGCAATCCCCCTGACTAATGAAGGCCAACATACTGTATGCCTTCTTAACCACCCTGTAAACGTGTAAGCAACTATCAGGGATCTATGCATGTGGACCCCAAGATACCTCTGTTTCTCCACAGTGTTAAAAAACTTCCCCAATGCGCAATAATCCACATTTATTTGATGTAGTAATAATGAGGTGATCTTTATTTGAATTGGTGTTCATTTACAAACTCGTGCATATAGTTAGACAAACACAATAATGACTGGTTCCTGAATCTGATGGGACATTGGTTGTTTTAAAAGCATTTAAATTCACCATTCCATTGGGATGAGTTTGCAAGAAATTCATCATTTTCGTATGTTGTATTTTTCCAGTGTGCAAAAACATTAAAGTTTATGGACTTCTTCACATCTGCTCGCTGGACCTTTCACTGCAATCTTGTACAGTTGCGCAACACTGCCTCTGATGAAGGGGGTTTTCATCTGCCGGTTAACCATCTGTTCACCATCTGAACCGCAGGAATTCTATTGAGATGAGCCCACACTCCATGAATTTCAACTCATAACGCTTTTCTGAATACAATGATGTCAATGCAAGTAATCCATCCTGCTCCCTCTATTAAACTCTTCCTTATAAAATTCATTATAAATCAATGCAATGGGAACATTTTATTGGCTATAACAATATTATCAGATTATGAAAATCAACATAGATGAACTGCTATTTAAACATACAAAAAGAAATCTTAACCAATCTTAATACTTCAATAATAATGAACAAAGGAATACTCAGTTTTTGAAAACCAATAAACATTCTTGTTTTACCATAAGACTATGAACTACAATTATTGAACACTCCAAAAATATAAAGCTTACATTGGCAAAGGTTAATACAATGCAGCTAGCATTGATTCATTAGGAGAAGACAGTTTGGTTCAATACTTTGGCAAAGTTTAGGGAATCAGAGCGTAGGAATGAGATCTGATGACGAGGACCAGCTCTGCTAGATGAAGGAGGAGGAGGAGGAGGGTGGAGGGGAACTGGTTTGTTCATTTATTGAGAAAGAAGGCCTTCTTAATTGGGAATAGATGTGTATAGTGACTGGACATCCATGGTGAAAATGAGGCAATCAGGGCCGGAGAACTGAAATTTAATGAGGATATCGAGAGCACAAGAAGTGTCACAAATGTAGGTGAGAGGGGACTGAACCAAGAGTGATAGAATAGAATCGAGGAATGAGGACAAGAATTCAGTGGGACAGGAGCAGGCAGAGACAATGAGCCTATCCAGACAGTCAGGTTTGTGGGTCTTGGGTAGGATGTAAAAGTGAGGAATGTGAGGACGAGGAACTATAAATTTGATGGCAGGGATGGGAGTTCTCCAGAGCTGATGAGGTCAGAGATGGTGTCGGAGACAGCTTTCTGATGGTCTGGAGTAAGATCCTCTGCCTGACCTCAGCAAGGTAGAGGTTAGTGCACCACACTACAACAGCACACCCTCTGTCTGCAGGTTTGATGGTAAGGTTGGGATTGGTGCGGAGAGAGCTCAGAGGGGATAAGGTTGGAGGAGAAGAGAGGAGTGCTGAAGTCAAGGTGGTTGGTATCTCATCAGTGATTCAGGATGAAAAGATCCAGAGCTGGCAGAGAACCAGAACAGGGTGTCCAAGAAGAAGAGGAAGGCTGAAGTCTGGAGAAGGGGTCATCAGTGCGGGGTGTGGAATTCTTGCCAAGGATGCGGGCTCAGGGATAGAGACGAGGGAAGGAAAGCCTGGTGTCTTGGCAGGCACAAAATTCACTGAGATGTGGGCAAACGGGACAAAGGTAAGGCCCTCGCTGAGGACAGAACATTCTTCCTCAGAGAGGGGAAGATCTGAGGGAATGGTGAAGACACAACAAGGATTAGAGCTGGGATTAGAGGGGGGGAAGAGGTTTGGCGCCAGAGGGGAGGGGAGGGTTAGGGTGTTCATGGAAAGTGGGGTAGGAAAAAATGGAGGCTCCAAGGACCCAAGAGTTGACAATGGAGCCTGAGAGACCCAGCCTTGGAGAGTGGTGGTTGGGGTAGGGGAGCCCAAGGGCCCAGTGGCAGAATCACCTTGGCATTTTATTACTGGGGTACAGAATACAAGAGCAGAGAGGTTGTCCTAGAACCATAAAATGCTTGTTAGCTCACAGGTAGTGTCTGAACATTGTTCTGGATCCACACAATAGAAAGTTTTGCAACTGAACTAACAAAGTTATTGTGGAAGTTGCTGTGACTGGAAAATGTTAGGAAACATCTTCCGAGATTCTTTTCTCTGAAATATAGGGGATTGAGGGAAGATTTATTTAGTATGTTATTCTGCCCAGCTAAGAAAGAATAAATGGGAAGATCCATTTATTTTAGCAAGTGGTTCTTAAATCCATGCAAGTGAGGGATTTAAAATAATGATTACAAGATTTGAGGAGAGATGAGAAGAATTCTTTTTGCTCAAAGTGATAAAAATTCAGAACCCACAGTCTGGAAGGGGTTAGAGGCAGGATGCCACATTATATCAACATTAAGGCACTGTTGCCTACAAGCTGCAAATCAAGTACAGCAATATCAGGTTATATTGCATTATTGATTATCAGGTGACGCATGCAGCTGAGCCAATCATCTCCCACCATTATGTTTCTATGATTCTGGTTGGTTCTGTCAATCAGGATCATTTTCTTATTCTACTATCATTATCTCTGCACAAGATGTAGTTTCATTAAGTATAACTGAAGAAGCTGCTTAGATGAGTATGCCACAAGGTGAACATAAATACAGATTTTAATGATTTTCAACTCAAAATGAATCAAACCAAAATGTAAGGTGAGCTTCTAGCAGTAGCATAGGGGCAAGCGATGGTGCTTTTCCGTGCCAATCTGTGACGTCGTACTTTTTCCATCTTCTCCCCATGGGCTATGAAATGCAGAAAGCAAAACCAATAAAATCAGAACTAATATATTAATGAATCATTGTTTATTTATTATTATTATTATTATTATTATTTCTCTCTTCTTTTTCTTTTTGTACTTGCACAGTTTGTTGCTTTTTGTTTGCACATTGCTTGTTGTCCGTCCTATTGGGTGCGGTCTTTCAATTTCCCCCGGGATCAATAAAGTATGACTATTAGTTCTCGTGTGTTTCTTGTTTTTACTGTGATTGTCCACAAGAAAATAAATCTCAGACATGAGAAAATCTGAAGATGTCGGAAATCCAAAGCAACACACACAAAATGCTGGAGGAGTTCCTTCACCATTTTGTGTGTGGAAAGGAATCTCAGGGTTGTGTATGGTAACATATATGTACGTTGATAATAAATTTACCTGGAACTTTGAAGTATTTAGAATGTAAAATTTGGAATGTCTCCAAAAGTGCACTGATCAATACAATTTCTTTGTTTTTGTTTTAATTAGGTTAATGACTATCACAAAATGCATCAGACATTTTCATGAAGTCCCAATTCCCTCTGTTCAGACCACATCCCTCTAAACCCCACCCCTCCATGTACCTGTCCAAGTGCTTCTTAAATGATGTTATTGTGCCTGCCTCAGCACTTTGTTCCCTATACTCAGCACCCTCTGTGTAGGAAAGGTTGCCCCACACAGTTAAATTGTATATCTCTCACCCAAATTTCCCACCTGAACCCTGGGGTAAAGACTGTTACCTTGCATCTTATTTATGCCTCTCAAAATTTGAAACATTTCTATAAGGGCACACCTCATTCTCCTGTGTTCGAAGGAATAAAGATCTGGCCTGCCCAAACTCTCCTTATAACTCAGGCCCTCTATCCTGGTAACATCCCCATAAATTTTTCTATATTCTTTTCAGTTTAAGCACATCTTTCCTATAAAAGAGTGACAAAAACTATACTCAGTACTCCAAGTGCAGCCTCACCAATGATTTATATAGCTACAACATATTGTCCCAACTCCCATACTGAGTACTCCGATTGATGAAGGCCAGCATAATAAATGCCTTCTTTCACAACCCTGTCTACCTGTGACACTGCTTTTAATGAATTATGCCCTTGTACTCTTCGGTCCTTCTGTGTCATTACACTCTCTGGCTGCCCTACAATTCATAATATAGGTACTGCTCTGATTTGACTTTACAAAATGCATCACCTCACCTCTATCAGTATTGAAATTTAGTTGCTGCTTTTTGGCCCACTTCCCTAAATTGACCAAGAACCCCTTGTGATCCACAACAACATCCCTCACTGTCAACATCTCCTCTTGATTCTGTGGCATCTACAAACTTGCTGATCAAGCCTTTTCCTTTGACATCCAAATCACTTACATAAATATCGGACATAAAAGGACCCAACACATAAGAGCTGGCCAATGTTGATTGGAAGGATTGATGGTAGAGCAGCAATGGCTGGAATTTCTCAGAGCGACTCAGAAGATGCAATGGGTTCCTTCCAAAGAGGAAGCATTTTAAAGGGTGGATGAGGCAACTGTGGTTTAAAAGAGTAGTCAAAGGCAGCATAAAGCAGAAGTGAGGCTATACAATAGAGAAAAAATGATGGGAGCTTATAAAAACTAGCAGAAGGCAACAAAAAAATCTATAAGGAGAGAAAAGATGAAATATGATGGTAAGCTAGCCAAAAAATGTCAAAGAGAATAACAAAGGTTTTTCGAAGATATAGTGTCAAGAGTAAAAGAGAAGCAAGAGTGAATAATGGACAACTGAAAATGGCGCAGGGAGTGGGTAGTAAGGGGGACAAAAATGGCAGAGGAATTTAATAAACGTTTTCTGTGAGTCCTCACTGTGGAAGACACTAGTTCTGTACCAGAAGTTCGACAGTGTCAGGGGGCAGGTGTGAGTGTAGATGCTATTCCTAAAGAGGTGGTGCTAAGAAAGCTGAAAGGTCTGAAGATAGATGAATCATCTGGACCAGCTGTATTACACCACAGGGTTTTGAAAAATGTAGCTGAAGAGATTACAAAGGCATTTGTAATGATCTTTCAAGAATCAATAGATTGTAGAATGGTTCCGGAGGACTGGAAAATTGGAAATTGTCACTACACTCTTTAAGAAGGGACAGAAAAGAGGGGAGGCCGGCAGATGAAAGGAAATTATAGGCCAGTTAGCCTGAATTCAGTGGTTGGGAAGATGTTGGAGTCCATTACTAAGGGTGAGGTTTCAGGGTGCTTGGAGTCACATGATAAAGTAGGACAAAGTCAGCATAGTTTTCTTAAGGGAAAATGTTCCCTGACAAATTTGTTGGAATCCTTTGATGAAATAACAAGTAGGATAGGCAAAGGAGAATCAGTGGATCCGGTGTATTTGGATTTTCGTAAGGCCTTTGATAAGGTGCCGCACATGAGGCTGCTTAATAAGATAAGAGTCCATGATGAAATAGACTGAATTTAGCATTTAATGGGAAATCTTAAGTAATAAATTTGTTGGAATTCTTTGAAGAAAAACAGGATAGACAAAGGCTAACAGGAGAGTTGGTAGATTTATGTACTTGGATTTTATATGAAAATAATATGAAATAAATAAGGAAGGTTTATTGCAGCAAAGTTAGCAGTATAAGGACAGCTAAAGTCTAATTAATAGGACTTGCATTTTAGACCATAAGATGTAGGAACAGAATTTGGCTATTCTGTCCGTCGAGTCTGTACTGTCATTCCATTATGTCTGATTCTTTTCCTTTGACTTTCTGACTAACCAAGAACCTAGCAATGTCTGGTTTAAATATATTCAATGACATTGCCCCCACAGCCATCTGTGGCAATGAATTCCACAGATTCATCATCCTCTGGCTAAAGAAATTCCTCCTCATCTCTATTCTAAAAGGATGTCCCTCTATTCTGAGGCTGTGCCCTCTGGTCCTAGACTCAACCACTATAGGAAACATCCCCTCCATATCCACTCCATCTGGGCCTTTCAACATTGGATAGGTTTCAATAAGACACTCCCTTGCTCTTCTAACCTCCAGCACCTACGGGCCCAGAGCCATCAGATACTCTTCATACGTTAACACTTCCATTCCTGGAATCATTCTTCCTACCACCACCCCCACCCCCCCACCCCCCAACCCGGATCCTCTCCAATGTCAGAACTTCTTTTCTAGGATAAGGAGCTCACAATACTCCAGGTGAAGTTTGACGAATGCTATATAAAGGCTCAGCTTTACATTCTTGCTCTAATATTCTAGTCCTTTTGAAATTATTGCTAGAATTGCATTATAAATTACCACTGTCTCAATGTGCAAGTTAACCTTTAGAGAATCCTGTACAGGAACTCACTTTGTACCTCTGAATTTGAATTTTCTACTGTTTAGAAAATAGTCTATGCCTTTATTCCTTTTACCAAAGTGCATGTATTTCCCTACACTACATTCCATCTGCCACTTCTTTGCCCATTCTCCCAGTCTTTCTAGGTTCTTCTGCAGAATCCTTGATTCCTCAATACTATCCAACCCTCCACCTATCTTTGTATCATCTGCAAATTTGGACACAAAGCTGTCAATTCTGTCATCCACATCATAGACATATACGTGAAAAGAATCGGTCCCAATATTGACCCCTGTGGAACACCACTAGTCACCAGCAGCCAACCAGAAAAGGGACCCTTTAATCCCACTCTTTGCCTCCTGCCAGTCAACCAATCTTCTATCCATGCTAATGTCTTTCTTGTATTACTATGGGCTCTTAACTTGTTATGCAGCCTCATGTGCAGCACCTTGTCAAAGGCTTTCTGACAATCCAAGTAATAACATCCCCTGACTCTCCTTTGTCTATCCTGTCTGTTGTTTTCCTCAAAGAATTTGAACAGATTTGTCAGGCTAATAGACTCCAACATCTTCCCAACTACTAAAGCTAGGCACCTGCCTCAAACAGGCCTCAACTATACCAGTCCCTAAGAAGTATGTGGTAAGCTGCCTCAGTGACTATCGCCCAGTAGTACTTGCACCCACAGTGATGAAGTGCTTCGAGAGGCATATAAACTGCTTGAGAAGCAATTTGGATCCACTCCAATTTGCCTACCGTATCAAGGTTAACAGCAGATGCCATTTCTTTGGCCCTTCATTGATAACAGCTCAGCATTCAATGCTATCATCCTCTCAAAACTTACCAATAAGTTTCTACTAGGCCTCATTACCTCCTTGTGCAACTGGATCCTTGATTTCTTCACTTGAAGGCCCCAGTCAGTTTGGATTGGCATTAACATCTCCTCCATAATTCCCATCAGCACAGGTGCACCGCTAGGCTGACTGCTGAGCCTTCTATTCTGTTTGCTTTATAGTTATGACTGCGAGGCTAAGCACAACTCAGGTGCCATGTTTATGTTTGCAATGAAGCCACTGTCATTGGCCGAATCAAAGGTGGTGATGAATCAGCATATAGGAAGGAGATTGAGTGGTGTCATAACAACAACCTCTCACTCAATGTCAGCAAGATCGAGGAGATGATTATTGACGACAAGAAGAGGAAACCAGAGGTCTGTGAGCCAGTCTTCATCAGGTGATCAGAGATTATCATTTATTGATTTCTGTATGTTATGTGTGTTTGGAATGGCTATATTTATTAACTGAGTTGTTCTTGCTTGTTTATCCTGTAATATTATATTCGAACAGTTATAATGGATTGTCTTATCTGTAGTAATGGATTGGTCATAATATAATTTGTAGGACCCTGACTCAAATTATTAATTATTATCATTATTTTCTTTCTTTTGTAGCAGTTTGCTGTCCTTTGCACAGTTTGTCCATCCTGTCTTTCATTAATTCTATTGTGTTTCTTGTATTTTCTGTGATTGCCTGTAAGAAAATGAATCTCAGGATTGTATACAGTGACATACATTGTATGTATTTTTATAATGAATTTACTTCGAACTTTATAATTTCCTTTCTTTTCTGTCCCTTCTTAAAGAGTGTAGTGACATTTCCAAATTTCCAGTCCTCTGGAACCATTCCACAATCTAGTGACAAATTATTACTAATGCCTCCACAATCTCTTCAGCTACCTGGGGTGTAGTCCATCTGCTCCAGGTGTCTTATCTACCTTCAGATCTTTCAACTTCCCAAGCACCTTCTCCTTGGCAATAGTGAGTATTTCTGCCCCCTGACAGGCTCAAATTTTAAGCATATTGCTAGTATCTTTCACAGTGAAGATATATATATCTGACAAAATTGAATCCCTTTTTTATATCATTGGTTAGTTTAACTTCATATATCAGCTGTTCTCTCTTTAAGGCTTGTCTAATTGCCTTCTGTTGGTTTTAAAAGCTTCCCAATCTACCTACCTTCCCACTAATTTTAGTGCAAGTTAATTCAGTTTCCTATCTGAAGCATAACTCACACTTAAAAGAGCGGTTAAAGTTGCTGTATCAATGGAAACAGCAGCCAGAGATGCAACTGAGTTGCAGTCAGGAATGAAAGTGAACTTGAACAAAATTGCAATGTCTAAACAGAAATAAATAAATCGAGTTACCATTGTGACAGGGGCCCACAATGCAGTTTTTAAAGGAGACACTTGCAGAAAATGCAACAAATTAGGACACATACAAAAAGGATGTCAAGCAGACAAAAAATAAATGTACAAGGAAGAGAAAAAGACAAAAAGTCAAGTTGAAGCTTCAAAAAGAGCACTAATCTGCATGCTGTTAATGAAAAATTTGGTAATGTTGAGAGTGACACAAGACTGAATAGCCTCGAGATTTAAAATGTGAAAACTAACAGCAGCAATATGGCTTACACCAGAAGTGAACAGCAAATTAACTTAAATGGAATTGGACACTGCTCATCCGCTTCAGTCATTCCACAAAATGAGTTTGAACAGCATTTCAAGTATACTGATCTGAAGCCTGCAGATATCTAACTAAGACAACTACAACTTGATTGGAGATGCCATATCCCCTGCAACAGAGTCAACTGAAGGTGAATTAAGAAAGGAACTGGATGATGACACAGCATTGTTCAACGATCGCATTGGAAATCTCAAACACATCAAGTAAATAGTGTTAAATGAAAATGTCACACCCAAGTTTTACAAAGCACGTCCTGTTTCTTACATGATCTGCAATAAAGTAGCCAGTGAGGTAGATCAAATAGAGGGTGGAGGAACTCTTGCCAATGTTGAGTGGAGCCCATGGACAACACCGGTGCTCCCAGTAGCCAAGAAGGATGGGTCTGTTGGGATCTGTGGGATTTTAAGGTCATCATCAACCTAGAAATGAAAGTAGATCAATATCCTTTGCCCAGGATAGAGGATATCTTTGCAAACCTTTCTGGGGCGAAACACTTCAGCAAAGTGGACTTAACTGAGGCCTACCTATAGATGGAGAAGGAAAACAGTCCGAAGTATTTCTCACTCATAAGCAACCACAAAGGGCTTTATTGCCATAACAAACTTATTTTTTGGAGTAGCATCTGCACCTGTACTTTGGCAGAAAGCCATGGACCAGGTGATACAAGGTTGCCCAGGAGCTCTGTTACCTGGATGACATCATTGTTACCAGCAAGGATGACAAGGAGCATTTCCAAAATCTCAAGACAATGTTAAAAAGATTAAAAGATTAGAAGGCTCAGAGCACGACACAACAAGTGTGAATTCTTTAAACCAAGTATCATTTACTATGGTCACACTATTAACGCGCAAGGATTGCACAAATGTACTGATAAAATTCAAGCAGTGATGGATGCCCTAAGGCCAAAGGCCATGTCACAGTTGTGGACCTTTTCAGGATTTGTCAATTACTATACAGGTTCCTGCCAAACCTGGGTACTGTGCTCCACCCCTTAAACTCATTTCTACAGATTGGGAAGAAATGCAATGGACAGAGCAATGTGAAGTGGCTTCCCAAAGGAAAAGAAAGTGGTGACATCAGGCACTGTAATCACATTAAAATACAGATCATCCAGTGAAGCTTGCCTGTGATGCTTTACCTTAAGGTATAGGTGCAATCATGTCTCATGTTATGAGTGATGGAAGTGAACGCCCATAAGCTTTGCATCACATTTCCTTATTGCTGCAGAGAAAAATTTTGCAGGAAAGGCTCTAAGATGAATTATAGGTGGTGAGCCTGATATCAGTAGTGGGTAAGTTATTGGAAGGTATTCTAAGGGACAGTATATATGGATTTCCTATAGGTGGGGTTAGTTAGGGATAGTCAACATGGGTTTGTCCATGATATATCATACCTAACCAATCTAATGGAGTTTTTCAAGCACATTACCATGAATATTGAAGGAAAGGCAGTGGACATTGTCTACATGAATTGTAGCAAGGCTGTTGACAAAGCTCTGCATGAGGGACCGGTCCTGCAGGTTCAGTTGCTTGGCATTGAGGATGAAGTGGTAAAATAGATTTAACATTGGTTTATTGGAAGAAACCAGAGAGCATTGGTAGATGGTTGCCTCTTTGACTGGAGCAAGGTGATTAGTGGTGTGCTGTAAGGATTGTTGCTGGTCCCGATGTTGTTTGTTATTAATGGTTTGGATGATGAGGTGGTAAACTGGATCGACAAATTTACAGATGTCAGCATGAACAGCAATGAAGGCTATCAAAGCTTGCAGGGGGATCTGGATCAGCTGGAAAAATGAGCTGAAAAATGCCAGATGTCAGACTCACCTAGTGAACAACAGAACGTTGAGGAGTGCAGTGGAACAGACAGATCTGTGAATACAGATCCATAATTCCTTGAAGGTGGCATCACAGGTAGATGGTGTCATAGAGAGAGCTTTTGGCACATTGGCCTTTATAAATCAGAGCATTTGAGCACAAGAATTGTGATCTTATATAGAAGTTGTATAAGATATTGGTGAAGCCAGATTTGGAGATTGTGTGCATTTATGGTCACCTATCTACAAGATATCAATAAGATTGAAAAATAACAGAGAAAATTTACAAAGTTGTTGTCGGAACTCAAGGACTTGAGCTATAGAGAAAGTTTGAATAGGTTAGGGCTTTATCCCCAGTGAGCATAGGAGAATGAGGGGAGACTTGATAGAGGTATACAAAATCATGAAGGGTATAGAAAGGGTAAATGCAAGCAGGCTTTTTCCTCTGAGGTAAGGTGAGACTAGAACTAGAGATTATACGTTAAGGATGAATGTTGAAATACTTAAGGAGAAACTTAGGAGGAACTTCTTCACTCAAAGGGTGGTACAAGTGTGGAAGAAGCTACCAGCAGAAGTGGTAGAGGCGGGTTCAATTGCAACACTTAGGAGAAGATTGGAGAAGTACATGGATGGAAGGGGTATGGAGGCTTGTGGTTTGGCTTGGGTTGTTGAGTCTAGGCAAAATAACAGTTCAGTATGGTTTAGTTGGGCTGAAGGGCTGCTTCTGTGCTGTGGTGCTCTCACTCTATAACCAACTGCGTTCCTGTCTGTTGCTCCATATTCCAGCATCTGCATTTTCTTGTGCATTCTTAATTTCTTAACCAGATTTAGAGACGGAAACTTACTCAGAGAATTCTTTCAATTATTATCCAAAGCTCTGTTGATTATTTTCTTCACCCAAGGAGCTTCAGGATCCAGGCAAACTTCCCTGCCATTTTTGAGTGTGGCTCTGGAAAGAATCATAAAATTACTTTAGTTTCTCAGTTGCCTGGCTGGCTGAAAAGTAAACAAAAAATACAGCAACTCCTCACTAACAGGAGCTGTCAGTGTCTGCATACTGCAGAAGATAGACAACATTCAGGCAAGGGCTGACAAGTAACTTTCAAACCACAGAGGTACTTGGTAATGACCAGCTTCAGCTAAAGAGAATCTAACCACTTATCCTTGGCCTTCAACTTCATTTGTATCACTGTGTCCTCACTAACAATGCTGGAGCTCACCCAGCATTGTACCCAGAAAGTCAACTGGATCAGCCATGGTACAAATGTTCAAGAACAAGTGACAGGCTGGATATCCTATGGTGAGTGTCTCGCCCTTTGACAGCCCAAACCTTCCCTGCCATCTAAAAGGAACTAACCAGGAGTATGATGGAATACTTTCTACCTGCATGGATGAGTATATGACTCTCCGAGAAGTCTGACACCAGGTAGGAGAAAGCAGTCACGGGTGGCACATTACTCATTGTTAGACCTATTGCCTCACAGGCCCGGTGTTTCAGGCTTAAGGCCGGTGGTGGCACATTCTGAATGTGAGTGTATGCTCCATGTCCCAAAGCGGTGCTGACCGGCCTCTGGTTGGCTGCTGTAAGTTACCCATGGTGCAAATGGTTGGCAGGAGAATCAAAGAAGAATTAATGGACAATTGAGAGAAAATAGATTACAGGGAAATAAAAGGAGTAATGGGAATGCTTTGAGAGGTGGCATAGAGTCAATAGCTTCCTGTGTCATGAAGAATACTGTATAGAAATACATTCAACAGCACTGAAGTGTCACAACAGACCTGCTGCCCACATCTTCAACTGCCTGGGTTCAATCTTGACATCTGGTGCTTGTGTGGTGTTTGCACATTCTCCATATGACTGCAAGAGTTTCCTTCTGGGCTTCTGCTTTCCGCGCACATCCCAAAGCCGAGCGGGACAATTTGCCATTGTAAATTTTCCCTCAAGCGTATAACAGTGGAAGAATTAATATAAAAATTATTGCTTGATGTTTGGCACAGACTCAATGAGCTGAAGGGCATGTTCCTGTGTGGTATCTCGCTATGATTCTATGAAACTATCAGTATGATATAATTTATTAATGCCATATCCACCTCTCTAAACATCTGGGGCATGGCTCATCTCATTACTTTCATCAGGGAGGAGGTACGAGAGCCTGAAGACCCTCACTTAATGTTTTAGGAACAGCTTCTTCCCCCCCCCCCCCGTCATCAGATTTCTCATTGGTTACTACCTTGCTATTCCTCTTTTACGCCATTTATTGCCATGTTTTTGTTTTGTAATTTATTGTCGTTTTTTAATAGCGTTAAACAACAAATTTCATGACATGTGACAGTGATAATAAAGCTGACTCTGAGTTTCCCCCACCACCAGCACATGCAATATCTATCATTTCGCAAACTTGCCCGGGCTACTCCAAAAACATCCTCCGAGCCTGCAGCCTCTACCACCAAGACGTTCAAGGAGAGTAGCCCCATGGGAACACTGCCGTTTGCAGCTTCCTCTCCAGGTCACACACCAGGCTGACTTGGACATGTATTGTCATCCCCTCTTCGATTCTGAGTGAGGGTCTCCTAACAGCACAAGAGGAACTGAAGAGATTCAAGATAGCAGCTCACCATCAGCTTCTCAGGGCAATTGGCATGGACCATTGATGACCAGGTTCTAAAAATGAATGTCAAAATAAATTTCTTCATATCTAAATAGTCTAAAAAGCAATTTTGACCACTTTCTTTTATAGTATTTATGTTTTAGACTTTAGACTTCCAGAATTTGCAACATTTTGTTTTTGTATCAGTGGGGAAGGACATAGGCTGCATTTTATGATGTATAACACTGACATTACCCGGAGGTCATCCATTTCAACGTCATCCATATGCCTCATGTAAGAAGATTTATACTCGTGACCTTACCTGTGAATTGATGCTGTTCATACTTCGAGGCTATATATTCACACTTGGAGGCTATATTTCATTAGGAGTTTGAGGAGATTTGGTATGTCACCACAGACTCTGGAAAATTTCTACAGATGCAGCTTGGAGAGCATCACCATCTGCTACGCAGGCACCAATTGACAGAATCGGAAAAAGCTGCAGAGGGTTGTAAACTCAGCCAGGTCCATTATGGGCACCAGCCTCCCCACTGTCGAGAGCATCTTCAAAAGGCAACCTCTCAAGAGAGCAGCATCCATCATGAAAAATCCGGGACATGCCCTTTTCTCAATTACCAACAAGAAGAAGGTACAGGAGCCTGAAGGTGTACACTATTAAATTCCTGAACAGTTTATGCACCAAGAATACTATCTCACTATATTGTTTTCTTTTTGCACTATTTGTTTTATTTTATTACATATTCTTATTGTAATTTACTGAAATTTCTCATGTACGGTATTCCACTGTACTGCTACTGCAAAACAACAATTTGCAAGGCATATGTCAGTGACAGTAAACCTGATTCTGATTTGGACAACTTCCTGGTCAATATCACCAAGAGTTTTGCTGCTGAATTTCTCCAGATCCTTGACCAGTGACCAAAGTTATTGCACCTTAACCTCTCCAATATCTGTGAACAAAGATAAAACCAATACTTTAGAAATGCCTCTGTGATCGATCAGTATGACTTACATCACTTCAGTCTTTGGGCATTGAGGGCCACTTGGAAAAATATCAAAGTCTTCTATATTTTTCAGAGGGATGAAAGTAGAGACGTACTTGATACACTTGCAGTACAGCTCTCCCATCACCACTGTGACAGGCATGCCTGTACAAAAAATTAAAAATCATTGTTCAAAGTTCAGAGTAAATTTATTATCAACGTATGTATATGTCACCATATACTACCCTGAGATTATTTTTGTGGACATACATACAATATACAAAGAAACACAACAGAATCAATAAAAACTGCACAGAAAGAAAGATGGACATAAATCCAATGTGCAAAAGACAACAAATTGTACAAATACGAGAAAGAAAAACCAAAATAATAATAAGGCAGCATCCATCATTAGGGACCCCCATCACCCAGGACATGTTCTCCTCTCACTGTTACCATCAAGGAGGATGTACAGGAGCCCAAAGGCACACACTCAGTGTCTCAGGAACAGCTTCTTCCCCTCTGCCATCAGATTTCTGAATGGGCAATGAACCCGTGAACACCTCCTCAGTGTTTTCACTCTTCTTGCATCACATTAATTTATTTTTATATACAGAATCCACATTATAATTTATAGTTTTTATTAGGTATGTATTGCAACATACTTCTGCCACAAAACAACAAATTTCATGACATATGCCAGAGATACTAAACCTGATTCTGATAATAATAAACAAATAAATAAATAATATTGAGAGCATGAGTTGTAGACTCCCTGACAGTGAGTGACGAGGTTGTGGATTCGGTTCAGTGTTGGGTTGAGTAAAGTTATCCACTCTGCTTCTAGAGCTTGACGGCTGAGGGGTAATAACTGTGCCTGAACCTGGTAGTGTAGGACCGAGGCTACGGTACCTCCTTCCTGATGGCTGCAGCAAGGAGACCATGACCTAGATGGTGTGAGTCCTTGATGCTGGATGTTGCTTTCCTGCGACAGTGCTCATTAGTGGGGAGCGCTTTATCTGTGATGGACTGGGCTGTATCCACTACTTTTGTGGTCTTTTCTGTTCAACAGCATTGCTGTGGCAGGAAGTGTAGAGGAAGCTCGACCCAAGCACAGAGCAGTGGAGATTATTTAGAAGTGAGTGATCAGTTTAATAATAAACCGCAAAATAACACAAGGCAAGAGAGAACGGATACTTAACATGACAAGGCAGAAAGTTAACAGAAGGCTATGACCATCTGATTGAGCAGGCTGGTTTAATGGGTGAACAAGGACTGTGGATGAAAGCTAGGGTTAAATAGGCTTCAGGTAATGAGCTGAAAATGGGTGGCAGGTTATTTTTGCTAGCTGGGTAGAGACTGGGAGTTGCTTTCCGGTGCAGGCCTGATAGGAACCCTCCAGCTGCAGCCAGCACCCAACGGCCCAGGACCATCCAGATAGTTCCAGTGCCAATTCCTTGATGCCCGATTGACCCAAGATGAAACTGGACAACACCCAAGATCTGTCCTCTGGATCGTATCCCTCCCAGTCAACCAGGTACTGCACAACATGTTCACAATGACATGGATCCATCAACCAGCGAACTGCATACACTGGATCACCTTCCACGATTCTAGGATCTGGAGGTGCAGGCTCGCATAGGTTGAGTGGTCCATGGACAATGAGTTTGAGGCGGGACAAGTGGATGATAGGTGTGATCCTGAGGGATGGTGGCAGCTAGAGACAGTAAGTAACTGTTTAATGGAACTTGAAGGGGTTGATTTAACAGGGTGAGAGCTTTCTGGAATTGGTACAGTGGGGCAGATCTTGGGTAGACAGACAGACGTGGTCCCCAGGCCAAAGTAGTCTGGCTGGGCACTTCTACTAGTTGACCTGGCAGCAGTAGGTGCAGTTAGCAGCTTACCTTGGTCCTCTCTTCCCTCTTCTAACAAGTCCAGCAAACCAGGGCCCTGGTAGACAGGATCTCCCCCGTTGGCTCCTTTGCAGGGAACAACAGGAGCTGGTAGCTATGAAGCCCTTCACAAGGTAACATAACTGTGGCAGAGGAGATGTGGAGATAATGGGACAGTTCAGTCCAGAGCAGATACTTCTTCCATGAGGAAGGGTTAGAAGCCATGAAGCATCTCAGAAACTTTTCCAAATGTCGGTTGGATCTCTCTGACTGACCGTTGGTCTGCAGATGATAGCCAGAGGATAAATCACTGGGGTGCGGAAGAGGGAACAGAAGGCCCACCAAAAGTAGGAGACAATTTGTGGGCCCTGGTCCGACACAGTGTCCTGTGGGAAACCATGGAGGTAAAGTACACACTGGAGAACCAGGTCCACCATCTTAATGGCACATAGAAGACTGGGGAGAGCAATGGAGTGAACCACTTTGGAGAACCAGTCAACCACTGTCATGACCACCGTGGTCCCATTGGAAGATGGCAAACTCATGAGGAAATCCATGGCAATTTGGGGCCACCAGCATCAAGGGGCCGATAGGGGCTGCAGGAGCCCAGAGGGCTGCTGGTTGGAGGAATTGGACTGGGCACAATGAGGGCCAGTAGTGATAAATACATCTGCATTAATGGTGGCTACCAGAACTGGCGACACAGAAAATCTGGGCTCCACCGTGCACCTGGATGGCCGGAGAGAGGTGAGGAGTGGGCCCACTGGAGTGAGTCAGCGTGCATGGCCACTGGCACATATATGTGGATGTCACGTATGTCGGCCTGAATGGCTTCGAGCTGTAGGGCTGGCAGATCTGGTTCTCGGATGACTGGAGCAAGGATTTGAGAGGATGGAATGATGAGCTGAGGGTCAATGTCCCTGTCAGCAGGGTGAAAATGTTTTGACAGGGCATCTGCCTTAGTGTTCTTGGAGTTGATGGTGACGCTGAATTGCTCGAAGAAGAGGGCCCTGTGAGCCTGACTTGGGTTGAGTTGGAGGGTCTGCAGAATGGAGATGAGGATCAAATGGTCGTTCCTGATCAGGAAGAGCTCAGTGGCCCCCATCAGTCCATTATTTTTCAATCCACAGTAGTCAATGCAGGAAAGAAGAGCTCCATCTTTCTTTTTGTCAAGGAAGAATCCTGCACTGTCTGGGCACAGGGATGGTGGCATGAAGGCGTGCAAGCACTTCAGCGAAGTAGTCACTCATGGCTTGAGTCTCGGGATGGGAGAAGCAGAACAGGGCACAGGATGATGAACGACTCCATCTGGAAGCAGCAAGGAAGATTGGAGGGTCGAGGTCAATGCGGCGAGGGTAAGAGATGGCTCGGTGTGAGACGGTCAGCAGCCAGGTCTGTGCTATCGGCTCCAGGTCGGCGCGTTTAATGTGGATCGCTGGCGTTCAGACTGGGGTTGGCCTTCACTCTTTACGGAAGGGCTGAGTTTGTGCAGCTGCCCTCCTCGTATGTAGGTGAAACAGCATTTCCCATATTCTGAGATTTACAGTATGTGATTATTGGACTGTACTTTACATCGATTTCCTTCAATTTTTCGGTGTTTTCTTTCTGCTGGCTGATAGGCGGGTGGATGTTGTGTTAAGTTTTGTGTGTAAGAGAGGGGGTTTGGGGCTTGGTGCTACTGTTGCTGTTCATTTCTGTGAGTGAGGGGGGTCAAGGGTCAGGGATTATTATGTGTGGGGGTTTGGTGATTGTTATTGTGGCTGTTTTTTGATGCAGGGAAGGGGCATTTTGGGGTCTGGAAGTTTTGCTTCTTTACTTTCTCATGGGGGATTTGATGTCTTTTCTTTTCTCAGCACTCATGGTCTTTCTGTATTTAATGGCTATCTGGAGAAGACAAATATGAGAGTAGTATTGTACATGCACACTTTGACAATAAAATCAACCTTTGAACCTTTGAGATAACCTCAGAGGGGGGAGGTGCCCAGGAGGAGGCGGATTGTGCAGTCATGTGATCAGTGAGGTGACTGGATGCTGGCTTCCATTTTACTGAAAGCAATGGCTACGCCGTGGTACTCCTGCAGGAGTTTGGTGAGCGGAAAAGTTTCTCTTTCTCCACAGATTTACTGAGGGAAGTCAACTGAGGCTGAAGCCAGGTGGTCTGGCGGCTGGGTCCCCAAATCAGCAACGAGCTGCATGACCTGGTGAAGTGAGGGTCGTGAGTGGAGAGCCAAGGCTAACCCAAGATGAGATGGGGGTGCTGGGTGAGTCAATCGGGAGGAAATGGATGGACTAGTGGTGCTCTCCAATGCTCATGTGCACAGGCCACATGCATGCTGTGACTATCGCAGACCCCAAGGGTCATCTGTTAATGGCCATGATGCAGAATGAGTGAGAGATAGTGTAGGCACGGTAGGGCGTCCCAACTACACACCAGGAGCTCAGTTCAGAAAGTTGCCTGCTGTGCTGGAATCCACCAGGGACTCCTGTGCTGTTGGGCTGGGAGGGAAAACAGAGAAAGTGATGCTGGAATGAGAGGCCTGGTGGAGCTCACCAGATAGAAGGCCCCTTGCCTCTACCTGGCGGTGCCACTTTCCTGAGCGCAGTGGGATTTGATGCATGATTAATCAGCTGCTTCGCAGTAAGCACACAAGTTGTTTCTCCACCAACACTCCCATTCTTTAGCGGGGTGAGGGGAGTACAGAAAGCTCTCCCTAACTGCATGGGTTCTGGCAGCATTACTGATGAGGATCCTGCAGACAGAAACGGGTTTGGAAACGAAACTCGTTCCACAGGGCACTTGTCAACATGGAGATGCAGAGTGAGGTCAATGGGCATCTCTTGGGTGGAAAGCTCATCTGTCAAGTGCCCCAAGAAACCGTGATGGTAATGGGCCAGCAGTGCTTCCACATTCCAGCTGCAGCCCGCCACGAGAGTCCCGAATTCCACAGTGTAATCCAGCACTGAGTGTGAGACTTGATGCAGGTGAGGAATCTGACCCTCTGCCTCCCTTCCACTTTTTAGATGGTCAAATACCCAAAGCACCTCAGCAGTGATTTCCTCATATTTATTGAAGATGGTGGTTTTATTGTTCCAGTTATCAGCAGTCTGGGTAAGAGCTCACCCAGTCAAAAGTGAGATGACAAGGGCAGCCTTGGCCTGGTCCGGAGAATACGGAGATGGTTCCAGCTCAAAGTGCAAGTTGTGTTGGGATAGGAAGTTGCGGCATTAAGTTGAGAATCCGTTGAACTGTTCGGAGCTCTGAGGGAGGTGGTTGACTGGCTCTTGTTTGCTGTAATGAGATGGAGAGTTGGCTGAGAGTGACGAACAGATGATCAGTCATTTCCTGCAGCTTCAAGATTGTGTATTCGTGTTGATGGATGACTTCCTTTAATTGAGCAAGTTCTGCTGGGTCAATTGTGGGTTCACCCATTTTGTCAGGATATGTAGAGGGGGCTTGGCCCAAACACAGAATGGGGATGATTTAGTGGTGACTGATCATACTAATAATAAACTGCAAAATAAAAAGCAAAGAAGGACTACAAAACAAGAGGAAGTGGAGACTTAATACAACAAGGCAACAAGGTAACTGAAGGTTGGGAACAACTGGCTGAGGCTAGCTGGTCTGATGGGTGAACAAGGACTATGGATGAGAACTAGGTTTAAATAGGCTGCAGGTGATGTGTTTGAAGCAAGTGGCAGGTTACACTTGTTAGCTACGTAGAGACTGGGAGGTGCCTGCCTGTACAGGCCAGACATAGGTGTTTCCGTACCAGGCTGTGATGCAACTAGTCAGTATACTCTCAGTGCATCTATCAAAGCTTTAGACGAAATGCCAATTCTTTGCAAACTTCTAATAAAGTAGAGGTGCTGCCCTGCCTTCTTTGTAATGGTACTTATTTGCTGGGTCCAGTTCATATCCTGTGAAATGATAACATAGAGGAATTTAAAGTTACTGACCCCCTTCACCTTTGATGCCCCGATGAGGACTGGTTCATGAACCTTTGGTCCTGTTGTCAGTAATCAGCTCTTTGGTCTTGCTGACATTGAGTGAGAGGTTGTTGTTGTAATAACAACAGCATTGTAGTAAGCACATTGATTTTACTTTACTTTATTTAGCAGTTCCTGATAACCATGTCTAGTTAATTAATGCTTGCTTAAGGAGTTCTTCCAGGTCATAAATTGCTTTTTTAAAAATCTAATATTATGCTTTGTTCCCTTGCTAGTTGTGCAGTTGCCCATTAATACACGAGAGTGAAAAAAAAATAGGAAGAGGAGTAGGCACCTTAACCCTCAAACCTGGCCCTTTTGCCCTAGGCCTCATATTTATTTCTGGGCCAGTTCCCCGTAGACCTGAATTCCCTGACCTTTCAAAAGTTTACATACACTCCCCCACTCTTCTTTCATAACTGCCACTGATATAATTTCCACAACTCCCAGTAAAGAGAATTCTAGAGATTCATCACCCTCTATGATAATAAATTCTAAATTACTTCAATTTTAAATGGCAAGCTGCTTTTCTTGTAACTCAGGGTCCTTGGTCAAGACTTTCACACTAACTAAAACATTTAACCATTTACCCCTTAACTTCCTCCTTCAGTTTCAAAAAAGTCATTCTTTTTCATATACCAGTACAAGCTCTTGTTTTGCCCATTCAAACTCAGTTATGTTGTGTCTAAAATGGCTCTTTATCCTAAAACTGTATGAGACTAATTTAAAATAATTTCAAATTGAAAGTTGGCAGAAAGAGGTATGTGGGATATAAAAGGTATCGGGCATCCTCCATGGAAATTAACATCCTGTCTCACAGCCCACTTGTCACTCTTGTAGAGTGAAACGCTGAGCAGGATGACCTCTGCACTTAAGAGGTATCAGGAAATTCTTGACTCTACTTAACAGCTCTTGAAGCCATTTGAGTGCATTTTACATTCATCTGACTAAAAGACATGAATGCTTTTAAACTTATCTGACTGTGTACTCTCTCCCCACTCTGAACCCGTCCACCATTCACATTAGATTCAATTCTCTCCATTCCCCTTCTCCTTTTTATACCATCCTGGTACCGTTCTGGACTGGGTTTTGAGCAATAAGGAAGGGTTAATTAGCGATCTTGTCGTGAGAGGCCCCTTGGGTAAGAGTGACCATAATATGGTGGAATTCTTCATTAATATGGAGAGTGAGATAGTTAATTCAGAAACAAAGGTTCTGAACTTAAAGAGGGGTAACTTTGAAGGTATGAGACGTGAATTAGCTAAGATAGACTGGCAAATGACACTTAAAGGATTGACGGTGGATATGCAATGGCAAGCATTTAAAGGTTGCGTGGATGAACTACAACAATTGTTCATCCCAGTTTGGCAAAAGAATAAATCAAGGAAGGTAGTGCACCCGTGGCTGACAAGAGAAATTAGGGATAGTATCAATTCCAAAGAAGTAGCATACAAATTAGCCAGAGAAAGTGGCTCACCTGAGGACTGGGAGAAATTCAGTGTTCAGCAGAGGAGGACAAAGGGCTTAATTAGGAAGGGGAAAAAAGATTATGAGAGAAAACTGGCGGGGAACATAAAAACGGACTGTAAAAGCTTTTATAGATATGTAAAAAGGAAAAGACTGGTAAAGACAAATGTAGGTCCCCTGCAGACAGGGGAGCAAGGACATGGCAGACCAATTGAATAATTACTTTGGTTCTGTCTTCACTAAGGAGGACATAAATAATCTTCCAGAAATAGTAAGGGACAGAGGGTCCAGTGAGATGGAGGAACTGAGTGAAATACATGTTAGTAGGGAAGTGGTGTTAGGTAAATTGAAGGGATTGAAGGCAGATAAATCCCCAGGGCCAGATGGTCTGCATCCCAGAGTGCTTAAGGAAGTAGCCCAAGAAATAGTGGATGCATTAGTGATAATTTTTCAAAACTCATTAGATTCTGGACTAGTTCCTGAGGATTGGAGGGTGGCTAATGTAACCCCACTTTTAACCCCGCAAGGCTCAGTGCTGGGACCCCAGTTGTTTACAATATATATTAATGATTTGGATGAGGGAATTAAATGCAGCATCTCCAAGTTTGCGGATGACACGAAGCTGGGTGGCAGTGTTAGCAGTGAGGAGGATGCTAAGAGGATGCAGGGTGACTTGGATAGGTTGGGTGAGTGGGCAAACTCATGGCAGATGCAATTTAATGTGGATAAATGTGAAGTTATCCACTTTGGTGGCAAAAATAGGAAAACAGATTATTATCTGAATGGTGGCCGATTAGGAAAAGGGGAGGTGCAACGAGACCTGGGTGTCATTATACACCAGTCATTGAAAGTGGGCATGCAGGTACAGCAGGCGGTGAAAAAGGCGAATGGTATGCTGGCATTTATAGCGAAAGGATTCGAGTACAGGAGCAGGGAGGTACTACTGCAGTTGTACAAGGCCTTGGTGAGACCACACCTGGAGTATTGTGTGCAGTTTTGGTCCCCTAATCTGAGGAAAGACATCTTTGCCATAGAGGGAGTACAAAGAAGGTTCACCAGATTGATTCCTGGGATGGCAGGACTTTCATATGAAGAAAGACTGGATGAACTGGGCTTGTACTCGTTGGAATTTAGAAGATTGAGGGGGGATCTGATTGAAACGTATAAGATCCTAAAGGGATTGAACAGGCTAGATGCAGGAAGATTGTTCCCAATGTTGGGGAAGTCCAGAACGAGGGGTCACAGTTTGAGGATAAAGGGGAAGCCTTTTAGGACCGAGATTAGGAAAAACTTCTTCACACAGAGAGTGATGAATCTGTGGAATTCTCAGCCACAGGAAACAGTTGAGGCCAGTTCATTGGCTATGTTTAAGAGGGAGTTAGATATGGCCCTTGTGGCTACAGGGGATCAGGGGGTATGGAGGGAAGGCTGGGGCGGGGTTCTGAGTTGGATGATCAGCCATGATCATAATAAATGGCGGTGCAGGCTCGAAGGGCCGAATGGCCTACTCCTGCACCTATTTTCTATGTTTCTATGTTTCTATGTCCACCCCTGCCGCTCCACTCTCAGTCCTACCTGAGAAGCTGACAATTCACATCCTCCCATGGAAACTGCTCTTCCAGCAGTTCGCTTCTTTGTTGTGTATAAACATTGGTCAAAAGCTGGAGTCACTCCATTAGTTTGGCTCCAGTTCTTCGTGATGTAACTACTCTCTTTCCTCATGTGGTGTAGAACTGATTTGTGAACAGCAAGTAAAAGTATGTCTTTGCCATAATCCGGGAGTCAGCAATAAAGCTAATGCTCCTATCAATATGAATTGTTAACTACCAATTTTAAGGTTCTGGTTGATAGCTTAAACACCATGTGTTTCTGTCTTTAAGCTGCATGGTTTGTTTTAGTCAATATTGTTCCAGTCTCTCCTCTAAGGGTTGCCATTACATTGAGAACCTAATTGACTGATGACGTTTTGGCTTGCAGCTAAGGGACTAGGCTTATGCAGAAGCACTATGCTATGTGGCTTTGTAGCTGAAGCACCTTGATACTGGTGTATTTGTGATGGATGATCACCATGGCATGTCTAGCAGTTTTCCCTGCCAGTCTTTCCTTTCAAACCAAACTCACTCATGTGGCTTGGGTTTAATATCAGTTGCTTGATCACTATTTTCATAGCCACAGGCATCAGCCTCCACCTGCTCCCTGTCTGTGTTATGATCTACATTCCTGAATTGGCCAAAATCCTGCCCATCTCTAACTACCCTGACAATCCCAGCCACAGGACTGAAATCAGACAGAAATAACTTCCTGGGTGTCTGTGTCTATAGTCAAATAAACTTCATCCGTCGTTGTCTGCAACTTTAACATGGCTCACAGCATCTTTCTACTCCAGCTGATGCGACCATGCCCACAGCCAGCACCACAACAGCCCTATCCCTGCTGCAGATTCGACTTTTATCCATCCCATTGTATGCAGAGAATCACAACCCAAGAGTTCTCTTCTATCTTTTGTAACATTGCCTCTGATGTCTGCAGCTGTAAAAGGCTGAAGAAGTAGGAATCTGATAGGGGAGGAGAGTGGACAATAGGAGCAAGGGAAGGAGGAGAGACATCAGGGAGAGGTGAATGGCAGGTGAGAAGAGAAGAGAAAAGGTAATAGGGGAGTCAAAGTGGGGAATGGAAGATGGAAGGGGAAAGGGGAAAAATTACCGGTAAGAGAAATTGATGTTGATGCTCAAAGCTCTACGCTTCTTTTTGGATTCCAGACCTAATCAGTTCCCCTCTACCACCACTCTGCTCCGTCTAGCGGAATTAGTCCTTACTCTTAATAATTTCTCCTTTTGCTCCTCCCACTTCCTCCAAACTAAAGGTGTAGCTATGGGCACCTGTATGGGTCCTAGCTATGCCTGCCTTTTTGTTGGGTTTGTGGAACAATCTATGTTCCGTGCCTATTCTGGTATCTGTCCCCCACTTTTCCTTCGCTATATCGACGACTGCATTGGCGCTGCTTCCTGCACGCATGCAGAACTCGTTGACTTTATTAACTTTGCCTCCAACTTTCACCCTGCCCTCAAGTTTACCTGGTCTATTTCCGACACCTCCCTCCCCTTTCTAGATCTTTCTGTCTCTGTCTCTGGAGACAGCTTATCCACTGATATCTACTATAAGCCTACTGACTCTCACAGCTATCTGGACTATTCCTCTTCTCACCCTGTCTCTTGCAAAAACGCCATCCCCTTCTCGCAATTCCTCCGTCTCCGCCGCATCTGCTCTCAGGATGAGGCTTTTCATTCTAGGACGAGGGAGATGTCTTCATTTTTTAAAGAAAGGGGCTTCCCTTCCTCCACTATCAACTCTGCTCTTAAACGCATCTCCTCCATTTCACGTACATCTGCTCTCACTCCATCCTCCCACCACCCCACTAGGAATAGGGTTCCCCTGGTCCTCATCTACCACCCCACCAGCCTCCGGGTCCAACATATTATTCTCCGTAACTTCCGCCACCTCCAACGGGATCCCACCACTAAGCACATCTTTCCCTCCCCCACTCTCTCTGCATTCCGCAGGGATCGCTCCCTACACAACTCCCTTGTCCATTCGTCCCCCCCATCCCTCCCCACTGATCTCCCTCCTGGCACTTATCCGTGTAAGCGGAACAAGTGCTACACATGCCCTTACACTTCCTCCCTTACCACCATTCAGGGCCCCAAACAGTCCTTCCAGGTGAGGCATCACTTCACCTGTGAGTCGACTGGGGTGATATACTGCGTCCGGTGCTCCCGATGTGGCCTTTTATATATTGGTGAGACCCGACGCAGACTGGGAGACCGCTTTGCTGAACATCTACGCTCTGTCCGCCAGAGAAAGCAGGATCTCCCAGTGGCCACACATTTTAATTCCACATCCCATTCCC
Source organism: Mobula hypostoma (assembly GCF_963921235.1). Taxonomy (NCBI): domain Eukaryota; kingdom Metazoa; phylum Chordata; class Chondrichthyes; order Myliobatiformes; family Myliobatidae; genus Mobula; species Mobula hypostoma. The sequence goes on from NC_086100.1 coordinate 128,802,481, forward strand.
ATTCTGACATGTCTATCCACGGCCTCCTCTACTGTAAAGATGAAGCCACACTCAGGTTGGAGGAACAACACCTTATATTCCGTCTGGGTAGCCTCCAACCTGATGGCATGAACATTGACTTCTCTAACTTCCGCTAGGCCCCACCTCCCCCTCGTACCCCAGCTGTTACTCCTTTTTATGCACACATTCTTTCTCTCACTCTCCTTTTTCTCCCTCTGTCCCTCTGAATATACCTCTTGCCCATCCTCTGGGTCACCCCCCCCATCCGTCTTTCTCCCTAGGCCTCCTGTCCCATGATCCTCTCGTATCCCCTTTTGCCTATCACCTGTCCAGCTCTCGGCTCTATCCCTCCCCCTCCTGTCTTCTCCTATCATTTTGCATCTCCCCCTCCCCCTCCAGCTTTCAAATCCCTTACTCACTCTTCCTTCAGTTAGTCCTGACGAAGGGTCTCGGCCTGAAACGTCGACTGCACCTCTTCCTATAGATGCTGCCTGGCCTGCTGCGTTCACCAGCAACTTTGATGTATGTTGATGTTGATGCCAACAGGTTGAAGGCTACCCAGAAAGAATTTGAGGTGTTGCTCCTCCATCTTGAGATTGGCCTCATTGTGGGAGTAGAGGGGCCATGAACTGACATGTTGGAATGAGAATGTGGATTGGAATTTAAATGGTTAAGAACCAGGAAATCCTACTTGTTGCGGATGGAACGAAGGTGCTCAACAAAGCAATCCCCCAATTTAGAGAAGGTTGCATCAGGAGCAATGGATACAGTGGACAGTCCCAACAGTTTTGCAGGTGAAGTGTTGCCTCACCTGGAAGACCTGTTTGGAGCCCTGAATGGAGGTGAGAGAGGAGGTGAATGGGCAGGTGTAGCACTTCTTCCACTTGCAGGAATAAATGCTAGGAGAGAGATGAGGGGGAAGGGATGAATGGATAAGGGAATAATGGAACGAGTGCTCCCTGGGGAAAGCGGAGAGTAGGAAGAGGTTAAGGTGTGTTTGGTGGGAGGATACCATTGAAGGTGGCAAAAGTTGCGGAGAGTGATGTGCTGGATGCAGAGGTTCACGGGATGGTAGGTAAGGACAAGAGGAACTCTATCGTGTTAAGGCGGCGGGACGATGAGGCGAGGGAGCATGTCCAGGAAGTGGAAGAAATGCAGGTGAGGGGAGCGTCAATGGTAGTGGAAGGGAAACCCCATTCTTTGAAAAAGGAGGACGTCTCTGATCTTGTGGAAAGAAGGCCTCATTTCCAGCATCTGCAGAACCTCTTGTGAAAATGAAAACAAGGTGCGCTCAGTGGCAGCACATTCAGTGAGTTGAAAATACAGCTTTCTAGCAAAAGAATTTTAAGTGACAAGAGAAAAAGGAATAATAATGAGGTAACTTGATTAACATAGTAACTCAAATTACTTCTTTAAAGTCTGAAAGATGTATATTCAATTGCCATTTTCAATAACGAGTTGAGGAGAAATCAGGGAGAAGAAGTGCTGCCATACCGTGGGAAAACAGGAGGAAGTAGGACTCACAAAGCCAACAGAAACACAATTAATCTAGTTTCTTCTGATTCATTCTATAATTACAATTATGTCTTTACGTACGTGTTGGTGGCTGTCTATAAACTCAGGACGAAGAGGAACTATTAAAAGCTCGCATTGGGAAATTCTGTTCATATTGGATCAACTTCCATGCTGATGTAAGTCTGCCAGCACATTACTTCAACAATAAGGGACAGGTTACAATGGGACTTAGTGTGAAGCTTCATAAGAGGAAATAGTCGCTGAAGATTGGGATACTGGGGACAATTGGAGAGGAGCATCAGGATTCCCAAGGAGACCAGAGGGGAGATCTGGCATTATTAAGGAGAGGCTAGAGTAGAAGAGCATGGTTCATGAAGGGAGGATCAGGATGGCCATGAAAGTCTTTATAGAAAGTGGTCTACTCCTCCATTTTCTGATATAAGATTAAATTCCTATCTGATCTACCCCACACCCAGGGTCCATTCCCCCTGTCCTACCACTGAGAAATAATGCAGTTCAGGTTTCCCCTCCTGATGAAACTATTCTAATGTGTCAGCCCCAGAAGCTGATCATTGATCTGTTCGCAAATAATAAAATGAAGACTGAAACTAGAACAAAGTGACGCACAGTGTCCCTGCATGCACACACATGCCCAGAGGTAAGATATGATCCTACTGTCTGAATCCCTTGCTAAACAATGGAGTGGACCCTGGCCCAGAGCCATCCTGACTGCTCATGCAGAACTTTTAAATTGTCGCTGAAGATTAAACTGTTAGTCTGAACATTTCTTACCTTGTGTAGATGGTACGTACAGTGCAAAGAGAGCAAAGATGGTGAAAGTAACCTTGTAATTCATTTTGTTCTAGCTGAGTAGTTTCTAATGTTAACGTAAATTTTCACTGTTGTACTGCTGTGACCTCCCTCTCATTCTTTATTGTGCAGTTAGACTTACAGCTGGAAATTCCTATCTCAAAAACAGGAAGTTGTGCAATTATAGAGCCCATGAGAAGGAACACAGTATTCTTGATTGATGGATCAAATTATTCTTGTGTTCCAGACAGACCCCAGACTTAACTTGTGTGTGTGTTTTTGCCATTGCTCAAACCTTGAGGTTTGCTAAATTACCTCTACAATTTCTTCTGATTTTCACCTCATATTTTGATCCAGCTGCGAATCTTTCAACTGTAACCCTGCCTCTAGGTACCTTCATCATCCAGTTTAAATACTTTTTAAATGTTTTCTTTGCTCAAGCCACTACTCTAATGTCCTTTCCTAACCTCCTCTGTAAAATACTGATGGAAAATGTAGAATTATCTCAACTTCAGAGTCATCAGTTCTTGCATCCAATACACAGACAGGAACTGGTATTGTCTAATTCCTCTGCAAATGGAGACACATATAGACTCCATGACTCTCCAAGCACCTGAGCTATGATTAAAACTATTATTTTATCTCCAATTCCTAAAGACTAGAGAAAAGACGAGGATCAGACCTTCTGCAGAAATTCATAGGAACCACTATCGCTGATTGCTGTAGCTGGAAGTTGTCACCTGCTTCAAAACGACAATAACTATACCAGTGCCCAAGAAGAGCAGGGAGAGCTGTCTTAATGACTATCGTTCAGCAGCATTTACATCTATAGTGATGAAGTGATTTGAGAAGTTAGTTGTGGCTAGAATCAGCTCCTGCCTCAGCAAGGACCTGGCCCCCCCGCAATTTGCGTATCACCACAGAAGGCCTACATGGGCACGATCTCATTGGCTCTCCATATGGCCTTGGGTCACCTGGACAATACCAATACTTTAGTTTATTGAACAAGAGAAAATTTGCAGATGTTGGAAATCAAAGTAATACACACAAAATGCAGGAAGAACTCTGCAGGCCAGGCAGCATCAATGGAAAAGAGTAAAGAGTCAACATTTTGGCCTGAGACCCTTCATCAAGACCGCTATTTATTGACTACAACTCAACGTTTATCATCATCATTCCCAAGGTTCTGATTGTAAAGCTCTAAAACCTGGGCCTCTATACCTCCCTCTGCAAATGGATCCTTGACTTCCTAACTGGAAGACCTCAATCTGTGCAGATTGGAAATAACATCTCCACTTCGCTGACAATCAACAGTGGCGCACCTCAGTATGCTTAGCCTACTGCTTACTCCCATGACTGTATAGCTAGGCACAGCTCAAGTGCGTCTATAAATTTGTTGATGATACAACCCATTGTTGGCAGAATCTCTGCTATTGATGAGAGGGTGTACCGGAGCGAGATATACTAGCTAGATAAGTGGTATTGCAGCGACAACCTTGAACTCAACGTCAGCAAGACCAAAGAGCACATTGTGGACTTCAGGAAGGGGAAGACAAGGGAACATACACCAGTCCTCATAGAGGGATCAGAAGTGGAGAGAGTGAGCAATTTCAAGTTCCCAGGTGTCAATATCTCTGAGGACCTAACCTGGTCCCAACGTATCGATGCAGCAACAAAGAAGACATAGCATCAGCGATATTTCATTCGGCGTTTGAGGAGCTTTGGTGTCATCTAAAACTCTTGCAAATTTCTACAGATGATAATGTGGAGAGCATTCTAACTGGCTACGTCACCTTCTGGTATGGGGGGGTGGGGCTACTGCGCAGGATTGAAGTAAGCTGCAGATAGTTGTAAACTTAGTCAGCTCCATTATGGGAACTAGCCTCAGTAGTATCCAGGACATCTTCAAGGAGCCATCCCTCAAAAAGGTGGCGTCCATCATTAAGGACCCCCCCCTCAGCCAGGACATGCCCTCTTCATCAGGTAGGACGTACAGAAACCAGAAAACACACACTCAATGATTCAGGGACAGCTTCTTTCCTTCTGCCATCTGATTTCTGAATGGACATTAAACCCATGAACACTACCACACCTATATTTTTGCACAACTTATTTAATTTAACTATTTAATATATATATACTTAGTGTAATTCAGTTTTTTCTCTGTTATCATGTATTGCATTGTACTGTTGCTGCAAAGTTAGCAAATTTCATAACACATGCCAGTGATATTAAACCTGATTCTGAATCTGATTCTGTATTCAGATGGTGCCAAGCTGTGATTTCTGTCAAGATGGTGATTCAAATATATTTGTTCTGTTAGTTTGTAGGGATGATTTTGGGGACAGAGAAGTGAGATAGTGGTCAGATTATGGTCTATGGACAGGGATGTAGAAGAGTTAGAAGTCAAGCCTCCATTCTGTGCTCCACACTTGAAGATCAATGTTGTGAACGGGTGATGAAAGGCATCTGGAGCCTATGCCTTTGCTCCGGGTTTGTAGCCCACCAACCTGAACAGCTGATGAAGGACATCCCCAGGAGTCAGGCTGCCCCAGTTTGCTCCTGGGATTGGATGTCCATATGAGCAGGAGGCACGGGGAGGCATGAGGGTCGATCACTCGGCATGCCCGGAGTTTGAACCTGCAGATTGAAGCCTCATCATTGGCTAGTGCGTGGGTCGATACCTTAGATCAAGGCCAGAGGGAAAATCGGAAGTCCAGAAGTCAAAGTCCAATGACTGAAGCCTGGAGACTGGAGACTGGAGGCCCAGAGGGTTGCAGGGCTGTTGGTGGGAATGGGAGGAGGAAAAGGATTTGTTTTGCTATTGTTGTTCTATTGCATGCTGTGTTCTGTTTTCTTGTGTTCCATGCTGTTCTGCCATCATTGTTGACGCCAGAATGTGTGGCAACACTGGTGGGCCCTCCCCAGCACATCCTTAGCTGTGTTAGTGTTAATGCAAATGGCACATTTTACTGTCTGTTTCGATGTACATATGGTAAGTAAATCTGAATCAGAACAACTAATGCTGTGGGAGCAAAGGCCCTGTGAAAAGTCACTTTGGTCTTAATCTTCCCTATAAGGATATTTGTTCCCGTTTTCATCCTAAAATGCCAGATGCATGAGTTAATATGCTTTTGTGTACTATTACTAGAACTGAAGTCAACAGACTTTGATGAGAGAACATCATTTTCCATTAACTACCGACACCTCACACCCCTCCAGTGATAGGAGAGGAGTCCCTCTGAAATCCCAGAACACCCAGTCCATTGCAAAAAGGTATGCCAAAACCACATTAAGGAAAGCTCTGTAGAAGAGACTCAGGTGATCCTGTTTTTAACAGCAAAGAACAGTGGAAGAGTTAATGTAATAACAACAATGTCCAAAATAAACAACTTAACCTGTGTCCCAACAGAAACAATTTAGGAACTGGTCCTTCCATTCTATTCCATGGGTTACCTTGACCTCATATAAAACAGAGAGGAATTTTAGGTTTTATTAAAGTCAATGGTGAATAGATTTGATAGGTTATTTATCAAATTTGAGTGTCTCACTGTCAGCAAACCTGACTACAGGGGGAGGAACATACATCAAAGTTGCTGGTGAACGCAGCAGGCCAGGCAGCATCTATAGGAAGAGGTGCAGTCGACGTTTCAGCCCGAGACCCTTCGTCAGGACTAACTGAAGGAAGAGTGAGTAAGGGATTTGAAAGTTGGAGGGGGAGGGGGAGATCCAAAATGATAGGAGAAGACAGGAGGGGGAGGGATAGAGCCGAGAGCTGGACAGGTGATAGGCAAAAGGGGATACGAGAGGATCATGGGACAGGAGGTCCGGGAAGAAAGACGGGGGGGGGTGACCCAGAGGATGGGCAAGAGGTATATTCAGAGGGACAGAGGGAGAAAAAGGAGAGTGAGAGAAAGAATGTGTGCATAAAAATGAGTAACAGATGGG